>NC_053023.1:297396178-297747621 GCF_003073215.2 Triticum urartu | reverse complement strand
AGAGCGATTGCCAGGGAGAGTCAAACGCATGACGTAGATGTATGTGGAGCTGGGAAGGCTTATAGTATGGTAGCAAAAAGGGTCAGCAATAATCAATTTAGAGATGCAAAGTTGAATAAACGCTCAACGACGGTACTGTGCTGGTCCTAGGCTAGACCGTGCTAGAGACGCGAGCCTAGAACACTAACAAAATCACGGCGCTGCACGTAAATAAGGGAAAAGCACACTCTGGAACTCTCTTTTTTTTCGCTCTTTTTTTGCGCTCCTTTTTTTTGCGCTCCTCTTTTTTTTTTTTCAAAAAATCACTATAATGGCGAGTATCTCAAAACTCTTCCCTCGTCAAACTGATAGGATGGGCATGAAATTTTTTTTTCGACTTTTTTTTCTGGAAATCAGGGCAGCGACGACGAAAAAGTGCGACAAAAAATCACTATGATGGCACGTGGCTCAAAAGACTCAGAAAAGCCTAAAAAGAGGATAGGGAAAAAAATTTGCCCGTGAAAATTTTGGCCTAAAAACTGCCCGGGGGTCTCCAGTTTTTTTTTCGAGACCTACGCAGGCAAGGAAACACGAATCGGAATTTATATTGATCTCAAGAACAAACCTAATATGAGAAGAACTCAGATTGGTGGTGGATATATGGTTGTGGTATATGGCAGCGGTGGTGGTATATGGTAGCGGTGGTGGTATATGGATAGAGATTGGTGGTGGTATATGGATACGGATTGGTGGTGGTATATGGATATGGATTCAGAGCGGTTGCGGATAAGCAAAAGTGGTAGATGGGCGATGATAATGGTGCGGCGGCGGCGTGACAACTTATGACCAGAACTCGAAACTCTAAAAGACTAGACTCTAAGACCAGCAACTTGACACGACGATGCAACCGCAAATTCAACAAAGCAAAAACCCTAAAAAGATTATGCAAAGGCTCAGATTGGTTCGGATATGATGCACTAACCCTAATTTTTTTTGTGTGGCTTTTTCGTGGACTGTAGGTATGAAGAACAGACTCGATCTAATCTACGAAAAACTGTAAAATCTCACCGAGCAACCTGGAAATCTGATACCACTTGATAGAGGCTAAGGTGTCCCGATGTTTCGATGAGATGGGGGCTATCGTTTTCTGTGGGAGTCGACCTTGACGATCCGACTACGAATGTGCGAGACATCGCGGCTTAGCAATCGCTAAACCAACTTCCGAGGGTTATTGACCATGCCGGAGCACGATCAACCTGACCACGAGGGTCTGTTTCCTGCGAACAAACGAAGAACAAGCAAGAAACTGAGATTGCAATCAGGATATTGCGAATATATGATGAAAGCTTCATTGATCAAGGTGGGGTTCTGTGACGTCTTGCTCTAGTCGTTGGACACAAACGAAGTACGCGAAGTTGTAGCTATGGCGAACTTTTATTCTAAACAAAACCCAAAGTCTAAACGATGCCCTAAGGGCTGCATATATGGAGGAAGAGGGGGGAATTTCGTGGCCCTTGAGGGTGGGGTCTGAAACCAATCCTAACTCTTGTTTCCCCACACATATGGACTCTAAAAATAGCCTATACTTAAGTATTTCAAAATTACATGGGCCTGGCCCATTAATAAGGTGACGCAGCACCTAGAATAGCCTATGGACGAATATTACGAAGTGGCATCTTGTATATTTCGTCCAATGCTTCATGCACTCCTTATGGCGGTTTCAAAGTCCTGAAATCATCACTTGTAACTCCGTTCTTGATCCCCTTGCGCATGCCATCAACTCCATGCGTGTTCTTGCTCCAATGTTCATCCTTCTCCAAGCTAGGCCCTTCATTTGTAAGCAAAACAAATGTATCCAATTTAGGCAGCATCATAATCTCATGAACATTAGAATCATTACCAAGAAACGAAAGTACCTGGTAATTTAATTGGCGTGCGCGAGCTCTAGTAATTGGTCCAGTATATGTAACAATAGGGGCTGTGGGTGTAACAATGGTATTGATGTCCTCATCACCCGCACGCAAGGATTTAGGGTTTATTTAGGTGTTGGGATTAGGAGCCTCTTAATCTGTATGCTACAATTTCACCTCGATCGCGTCACATGCTCGTCTGATTTGGTCGTGGTTTGCTTTGCTCGGTTCCATTCAGTTGGTTGCTGATCAGTCAAGCTCCTGAGCTTCCATGGATCTCTTTGTTGGGAGTGCTTCAGCACACGCGGGTTGGTTAGGTCAGCTGCCGCACGTCTTGCACATGTGTCACTAGTATTGCTGTTCCCAGCATTTTCCCGAGTATGTTTGCAAGGGGCTAGTCCTAGCTAGTATTTCTTCGACTAGGCTAAGTCGATCTGGTTGGCATGCTCTTACACTCTACTAGCAGCCTGTTCCATTTGACTCATTCAAATTAATAATGCATATATGGCAATTCAGACCTGGCATAAGTTACACTTGACAAGAGTATCTTGCACACTTTCTGTCTTCTGTGTTACATCTGGTCTCAGTCTCAGGCATGCTTTATAGTCTCATATATATTGTATTTGTACATCTTTGTGAATCTTAATTTGATCCTAAATGAAAGATGCTTGGACATTGGTGGAACTTTATTTAATTTGATCCTAAATAAAAGATGCTTGAACATTTGTACATCTCTAGTTAATTTGGTATATTATTATCCTAGAAGCCGCAATGACGGAGATCACACGCTCCTTCGACCAGGCGCGGCCAGCCTCCATCTCCGGCCACTTTGGCCTCGCCCCCGACCTCGCCCGTTGCTCCTTCGACCACACGCTCCGCCGCGAGGTGAGCTCCCCCGTCCTCTCCTCCCCAGATCCTTAGTCTGGGTACATGTGCACTTGATCGGTTATTTCTGGGTACATGGCCGGAGAGTCTGACTTAGCTCTCTCATTCTCGACTGCTCTGGTCTATGGATCTCGACCGTTCCGCTCTTTTTTTAGCTGTCGCAAGCTGAGCTGAATCTTGTTGGGTTGAGCCGAGCAAGGTCACCGTCGGTTGTGACTTGTTGGAGTCTTCTCCTAGTAGCAACAGCAGGCTTTGGCTTGAAGGCCCCAACAACCACTGGTCGGTCAGCCGCTCAGCTTTAGAGACCTACTTTAGTTAACCTGTAATGTACTTGCATAGACGTGTAGGAGCAGCCTTTGTGAACCTGGGCTGTGGCTTGGATGGCAGGAGAATATGATGTTCAGTTTTGTATGAAACAAATCAGGTCTTGGTTCAGTTTTGTATGTGTTGATTTGATTAAACGTTGACTGAAACCAAAGCATCACGTTTTGATTAAACGTTTACATGAGTTGTTATTCTATTCAAGTGGGTGAACTAAGCTATTTTTATTTAGTTTGCTCTCTGCTATGCTAAAGCCATCATTGTGAGCCATCACCGCATTACATTTTTCCCAGAATTACAAATTAGCCACGGACTTGATTTGTTATTTGCATCACTAGCCTTTTGGGGCACCAGATTTATACTATGCTTGCTAATTTTATTTGTGCCTGCTGATTGATTATACAGTGATCGAGACGCTGCTAATTTTACTAATTGATGTTGTTGCTGTCGTTTTCAGACTATTGTGATGGAAACTCATTTGATTTGCTGCATATCATCAAACAACTGTTGCTCTCTCTAAGTCCTCACGCTGCTGCTGCTAACCATGTTGTTGCTCCTCTATTTCTGCACCTCCTGCTGCTTGCCTCTTCTCTTAATCCACTAAACCCGCTGCTGCACTTCTTCTCTGAACCTGTTTCTTGCTGCTCGCTGCTACTCCTCTCTCCATCCCCACGCTTGCTTCTTCTTCTCCTAACCTCGCTGCTGGTCTTCTCTAAAGTCTGAACCCCCTACTGTTGATGCTGCTCTCGCCCTATCTATTTCACTCTCTTTCTTTCTCTGTAATTCAATAGAACTAGTACTTACTTATGATATGTGCTTACTTATGTTGCTGGATTTCTATTATATGCTATAACTGTGAAAGGGATGGTAAATCTATAGATTTAAGTATTGTATATGCTAGAATATTAGCCATGCAAACATATCTTTTGGTCTACAATTTTCACAAGTATAGGCTAATGACAGAAACCCTATCTAACATTATTTTTCCTGGGTACTATTTACATGAATACAACCATATTAGAGATATCACGCTGCAGTACACGGCATGTACATGGTTATACTAAAACATCCCTGTAGGCAATATTTTTGTACTTTTCCCTCATGGGTCAATATCCTTATTTGGCCTTGCAAGCCATGTGCGAGTCATTGTATCATGAGCCTGGGTGAGTCATTATATCCTGAACCGCCTGCGCAATTTCATTTCTTCAGTGGCTCTACGTGTTGTGTTGCCTGAATTCGTTTTTGTTCCATTGCATTTTTCAGACATAATTTACCAGAAATGCATAATTGGCATACTAGTAATGCAGCATGCTAGCTAGTGATTTTTCAGACATAATACTAGTGATTTTTGAGACATAATACTAGTGATTTTTCAGACATAATACTAGAAATGGGATGTTTTGCCTATCCTTACTGAAGAAGATAAGAATGGAATTTAATTGGATGGTCCCTTTCATCGTACTTAATTATGTTCTGCTTGAGTTAACTGCCTTATTATGTTCTTCTTGAGTTGACGCTATTTATTTCCAAACCTGGGTTTATACTCTTTGCATGTCGTCATCACTCATCGGTTGGGCTGTTTACTTAATGTATTTGTTGTCCGATTGGTCCATCATATTTCCTGATGTACTTCTACATATATATGTTGGTTGTAATCTTCTTGAACGATCCAAGTACTTGATATTCCATTCTGTTCTTGTAGGTGAATGGAGCTTGTGTTGTTGGTAGAACACCATTGATGACTTCTTCCTATGTTGAAGAGCATGTTCCGTGGTATCCAAGAGTAGCTAGCTTTAACTTGGCAGAGCATTTTATTTTTCAATCGCAATATTTGTGATTGTCTGGAATATTGTATGGTTATGTACGTGAAGTTTTAAGTTCCTGGGCATGCAATATTTGTAGTTTAAACTGGTTGTTGTGATGTGAACGAATGTATGGAGTTTCACATGTTCTGTTCTGTACATAATATATTGTAATAAACCTATTTTGGTTGTTATTCGAAGATTTTCATATTCTTCTCTTCTTTCTATTTGATATATACTACTTAAAAAGTGATGTGGGTCCACTGCCAGGAAAAATCTGATAATTAGGACCCATCTAAAAACTGGACCGCAAAAAACCCTTGAAAATAAAAATGAAATGGACCGCAAAAGGCCATGCCTAGATAATAAAAATGCCAAATTGTTGGGCCAAGCCCGTGTAGCTAGAGAAAATTAGTTGAAAAAATATACAGTAAAAAGGCCGAATTGTTGGTCTTGGCCCATGTAAAACGTCGAATCGGACGGGGCTGATTCTTGTGCCACATCACCTTGCCACGCTGGATGCCTACGTGGCCTGGGGAGGTTGCTAGTGACCAAAAATTTGGCGATGAAGCGGTTGCGCATCTCGTCTCAGGAGAAGATCGAGCCTGGGGGCAGGTTTAGGAGCCATGAGCGGGAACCGTCCTTGAGAGCCATGGGAAACCGGTTCACCATGACCTTTTCGTCGCTGTAGTCCACTTCGATGCTCAGCTCATAGAGCTGCAAAAACTCCGCAGGGTCAGGGGTGTCGTTGTAGCGAGGAGGCAAATCTGGCTTGAACTTGCCTGGCCAGACGATGCTATGCAACTCAGGAGTGAAGGCGCGGCAGCCTGCCGTCGCCACTGTGGCCGTCGTGGAGACAGAGCTTGGTCGTGGTGCCCCTGCGCCGCCACGGCACGCCGCGCATGGCCCTCTCGCAGCAAGCAATCCTGGCGCAGTGGATCTGGGTGTGGTGGAGTGTTTCCTTGTGGACGGGGAATCTCTTGGAAGCTTGTTTCTTCGTGTGTGGGCACGTGGCGCGGTGGGTCACGCCACGGGGCCGCACACCTTGGAGCGAGGGCGCCGTCCTGACATTGGAGAGGCGGAGGCGCACCATGAGCTGCACGCCTAAGCGCAAGGGCACCATCTTGTTGTGGAGGAGGCGGAGGCGCTCCGTGAGCCACATCGCCAGTAGCTGGGGGCGGGCGAGGCAGCAAGTGGGATGGTGCAGGAGAGCCTCCCGTGGCGCTAACGAGTTCGGCGATGCGGTCCAGCCAGTCCTCATAGAGGTCGTCGATTGTACGGTAGCACAGGAGCTCGCGTGCCATGAGTAGCGTGGCCTTTGCATCCGCGGGTGCGCGGCAAGCATGAGATGACGAGCCGGCCGAAGTCAGCGACGGGGTGGCGTGCGGTGTGGCCGTCACGGCGCACGGAGGGATGCAACGAAGAGGCTTGTTGCTCGTTTGCCGCCGGACCGGTGGCAGTGTTGGCAGCGGGTGACAGAGAACAAAGGGGAGGCCCGCCTACTGAGGGTTATCTGAGCAACACGGGCGGCGAGAGCGGCCCGGCGCTCCACGCGAGCCCGGCGAGCGTCGGCCATGAGCTTGCTGGAGTGATGAAGCGTGGATCGACGAAGAAGAAAGCTTTGGTGCAGCCCTACCCGGCGCTCCAAATGTCGGATTTCGGGTTCCGACAAAACCCTTGAGGTTCGAACACTAGGGTGCGCACGAAGATCTCCCCCCTCTCTAGCTCGCACACTCAACGATCTCACGGCCTAGCTTGACGGACCCAACGAACATGAGACACAAGATTTATACTGGTTCGGGCCACCGTTGTGGTGTAATACCCTACTCCAGTGTGGTGTGCTGTGGTGGATTGCCTCTTGGGCTGAGGATGAACAGTTACAAGGGAAGAACAGCCTCCTGAGGAGAGTTGTTCTTGTGCTTGGCGGACTTGTGTGAGGCTATGGATGGAATGGCTCCGATCCAAGATCCGATGAGATCCCTAGCTATGGTGGTTGCTAGTCCTATTTATAGAGGCCCTAGTCCTCTTCCCAAATATTGAGCGGGAAGGGATCCCACAACAGCCAATTTGAAGGGGGGCAGCTAGTACAAGCTATCCTGACAAAAGGCTGTGGGGGGACGCCATCTTGGGCTCCACGGTAACCTCCGTCCTGCCGCCCTGCTGGTCTTGGTCTTGTTGCACCGATATGGAAACCTTTGCCCGATGCCTCGGAACTCCTCGCCTGCGCTTTCCCCTTAACACCAAAGATGGAACGAGGACACTTTGCTCGCTGGCGCCCACCTAGTCTTGATCTTCATGGCTTACATCATTAGAACCTCGCGAGGTTATCCTTGCCTTGATCTCTCTGATCCTCGCGAGCCAGCCTGGTGAGGCCGCTCCTGAGGAGGTCTTGCGTCGTCCGCCACGCGAGGCTTGGCCCCTCGCGAGGGTCTTGGGTGTTTGCTGGTGAAGATGGGCCGTATAGGGTCACTGGAGGAGCCAGGCTACGGGCCGCAGGCAGGCAAGTCTGGGGACCCCCGTTCCCAGAACGCCGACAGTAGAGAATGAATCATTCGATCTGGTTCAGTTAATAGCCAACGATCGATCGCTCGGGTTCAGTAACAGGTAGCCTGTAGTGTAGTCGCTCAGGTTCAATAGGCGAACGCCTCGCTCGGGTTCAGTTAGAGCCCAACGCCTCGCACATGTATGAGAGAAACACGCATCGCTCGCCCCCCGACCACCCACTGTAATCGGGAACTCCCTGATATTTTCCTCGCCCTTGCTTCTACCATGGTTTTTTCCTTCATGGACCTCCCAAAGAATGTCATGCAGCTGCGTCTCTGGCCCGCCCAGGACGAAAAGCCCATTTTCCGTCATGATTTTTTTTCATAGAAGTAGGAGCCCACCACATCTATCATGATACCGGGTTTTGTCACAATTATCGTTATAGAAGTGTCATAAGTATGACAGAAAAAAATTCGTTCGGCCCAAAATGTCACGGATGTGTATGTTTTTTGTAGTGGATGATGCAGGTGGTTTTTACCGAGATTTCGGACGCCGTGAGGCGTAAAACCATACTCCTGCTTTGGTAGATTGAGTGGAGGAGCACAACGGCACGCAACACTCGAGCCTGGCAATGTTGCCTTGGGAGATGAGCAGCTACGCGTGTACAAGTGTGAAGGGTCTGAATCATCCTCTAAGTTGCCATGGCCCTCCTTTATAGCTCAAGTGGGAACCACAATGGCAAAACAGTCATTATCTAGCAATTAGATAGATAACAATGCTATCATACCTAACTATGATAGTTAGGACAAAGTGCATTACATGCACTACTAGGTGCCACGTTGAGGATGCAGCCCGGCAAGCCCACTGTGCCGCTTAATCGTCTTCTGCTTATCTACTTGAGACACCTCTGGACGGGTGTCACGTGAAGGTAATATAGAGATACCACGTGCTTAGTAGAAGCCACATAATAACTTGGGGGCTCGACACCACATTGATAAGTGATTTGCGTCACTTCGAGGTGGAGTGGTGGAGCGGTGGTGCCTTGGCAGGTAGATTCACCCTTGGCGGCCCTGGCAAGCCTGGTGGGGAAGTCTTGGATTCGTCCTTGGGGCGGCCTCGATCTGCCCAGGAACTCCTGCCCGGCAAAGAAGGCTTTCCCAAGGTAGTGCTCTACTCTCTTGTTTGTCTTGGTCTTCTTGGTCCGCTCTTTGATTTCACGAAGAGCTGCTTCTCCTGGTTTGGTCTTGCTTTGGATGTTCGTGTTGGACATTGGGGGCTAGCATGCCTATGTATAAGTCTGGGAAACAAATGTGATCGTTCATTGCACCGACAGGGATTGACGAATTATATTGGTGCCTTGGCAGGTGGTTAGAATCCTAATATAATCAATCATAATTATTAGTATCCAGTTGCTCCAAATTCCGGCGGTTGCGCAGATATCAATGTGATAATTACGCACACGGGTTGGACCATCCAAATGTGAAACAAGCATTTTTCATAGGATAGTTGGCAAGCAATAGATGAGCTCTGCTTATTTATATAGCCAGTAATTATCAACCAAAACCCCTAATTATCATTCCAAACAGCGGATAGAAGATGGCTAATGTGACAACTACAACTACCCATGCTAGTTCCTTCTTGGCTCTTGCTTTCATTTGTTGCCTGTGATTGATTCTTTCTTGCTTCATCGTAGTGATTGTACACTCCAAATCAGTCAGTTTATTCTTCAGATTTACGTTATCTTCTGCGACATTGGTGATAACATTCCAAGCCCTGCCATGCATTTCGTCATTCAACCAGTTAACAAAGGCACAAGACTCATATCCCTTCCAATGTTAAATAGTATTCAGGATGAGCAGGGGCAGTAGCTCAACTTAAATGACGAACTTAGCACTAATCTCTAAGGAGCAATAGAGAAATGGTGTGCCAATGTCAAATACCTCTAGGAATACACGTCGAGCGGGAGTGTCTTCGTGCACACAACTCAGATTTTGGTACTTTTCACTGGCGAAAACTCAGAGTCGAACTCATGTTGCGGGAGACTAGAGTCATATTTCCTGGGTGGAGGAGGGGGTCATTTAGGACGGATTGAGTAGGGAGCTACTTTGGACATGCTAAAAAAGATCAGGATTGATTGGCGCCAAAAAGACGATCTGGATCCATAGTATACCGGCCTTCTGATGACCTTAGGCAAGTGCTCGGCGGTGAATGCCATCATGCCGGCACCGCCCATCGCGCTGGTGAGAACAATGACACAAGCCAGTGCAGCCGCTCCGAAACCATCAGCACCACTCGTTCACATTCCCCCAATGTCAGTGCCATGCGAGAGAATTTGGGGGCTAGGGATTTGGAGGCTATCTAGGTATTTGGGGGAAATGGAGAAACTGTGGGGATATGATAACGGTCGGGCACTACTTATCGCACTCTATTGTATACGGCGCATAGTTTGTACAAATCATTTGTGTTCATTATTACAACTTCACACACGATTTACACACCAAACTATGTGATAAGACAACGTGTGTGAGAAACGGTTCCCGTGACATAACCATATGCGATTTACTACCCGGTACATACGGGGATGCGATTACTAAGTTAATACTTAGGGTAAACACCGCTATGCGGATACTCATCAAAAAAGTAAAAAAAACTGCTCTCAGATAAAGATGGGGGCGGCAGCTGAGGCAGCGGCTATCGAATAGTAGGTCAATCTCAGTCGGTCGACAGTGGCGGCGTGATACGAGGTCGATCCTCGGTCGGCGGCACATCCCTCGTGTTCGCTGGAGGAATAGTAGGGCTTGAAGTTCAGGCGGTTGCCCACTAAGCTTTGCTCCTCAACCCTGTTGTCTCGGTGTTCCATGGCATTGCTCTTCTCTGTCTGTTGGGTGGAGGTCACCACGCGGCTAATTAGTTAAGGTATGCTTTTACTTGAGTGACTTAATTAAGGTATTCAATTCATAAGGGTAGTACTATACTCTGTGTGTAAATTGACTGGTCGTTAATTTGTGTCATCGCATGGCTGGATAACAATATGGGGTGCACTTCGTAAATTATGAAAATAAAATCTTGTGATTTATGCATTCATCTTTGGTCATCAATTAATCCATTTATTAATGTTTTTTACTTACCCCTCGTGTGGCATAGATGGAACGATCTGAATGGCTGAAGGATCGGAGAAACTCAAAGTTTATGAGTGGCATGACGGAGTTCATCGATTTGGCTGAAAGGACAAAGAAGAGAGCCTGTAATGACTATTGCATCATGTGTCCATGCAGCGATTGTACCAATACGGGGTCACGTAAAGATATACATGTTGAGTACCACTTACTTAAATGGGGATTCATGGATGGATGTACATGTTGGAGAAGACACGGTGAAGAGCCGGTCATGGATATTGGTAACCAGGGTAGCGGGGTGTCAAACCCCAATAAGAGTCACAAGGATGTTGAATCTAACGTTAGGGCTCAGACATCAAGCTACGAACGGAACAGCGACAAGCCAAAACTCCCACTGGAAAAACCAAGAGGACGACACAGACAAAACCGACGACTTTGATGATATGCCAGATTTTGCTACCATGATTGCAGATTTCCAGGGCCCAGATAAAGATATGGTTGGGTACAAGGATCTGCCAACCATTGGGGCCCCGAGGCGGACTCAATTGAGTATGGGTACCCAGTCCCCTTTGGCAAGATCCACATCTTCATCGGCAAGATTGGTGAATCGGGACTTGAGCTAGACATCTGCACTGACATTATCAAGTCGCCTCAGTGCATGAACCCCGCCCGGGGTGAAGCCGGTAAGAATCACGTCTTTGTTGGCTTTACCCAAGTGGTCGACGTCGTAGACAACTCGATGTCGGGCGGCGACACCCTTGCCTACTCCAATGGCAAGTCATCGGCTAGGGATACAAAGTCGATTCGCCCCTTGTACGATGGCTGGTTTGGGGCCTGGTCCGACAATAAGTCGGCCTCGGTTGACCATGAGTCGGCCCGTTGGACCACGATCTATATGGCTGGCACCACTCCAGCTCTTAACTCCATAGCTGCGGGCGCCGTGAATGGGACGGACCCATCGTCGACTAATGCGAACGCATCTAGCCTAGTTAAACTAGCGACTCAAGTTCTTTCCGAGTTAGTTACCACTTCAACGACGCTCCTCGAGTCGCCATTGAAGCCGGAGAATCAGGTCGGGCACAATGATGAAGTGGCCAAGATCCGTGAGCAGATAGCCAAGGCTCAAGAGGATGTCAATGTCGAGAACACTTGCATGACGTAGTTACAGACCCATATTCAGTAGGAAACCGAGGGCTTGAGGACAGAGGCTTGGTGCCTGGCTGTTCGTCAACACGCTTCTGAGGCGGTCCACAGGAGACGTCATGAGACTCACCTCCCCCTGGCTTTAAGGGAAGACGCTTATCCAACATGGAAGGCGTAGGGCCTAGCTCTCCTGCGACACCGGTTATATCCCAATTGAACCGGGTCGTCCCACAAAAGGCGATGGCGGGCCATCCCCGAACCAGCTAGCTCCAAACCCGCCGCCCATCTGGACGACTCCTGATTGCTTCGTGACGCCAGCTGGTCACTTTTATAACCCTGTTGATAACCTAGTGGTAGAGGCTGCCAATCTTACAAGGTTTCCGATCATGGGTGCTACCCCCGTGGAACAAGAGGCTTTGCATGCCATCGAGTTGTTAAAAATAGCAGCCGCTGAACAGGCGAATTATACCTACATTCAGCACCGGCTCCATTCTACCCCACACCCAAGCCGCAGCCAGAGTCGCCATGCCGAGTCACTGGCTGTTTCCAAAAATGCCTGGCGGATACATGAGCAACAGCATGATCCACCCAGGAAGGGGGCTGTGGATGCTTAGGAGATCATTGACTCAGCCCGGGCATGACGGGAAGCAGAAGCTGCTAATGCGGGGCTTATCAGTCACCTCCTATGACCCCCTTGGCTTCACAATGTGTCGGGTCAAGCACTCGGACCATTGAGATTCTGTGCTTGGTGTCAGCTCTGCGCAACGAGTGTATGCCTATGGATTTCAATGCCCTCGGAAGCTTTCCAACTACACACCTGACCTAGAGTCGGCGGCCTGGAACGAGAGTTATGATATTGCCATGGATATGCGGGATGTCAGCGACGTGATTTGCGCCAAATACTTGACGATGATGCTGGAAGGACCGGCTCGTACCTAGCTGAAGAACCTACCTCCGAACTCCATCAACACTTGGGCAGAGTTGAAAGCGCATTTCATCAAACACTTCCGGGGGCCTTGTAAGCGTCCTATGATGATTGTTGATCTGCAGCATTGTGTTCAGCGTGAAGGCGAGTCAAACTCATCATTGGTCTCGCCGGGTCACGGATATCATCCACTCCTCGGATGGCATATAGGCAGCTCAAGCCGTTTTGATCCTACAGAAGAACTGCCACTTTGACCCCCTCGTTCAATAGCTTGGTTGACTCAAGGGGACGGTTACATGGGCGAGCTCATGGATGTCGTGACCCGGTATGCAGAGTCAGACACCACCAAAGATCCTAACCCGAATGACGATCAGAGCAACAAGGAGTAGAAGAATGGTGGCGGCAAAGGTCATCAGCAGGGTAACCCAGGTCACAATGGCAACCATGGTGGTCAGAACAATGATGGAAAGTGCAAGCACCTAGAGGGCAGCTCAGATCTTGTCGCTAGCACCAACACTAGTTTCAAGGGCCAGAGGCAAAATAATTCTCGGAGGTCATTCAATGCTAATAAATCTCATAATTTCGAGGAAGACCTCAAAGGTCTGTGTCCAAAGCATAGGACCCCGGATACGTCGGCAAGGCACTCTTGGTAGAACTATCATATAATGCAGGCTTATCGCAATCAAGTCCACCAGAATCATCCTGGCGTTGGTGGTGGCAACCCTAGACAACCAGGAGCTGGCGCCTGAAATTTCCCAGGAGGCGGCTCATTAGGTAACTATCACAACCCGGGTTATGAAGGCTCAGGCAGCTCATCATTTGTGTATCAGGGGTCTGGCAATCATGGTGGAAATCAACATTATGGCCAAGGTGGCAATCAACATCAGAACAACAAGACAAGTTTTCAGAGCAATCCTAAGCAATTAAGTAGTGGACCATATCATGTCTTTACCATTAGTACCTGCAAGCGGGACAGCAAGGTTCAGAAACGTGTTGTTAATCCGGTTGAGCTGGTAGTTCCTTAGTATTTGAATTGGTCAGAACAACCGGTCACTTGGACTAGGGCTGAGGACCCGCCACGGGTGGATAACCCTGGTGGCTTGACTTTAGTGGTGGCACCCCAGGTTGGTGGACATAATCTCATAAAGGTACTCATGGATGGAGGTAGCGGTATCAATATTCTGTACTATGTCACCTTTAGGTATATGAACTTGTCATAGAAGCAACTCTCATCTTCCTCCATCAATTTTCATGGGATTGTTCCCGGAAAATCTGCGTACCCTATTGGCCGAATCAAGCTTGAGGCTGCATTTGGTGATGAGTATAATTACAAAACATAGTTTCTGACATTTGAGGTGGTCAAGATCAAGAGTCCTTATCACGCCTTGTTCGGGCGGCCGGCTTATGCTCATTTCATGGCTTGGCCATGTTATGTTTATCTCAAGCACAAGATGCCTGGGACAAAGGGTACTATCTTAGTTAATGGGAACAGAAAGATCGCTCGTGAGTGTGAAGAAGGAGACATAGAGTATGCTGAGTCGGCAGGTACAGCAGAGGAGTTGCAATTCTACAAATCCAACATTGATCCGGCTAACATGACGTGTCTGAAAAAGCCCACCACAGAGTCTGAACCGCCCCTCAAGTTCATGTCAGCTGAAGACACAAAGCAGGTTGATTTTTTCCCCAGCGACTCATCTCAGTAGTTCAATTTGGGGTTGTCATGGATCCCAAATAGGAAAGCGCGTTCATCGAGTTCATCCATGAGAATCAGGACATATTTGCATGGAAACCTTCTACATGCCTGGTGTACCGAGAGAATTCTCTGAGCACCACCTTAACATTGATCCTAATATTAAACTAGTCCGGCAATACTTCTGTCGTTTTAACGAGGAGAGACGCAAGGCTATTGGGGAAGAAGTGGCACGGCTCCTAGCTACCGGGTTCATCGTAGAAGTATTTTATCCTGAGTGGCTTGCCAATCTAGTGCTTGTCCTAAAGAAGAACGACATTTGGCGTATGTGTGTTGATTATACCTCTGTTGGAAAAGGCAGTGCCTAGGAGGCGCTTAGGCACGCCTAGGCGCTAGGCGATGGCCAAACGCCTCACCTAGGGCATAAATGGAAGTCTAGGAAGGGCAAGCAACAAATTGTTTACCCAAGCGAGAAATCATGCCATATTGCACTAAAATGCCAAACATGACACATTCAAATGGTAGTAGCTGGTAGTTACCTTATTTATCTGGCCTAAATTAACATCAATACACATATAGTAAGCCCAATAACCCTGATAGTAGAAGCTATATTACTGCCTAGGCCGTGCCTAGGACGCTTAAGCACCGCCTAGGCACTACGCGAAGGCCAACCGCCTCGCTTACGCCTATCGCCTTTTCCAACCTTGGATTATACAGATCTCAACAAGGCTTGTTCCAAAGACCCATTTGCCCTCCCCCACATTGATCAGATCATCGATTCCACTTCCGGCTGTGAGAGTTTATGCTTCGTAGATGCTTACTCCAGTTGTCATCATATTAAGATGGTTGTTGAGGACCAGGAGAAGATGGCTTTCATCACACCCTTTGGGGCTTTCTACTATGTCTCGATGACTTTCGGGGTTAAGAGTGCCAGGGTGTCTTATCAGCGCTGCCTACAGAATTGTTTTCACGATCAGATTGGGCGCAATTTCATGCTTATGTTGACGATATTTTCGTCAAGTCTCAAAATAAGGAGACTTTGCTGGATGATGTTAAGGAGACTTTTGACAACCTTAGGCGGTACAATATGATGCTTAACCTGGCCAAGTGTGTCTTCGGAGTTCTAGCGGGCAAATTGTTGGGTTTTCTGGTGTCTGAACAAGAAATTGAAGCCAACCCAGAGAAAATCAAAGCAGTGACCTCCCTAGGTAAGTCGACCAATATCAATGATGTGCAGTGCCGGCGTAGTAGGTCAAATAGCCGCCTTGAGCAGGCTCATAAGCCGTCTGGATGAGAAGGCCATACCTTTTTATCGGATTTTGAAGAAAACTAATAACTTTGTCTAGAGCGATGCTGCTAACAACGCTTTCGAAGCCCTCAAAAAGCAGTTGGCTGAGCCACCCCATCTTGGTTGCTCCTATAAACAAAGAGCCCATGCTATTGTACATTGCCGCTAATAACAAAGAGGTAAGTATTGAAGTTGAAGTGGAGTGCAAGGAGGAAGGGAAGGAATATCATGTTCAATGGCAAGTCTACTAAATCAGCAAAGTCTTGACAGAGTCCAAACAGAGATATCCACATTGGTAGAAGATGGTATTCGGGGTCTTCATGGCGAGTCGCAAACCGAAGCCTTATTTTCTAGAACATGCAATAACTATGGTTTGCTCTGCCCCGTTGGGAGACATCATCCAAAACAGGGAAGCCACATGAAGGATTGCTAAGTGGGTAATTGAGCTTGGGCCACATCACTTGAAATATGTGCCTCGAACAGCCATCAAGCCCCAAGCACTGGTGGATTTCATCAACGCTTGGACTGAACTTCAAGTTCCTGAAGAGAAGCCAGATAAAACTTACTGGACAATTCACTTTGATGGTTCGAGATAGATGGAGGGATCGGGTGCAGGAGTTATCTTATCCTCCCCAGGAGGTGATAAAATTTGGTTACGTCTTGAGAACAATGTTTCCCTCTACTAACAATGCAGCTGAGTAATAAGCTCTCTGTGACGCCCCCGATTTGACCGTACACTAATCATGCACGCAAAATGTGTACGATCAAGATCAAGGACTCACGGGAAGATATCACAACACAACTCTACAATTAAAATAAGTCATACAAGCATCATATTACAAGCCAGGGGCCTCGAGGGCTCGAATACAAGAGCTCGATCATAGACGAGTCAGCGGAAGCAACAATATCTGAGTACAGACATAAGTTAAACAAGGTTGCCTTAAGAAGGCTAGCACAAACTGGGATACGGATCGAAAGAGGCGCAGGCCTCCTGCCTGGGATCCTCCTAACTACTCCTGGTCGTCGTCAGCGGGCATCACGTAGTAGTAGGCACCTCCGGTGTAGGGGTCGTCGTCGACGGTGGCGTCTGGCTCCTGGGCTCCAACATCTGGTTGCGACAACCAGGTAGAAGGGATAGAGGGAAAAGAAGGAGAAAGCAACCGTGAGTACTCATCCAAAGTACTCGCAAGCAAGAAGCTACACTACATATGCATGGGTATCAAATGGAGTAAGGGTATCATATGTGGACTGGACTGCAGAATGCTGGAATAAGAGGGGGATAGCTAGTCCTATCGAAGACTACGCTTCTGGCAGCCTCCGTCTTGCAGCATGTAGAAGAGAGTAGACTGAAGTCCTCCAAGTAGCATCGCATAGCATAATCCTAACCGATGATCCTCCCCTCGTCGCCTTGTGAGAGAGCGACCACCGGTTGTATCTGGCACTTGGAAGGGTGTGTTTTATTAAGTATCCGGTTCTAGTTGTCATAAGGTCAAGGTACAACTCCAAATCGTCCTGTTACCGAAGATCACGGCTATTCGAATAGATTAACTTCCCTGCAGGGGTGCACCACATACCCCAACACGCTCGATCCCATTTGGCCGGACACACTTTCCTGGGTCATGCCCGGCCTCGGAAGATCAACACGTCGCAGCCCCACCTAGACCAACAGAGAGGTCAGCACGCCGGTCTAAACCTAAGCGCCCAGGGGTCTGGGCCCATCGCCCTTAGCACACCTGCACGTTGCGTGGGCGGCCGGAAGCAGACCTAGCCTAGTGGCGTTCCAGTCCAATCCAGCGCGCGCCGCTCCGTCGCTGACGTCAAGAAGGCTTCGGCTGATACCACGACGCCGGGATACCCATAACTACTCCCGCGTAGATGGTTAGTGCGTATAGACCAAATGGCCAGACTCAGATCAAATACCCAGATCTCGTTAAGCGTGTTAAGTATCCGCGAACGCCGACCAGGGCCAGGCCCACCTCTCTCCTAGGTGGTCGGAACCTGCCCTGTCGCTCCGCCTCAAAGATCCACACAGAGGGCCGTTGGGACAAAGGTCCTTTCAGCCCCCAATCCGTGAATCACTCGCGGGTGCTCCACAAGCCGACCCGTCTTTAGTCACCACATGTATCATGTATAAAGCATATAGTATATACCCGTGATCAACTCCCGAGTGATCACGGCCCGATAGTGTAGCATGGCAGACGGACAAGGATGTAGGGCCACTGATGAAAATACTAGCATCCTATGCTAAGCATTAGGATTGCAGGTAAAGGTAACAACAGTAGTAGCAAGGACAGGCTATGCATCAGTATAGGATTAACGGGAAGCAGTAACATGCTACACTACTCTAATGCAAGCAGTATAGAGAAGAGTAGGCGATATCTGGTGATCAAAGGGGGGGGCTTGCCTGGTTGCTCTGGCAAGAGAGAGGGGTCGTCAACTCCGTAGTCGTACGGGGTAGCAGCGGCGTCGGTCTCGGTGTCTAGAGAGAGAAGAGGGGGAAGAAACAATAAATATAATGCAAGCATATGCATAGTGATGCATGACAAGACAAGTTACGGCGTTAGAGGTGCCCTAACGCGGTAGTGGGTGATACCGGTGAAGGGGGATAACATCCGGGAAAGTATCCCCGGTGTTTCGCGTTTTCGGACAGAGGAGCCGGAGGGGGAAAGTTGCGAGTTCGATAGGTTAGAGGGGTGTGGCGGACGAACGGGTTGCGTATCCGGATTCGTCTCGTCGTTCTGAGCAACTTTCATGTACAAAGCTTTTCCATCCGAGCTACGGTTTATTTTATATAAATTTTAAAAGATTTAAATCATTTTTAGGATTTATTTATTTAATTTAATCAACATTATCCAGAAAACGTCAGCAATTGACCAGGTCAACCTGACGCATGGGTCCCACCTGTCAGTGTCATATTTGATTAACCAATTTTAATTAACCTAAACATGATTAATTAGGGGGTGGGCCCCACTGTCATTGACTATTTAATTAACTAACAGCTGTTAGTTTAATTAGTTATTTGGTTAATCTAATTGTGATTAATTAGTTTAATTAATTGTTTGGTTTAATTAACCCAAGTTTAGTTAAGTTAATTAATTCTTTAATTAATTAATTATTAATTCTATTTATTTAATTATTATTTTTCTTTGTTTTTAACATTTATATTGTTTTGTAAACGTTTTGGGGCCGCGGGGCCCGGCTGTCATAGGCCCATGGCCATTGCGGGCACGAGCGCTGGGGCGCTGCGGGGCGCCCGAACTGGTCGTAGCCAGTCGGGGCCACGGCGAGCGGAGACGAGGCACGGCGAGGCACGGGCCATGGGGCGTCGGCCGGGGAGCGGACTAGGCGGCGCGACGGAGCCGTGGCAGAAGACGGGGCTGCCACGGGGAAGGGCGGCAGCGGCTGCGACTGGCGCAAGCGCACGGCCGAGCCCACAGCGGGCAGCAGCGGCGAGCGGGGGGGGGGGGAGGCGGAGATGGGCAGTGGTAGCGGGCGCGCACGCGGTGGCGAACGACGGCGGCCTGAGGCAGCAGGAGGAGGAGGAGGCCAGGGGCGGAGGCGCGGTGAGGGAAGGAGGTGGGGGTCGTCGGAGAGGCTCACAGCGGAGCTCGTGGAGGGCTCGGTGAAGCCGGGGGAGGTCGAGGCCGTCCGGCGAGGTGGGGATGAGGACGACGGTTCCAGGCGGCGGCGGTTGGCGTCGGTGCGACGAGCACGACGTCCTGCGGAGCTCGGGGAGGAGGACGAGGATGCGAGGCCGTCGCGGAACGGGCGACGGAATCGGGGGTGCGGGGCGACGCGGGATCGGGCCCCTCCCCGATCCAGAACCAGCCGAGCGTGGGGGGGCGCTGGGATGGAGGGTTGAGGAGGAGGGAGCTGGGCGGCGGTGGCGATGGTGACGGCGGCGGGGCGACGGGGATCGAGGCGGAGAGGCTCCGGCGAGGTGGCTCCGGCAGGCGGCATCGGACGGCGTTGAGGTCGAGCCCTGATCCATTTCTGGATCGGGAAGGGGGCGAGGACGGGGAGGCGCGCGACGGGGTCAAGGCGACGATGGCGGGGCGGCGCCTGAGACGACGAGAGCGTCGGGGAGCGCCGTCGGCAAAGTGGGCAGCGGGGGAGTGCGAGGAGCGAGGGGAGTGGGGGGGTTTGCCCCGATCCAGATCGGGCAGAGGAGGGAGAGAGAGGAGTGCGAGGGGGGGAATGGGGATCGTGCTAGGGTTCGGTGCCCCCACGGGGTTATAGGCCAGGGGAGGGAGTGGGCCGGCCTGGCAGGCCACTGGCTGGGCCGAGGCCCAGTTAGCCTGGGGGGTTTCTTTTTTTTTGTTATGTATTTTCTTTTCTTTTATTTATTTCCTTTTCTGTTTTGGCTAATTGTTTGGGCACCATATGAGTTTTGTAAGATATGAGAGTTGGCCCACAATTCACATCACAATATATCCTACCACCAAAAACTAGTTTGGGGTAATTATCATTTCATATTTATTTTTTTTATTATTAAAAAGGTTAGTAAATAATGTTTTCAGCCACTGTTTGAGGTCGTTTAAGTCACTTATCACATTTCAATAATGTTGTATACAATTTTATCATAGCCTCTGATTTATCTACTATTTATTGAACATTTTAGTTTTAATATTTGAAAATCTTTTATTGTTTGCTTGATTTTGATTTTGAATTTGAATCGGTTTCGAACTAACTCGAGATTAGCAACTATAAACGAGGTGACGTGGCATCATTAGCATGGGATCACTGTAGCTTAATTATCCGGGCGTCACACTCTCCTCCATGGCCTCTGGAAGTCTATGGAGACGGGTCTTAGCTGAGTCGGATGTTTGGGCGACTCAGACTTGGTTACTCAGCATGTTTCTAGCAAGTGGGACTCTAAGGACCCCCTAATGGAGGCTTATCGACAGGCACTAACTAACATTGCAGGTCATTTCAAGGGTTATCAAGTGGATCACATTGACAGGCGGCTCAACGAGGCGGCTGGTGCATTATCATGACTCGGTTCTCAACATAAGTGTAACGACCCGAGGCCGACGCTCCAGACGCCTTCCATGTTTTCGTTGTCGCCATGTGTTTTATTTTCTTGTTGCATTTCATCATCACATCATGCGCATTGCATCTGCATGTTTTCACAAAAACTTGCATCTGTTCGTAGTTCCCGCTTCTCCCGGTTGCCTTGTTGTCCCTTTCGAGACCTACTGTTCTTTTGTGGTCCGACCGTTTGAGCCTCTCTGCATAGTGCACAAAACCCCGCGCGTTTGAAACTTCCCCGAACCTTACCCGCTCAGTCATCGCCGTTGGATTCGGATCATCCCCAAACATACCTAAAACATCTCCGTTTTCTTATTTGGACTCTGTACCTATTTATTCTTGACCGCCCGATTATGATCGGACGGACTAAACCCACTCGCATTATCCTATATATAAATCAACCTCATACCTAATCTTGCCAAACCCTAAAACCTAGGAGGTTCGTCCCTCCCCGCCGACGCTCCTCATCCACCTCGGGTTCCCCTCCCGATCCAAAAATCAACGCACTTTCCTCCTATTCCTCGCCCGAGCCCTCTGCCTCAATCCATCGAAGGCCAACCGCACCGCCGCCCAACGACTTCCTCCTTCCTCTGGCCGTAGCTAGCCGCCGTCCTCCTCCGGCGACCGCTGCCGATGGACCAGGCCGGACCTCGCGCCCCTGCCTTTCTCTTCCTTTGTTCTTCTTCCCGTGCCTCACATCTCTCTGTTACCTCTCGTTCTCTCTCCCGCAGGAGCCAGCAGCTGCACCTCCGAGCCCTCTGCTTCTTCCCTACCGATGTCCGAGCCCACAGCCTCCTCGTCCACGACCACCTCACCTCGTCGGGCTCCTCCCGCCGCTTCCTACGCTCCAAGCCTCGCCGGAGAAAGTGAGCCGCCGCTGGAGACCTTCCTCCTCGACTCTAGCAAGCCCCGCCAGAGTCCAAGCCATTGTCGTGCCCGCGACCATTTGCCTCATATGTTCCTGCATCCTCTTGCTCTGCATCGAGCCGCTGGCATCGAGAGGAGATGCCCCCTGCACGGAGTCGTCCCCGACCTCCACCTCATCTCCCACGCCTCCGCCTTGCTCCACCCTCGCCGTCGTCCCGCCGGTGAATAGCACCAGCAGGTCGTCCTCGCCGCACCTGCTCCCTTCCCCTGTCTCTTCTTCCCCAAAGCTTCCGTTGTCTCACCGACCCCCTCTCTCTCTACTCTCTGTTACAGTGCCTGGATCCGCTCCTCCTCGACCTCACATGACCAGATCCGGCCACCATGGATCCTCACGAAGGAGCTTGTCGCTGGCCATCCTCCCTTTCCGTGCCTGGATTCCGTCATCCTCGACTGAAACCCCCCGTGTCGTCTTCTGCATCACTAGGGTCCTGCTGGTGTTTCTCTTCTTCAGAAAAGAGAGCAACAGCAGCTCGCTCATCCAGGTAGCTCGACCTGCATCCATCAACTGGGCCAGCCCACTGGGTGAGCCTCTAGCGCCCACGCTCCTATCGGGCCAGCCAGTTTCGGCCCGTAATGTTTTTTCCCGGTAGGACGAATTTGCTAATTATCCAGTGTTCTGCATATTTACAGATTTGCCCTCATGTTCATGCATATAATAACTAATTAACGGTGCATCGAATTAAAATGTTTTATATATGTAAAATTCTTAGAATTTCATGTACTTTCATAATTTCCAACTTTCATCCATGTTAAAATATTTAAATGTGTTGTTTGAATTAATTTGCTTAAATGACATTTTAAAATGCTTTAGTTCATAACTAAATAATGGTACCTCCATTTTAAATAAACATTACATGTAAATGGGGTAGAAAAATGCATAGATTAACTTGTAGCACTTCATTTTCCTGTTTAACAACTCTGAAATTTTTTTAGGCAGAACAGTACCAAAATCAATAATTGTACATGGGGATTTTCTGGAATTGTTGTTTGCTATTTCCAGCCTCATTTAAACTTTCCTAAATAGTTAGTTTACTTATGCTTCACCTCTTGCCATGCTTAACAACATTTAATGTTGTTGGGTAGATAAATGGGAGAGAACTAAATAAATGAATGTGTTGTTTCGTGAATGTGCACTTTGCCATGCCATGCCTCATTAAACCAGACATGCATCATACTTGATTGTGCATCATGCCATGGTTATGATATGTATGTTTGCCATGATGTTTGCTTCTTTCCGTTTGCGCTTCCCCTTGATAGTTTCGGTTATGTTGCGATTGTGGGGATCCGTTCGACTACGTTGGTTCGTCTACTTCATGGATTCAATCTTCTTCCTAGCAGGATTTTAGGCAAGATGACCGTCAACTTGGATATTACAACTATCCTTGCTATGCTAGTTTTCTCGATGCTATCGCTATGTCGAGCTACCTACCACTTGTTTATCAAGCCTCCCAATATGCCATGAAACAATCTCTAACCATTTTCCACCATCCTAGCAAACCGTTGTTTGGCTATGTAACCGCTTTGCTCAGCCCCTCTTATAGCGTTGCTAGTTGCAGGTGCAGTTGCAGGTTGTTCCATGTTGGGACATGGATTCATAGATATCATGGGATATCACAATATCTCTTACTTAATTAGTGCATCTATATACTTGGTAAAGGGTGGAAGGCTCGGCTTTTGCCTGGTGTTTTGTTCCACTCTTGCCGCCTTAGTTTCCGTCATATTGGTGTTATGTTCCTTAATTTTGCGTCCCTAACACGGTGAGGTTTATGGGACCCTCTTGACAGTTTGCTTTGAATAAAACTCTTCTAGCAAGGCCCAACATTAGTTTTACCATTTGCCCAACCTAATAACTAAACATGATAATAAACTTGATGCATAGGGAGTTAGCGCTACCCGCGGTTCGTTATTCAACCTAATACAGGGGGGCCAGTGCTGATGTTGTTGGCCCCAAACTAGAGCACTGTGCGGGGCCGCACCTTGGCAACTTGGGGTATTTTGGCACCTATACGCGTCGCTCATCCATCGTGGCCTGATACGAGATACGCGCAGCTACTATCAGGGTGTCGGCATGTCGGGAGGTCTTGCTAGACTTGTTTTACCATTGTCGAAATGTCTTGTGCACCGGGATTTCGAGTCTGATCAGAGGGTCTCGCAATGGAGGATTGTCTCCATGGATCATGATCTTGTCATGGGCTAAGTTGGGACACCCCTGCAAGGTTTAAACTTTCAAGAGCCATGCCCGTGGTTATGTGGCAGATGGGAATTTGTTAATATCCGGTTGTAGTGAATTTGTAGTAAACTCAACTAAAATACACCAACTGCGTGTGTAACCGTTACCGTCTCTTTTTGAGTGAGTTCAAGAAGAGAACACAATGGGGTTATGTTTGAACGTAACTAGTTTAGGATCACTTCTTGATCATTACTAGTTTGCGACCATTGTGTAGTTTCTCATCTTATTCTTGTACTCGTAAGTTAGCCACCATACTATGCTTAGTCGCTTGCTGCAACCTCACCACTTATCCATTCCATACCCATTAAGCTTTGCTAGTCTTGATACCCATGGTAATGGGATTGCTGAGTCCTCGAGGCTCAAAATTACTACAACAACAGTTGCAGGTACAGGTAATGCGATGATCTGACATGAGAGCGATGCTTGATTGCTTTTGGATTTCTTCTTCTTCGATGAAGGGATTCGGTTCTGTGTCAGGGAGCCTGGGATTAGCAGGGTTGATGCCGTTCCTCTTTTTCGTTTGATTTCATCTGTAGTCGGATCCTGCTCTTATGTATGATGATTGCTATGTATTGATGAACTATTGTATGCAAGTTGTAGCTTGTGGCAAGTGTAATCATTTATCTTGTATTCTCTTCTATTTAGTACATGGTATGTTGTAATGATATCCACCTTGCTATGCGCTCGAAATGCGATTATGCCCCGATCATGAGTTCATCACATGATTGGCATAGAATCGCATCTTGGGCGCTACAATAAGTCGGTACCTCCCAATGTTTTCCTTGATGTCCTTCATAATCCTTCAATGGAACTGCCATCTAAGGAAGATCTGGCTATACCAAACCTGGAGGGACAATTGGTGGTGGCTCTTCATGTTACCCCTCACTGGACGGTTCCTTATCTAAATTATCTGACTCGAGGCGAGCTCCCTGAGGATGAACTTATTGCTCATCAGATTGTTTGCCATTCCAAACCAATGACCATTGTTCATGGTGAGTTGCACAGATGAAGCATCACTAGTGTTTTTCAACATTGTGTCTCCCCCGAGGAGGGCCATGAGATCCTTAATGAGATTCACTCTAGCGATTGTGGTCATCACGCTGGCTCAAGATCATTGGTTGCAAAGGCTTTTTGACACGGCTTCTATTGGCTCGCGGCTCATGCAGATGTTGAAGACATCGTGCATAAGTGTGATGGATGTCAGAAGTTTGCATGACTGGCTCACATGCCGACTCAAGAGCTTCGGATGATTCCCATCACTTGGCGTTTTGCAGTCTGGGGGCTTGATATGGTTGGTCCGTTTAAATGCTCCAGGACAAGAAAACTTAGCTTCTCATGGTTGTTGATAAGTTCACCAAGTGGGTTGAAGCAGAGCCTATCAGTAATTGTGATGCAGAAACATTAGTCAAGTTTATGAAGAAGTTGATCTTTTGCTTCGGTTATCTACATAGCATCATCACTGATAATGGGACCAATCTCTCCAAACGAGCCATGAATTTGATTGCCAGCAATAGCATATCTTGCTTGATGTAGCCTCTGTGGCACACCCGTAATCCAATGGCCAAGTAGAACATGCTAACCAGGAGATTTTATGAGGTATAAAGCCAAGACTCATGGTTCCCCTTGAGTGTACTCTGGGTTGTTGGGTTGAGGAACTTCCTTTTTTTTCCTTTGGAGCATACGGACCACACCCAATAGATCAACTGGTTATACACCTTTCTTCATGGTTTATGGTGCTGAAGCAGTGCTCCCAAGCGATATTCGCCATGATTCCCATAGAGTGGCGGCTTATGTTGAAGCAGATAATGAGAAGACTCGACGGGATTCCCTCGATGATCTAGAGGAGGAACATGACTCCGCAGCGTCTAGATCAGCAATATACCAACAAGATCTATGTCGCTGTCATAGCCGTAGAGTCTGTACCCGAACTTTCAAGGAGGGCGACTTAGTGCTTCGATTAATTCAACATCAAACCGGTATGCATAAGCTTTCACCTCCTTGGGAAGGGCCTTTCGTCATTACCAAAAACCTTAACAACGGGTCATATTATCTGATTGACATACATGAACAAAAGAAGTCGCGTGCATCTAAGGAGGAGACCAACAGGCATTGGAACATTGATCATCTTCGTCATTATTACACTTAGAGCTACTAGCTCCAACTTATGTACATACACCTGTGTATATATCTTTTATGATCCGGCACCCCCAAAACTTGGAGTCTCTGTCGATTCGTCCAAAATATTGTGTATGAGTCTTTATTCTTTGATCATAGGTCACTTGGGGGCTTCCAACTCATCGAGTTTCGCTATTAACATCCCTCTTTTGACCCGACATATGCCATTATATTACATGGTTAAACCTGCCTGTTCGCTTGATGCTCATCTGCCAAGAAGACCCGGCGTACTCTTGACAGTCACTTTTTATTATGACCCTGAACTCATCAAGGATAAAATGTTGGCTTAAGTCATGTGAGAGCTGGGCTACAGAGAGCTAGGACAAACCATAGGCTATCACGCCAGCTTCATTGAAACAAGACTCGAGCCTCGAAAGCCGGTCTCTTTGTCGAGCCTCAAAAGCCGACATAATATTTATATTTATGTGTTTATATAAATTATTTGTTTATACACAATTATATGTTTTACATGACCATCTCTTTTGATCATCAATTAGCCATGAGCCGCCGGGTCATTAATACACCAGTTTATTTTGATCATAGAGTTTCATTACGACCATGAGTCGTCGGGTTATTAACAAACTTGGTTGTGCTGATTCTTACTTATGACTTAATCCAGATCAGGGTCAACTATTAGGCGGCTCACACATATATGCCATGACATTACTTCAAAAGCAAATATTTTACAAGGATACTGGGTGGGTCAAAAGACGCACCACACTAGTAATAGTCTTTCCAAAGTTTCAACAAGTGCATGAAGGCACCACCAGACACCAAAGTTTGTACTATCATATTACGCAGCCACAGTAGGGCTCAAATAAGTCAAAGTATTTTGGAACCCTACTCCTGCAAGCCGGCCTCCGTACCCTCCGGGTTAACATCTTCCCGATCATCGGCAGTTAACGATTATCGGTTCTACATGTTTGATCTGAAGGTTGTCCAGATTCCAGTCAGTAGTTGTTTACACTTGGAAAATGGTGTCATGATGCATGATAGGTGATGGGTCGACATCAGGGGAAAAGATATGCTTACTCCATTGAGGAGTCAAATCAAAGGGTTCAAAGGTTGGTGGTGGAACCCGCGTGTTATCCTCCCCATAACCCGCCTGGTATTTCTTCAAGTTGAGATTTTTCAACCAGTTGACTCACCAAGACACGGGTCTCCTTCACACAACGGGCATAATCCTCCGACGTGAATTCACTACCATCCTCGTTGAATTGTGGACACTCGTCAGCCATCTCTAAAGGATCTATTTCTGTACAATATGCTCAACCCATCAAGTTCTTCTGTTACCGGCTTAAGTTGCCCCTCAGCATCTTTTGCACGTTTGAGTAAAGCGGATTTTTCAGTATCAAAGGCGGCTCGTTCCTTCTCGATGGCCACCCAGACTTTTTCCAGCTCTTCAACTGAAGATTGTGACTCGGCTGTATTCAAAGTCTCCTGAAAAACAGACAAACAAGACAGCTACAAGTCATTTAAGTCCTGAGCCGAGGAGGATGCACGACCCGGCACTTGGGGGCTATAGAAGGCAAATTTTACATATTACAAAGTCCCAAGCAGCGGCAAGCACACTACTTGACACTTGGGAGGCTAATGCATGTCATTTTTTCTTTCAAAGATAAAAAAGAAGACCCGACTCATTTCATGAAGATGAGCCAGCCCTTGGGGGCTACATAGTGTTTTTACTAAAGATCTGTCTTTAAAGAACCGGCTTATCATTCGTATGATAACCCGACCCTTGGGTTACACAAGGATATATAAGTATTGCAAAGACTGAAATTTCTTCATACCTCATATTTCCTCTTCATCAAGTTGGCCAAGCTGGCTTCCATGTCCCGGCTCATTGCTAGCGAGTCAAATAACTTTCATGAAGTTCGGTCGCGCTGAGACTTCAATGTTTGGCAGCATTAGTTTTGACTTTTCTTTTTCAGACCTCACCAACTCGTCCTTGATCATCAGCTTTGTTATAATATTTGAGATTTTTGGAGCATTGAAGGCCTCTCTAGTGAAGGTGACCTCATCATTGACTTTTGGGATTGGCGGATCATGGCTTGGCAGGTCAGGGTTTTTCACCATGTCAGATAGATCAGTTTGAATGGTTGCCAGCTCATTTAGCTGGGGCGACTCAACTTGCTGGTCATGATGACCTTCTGGCGACTCAAGACGAACCTCATGAGATGATACATCTCCAACGTATCTATAATTTATGAAGTATTCATGCCAATATATTGTCATTCTGGGATGTTTTACAATCATTTTGTAGCAACTTTCTATCATTTTTGGGACTAACCTATTGACCCAGTGCCCAGTATCAATTGTTTTTTCTTGCATGTTTTTTACATCGCAGGAAATCAGTATCAAATGGAGTCCAAACACCGCGAAACTTTATGGAGATTTTTCTGGACCAGAAGGAACCCAATGGGCCATAGCTGCACCTGGGGGTGCCCCGAGGGGGCACAACCCACCAGGGCGCACCGGCGCCCCCTGGCGCACCCAGGTGTGTTGTGCCCACCTCGGTGGCCTCTCACATCCCCTCTTTGCACTATAAATTCCCAAATATTCCCACCTAGATCAGAAGTTCCGCCGCCGCAGGGCTCCATAGCCACCGAGAACCAATCTAGACCCGTTCCGGCACCCTCCCGGAGGGGGGAATCATCCTGGCGGCCACTATGATGAGGAGGGAGTAGTCCACCCTCGGGGCTGAGGGTTTGTACCAGTAGCTATGTGTTTAATCTCTCTCCCTCTCGTGATCTATTTCATGGGCTTTGTTAATATAGATGGATCATATGATGTTTCTCCCCTCTATACTCTTATTGTGAAGAATTGAATCTTTACCCTTTGAACTTTTGTCTTGCCGGATTGAATATTCACTTGATATATGTCTTGTGGTATGAATACTTGAGGTGACAATTGGGGTATCTTATTGATTCACTTGATATATGTTATGGCATTCAACTCGCGGAATCCCACGGCGATATTGGGGTAATCTATGCATAGGGGTTGATGCACGTTTTTATTATCTTTTCTCCGATGGAAACTTTGGGGTCATTGATGACCCAC
This sequence comes from Triticum urartu, assembly GCF_003073215.2. Taxonomy (NCBI): domain Eukaryota; kingdom Viridiplantae; phylum Streptophyta; class Magnoliopsida; order Poales; family Poaceae; genus Triticum; species Triticum urartu. The sequence goes on along the minus strand of NC_053023.1, from coordinate 297,718,655 downwards.
AAGTATAGGGGATCTATCATAGTTCTTTCGATAAGTAAGAGTGTCGAACCCAACGAGGAGCAGAAGGAAATGATAAGTAGTTTCCAGCAAGGTATTCTCTGGAAGTACTGAAATAAGTGGTAACAGATAGTTTTGTGATAGTATAATTTGTAACGAGCAACACGTAACATAAGTAAATAAGGTGCAGCAAGGTGGCCCAATCGTTTTTGTAGCAAAGGGCAAGCCTAGACAAACTCTTATATAGAGAAATGCGCTCCCGAGGACACATGGGAATATCATCAAGCTAGTTTTCATCATGCTCATACGATTCGTGTTCGGTACTTTGATAATTTGGGATGTGGCTGGACCATTGCTTGGATGCTGCCCTTACTTGGACAAACATCCCTCTTATGATTAACCTCTATTGCAAGCATCCACAACTACAAAAAAAGTATTAAGGTAAACCTAACCATAGCATGAAACATATGGATCCAAATCAGCCCCTTACAAAGCAACGCATAAACTAGGGTTTAAGGTTCTGTCACTCTAGCAACCCATCATCTACTTATTACTTCCCAATGCCTTCCTCTAGGCCCAAACAATGGTGAAGTGTCATGTAGTCGACGTTCACATAACACCACTAGAGGGGAGACAACATACATCTCATCAAAATATCAAACGAATACCAAATTCACATGACTACTAATAGCAAAACTTCTCCCATGTCCTCAGGAACAAACGTAACTACTCACAAAGCATAAACATGTTCATAATCAGAAGGGTATTAATATGCATATAGGATCTGAACATATGATCTTCCACCAATTAAACCAACTAGCATCAACTACAAGGAGTAATTAACACTACTAGCAACCTACTAGCACCAATCCCGGACTTGGAGACAAGAATTGGATACAAGAGATGAACTAGGGTTTTGAGAGGAGATGATGTTGATGAAGATGTTGATGGAGATTGCCCTCTCCCGATGAGAGGAGCGTTGGTGATGACAATGGTGATGATTTCCCCCTCCCGGAGTGAAGTTTCCCCGGCAGAACAGCTCTGCCGGATCCCTAGATTGGTTCCGCCAAGGTTTCGCCTCGTGGCGGCGGAGTTTCGTCCAAGAAGATGGCTTCCTATTTTTTTCCCATAGAAAGACTTCATATATCAGAAGATGGCCACCGGAGGGCCAACAGGGGGCCCACGAGGTAGGGGGGCGCCCAGGGGGGTAGGGCGCGCCCCCACCCTCGTGGGCAGGGTGTGGCCCCCCTGGCGAACTTCTTCCGCTGAGTATTTTTTATATATTCCGAAAATCTCTTCCGTGAAGTTTCAGGACTTTTGGAGCTATGCAGAATAGGTCTCTAATATTTGCCTCTTTTCTAGCCCAGAATCACAGCTGCCGGCATTCTCCCTCTTTATGTAAACCTTGTAAAATAAGAGAGAATAGGTATAAGTATTGTGACATAATGTGTAATAACAGCCCATAATGCAATAAATATCGATGTAAAAGCATGATGCAAAATGGACGTATCAACTCCCCCAAGCTTAGACCTCGCTTGTCCTCAAGCGAAAGCCAAAATCAAAAAATATGACCACATGTTTAGAGATAGAGGTGTCGACAAAAATAAAATATGGACATGAGGGCATCATGATAATTCTTAGAACATCAACTTATATAATTCTTGTCATATAATCTCTTATGCTAGAGTAATAATTCAATCACAATTTCAAGTATGAATCGTAAACTTCGTTGAAAACTAACAAACTATAATCTCAGTCATTGGTGCAATTGCAATTTATCATAACATAGGAAAGAGTCAATGTATAAGAGCTTTTCAGCAAGTCCGCATACTCAACTATCATATAATCTTTCACAATTGCTGACACTCATGCAATACTTATGGGTATGGAGTTTTAATCAGACATAGTGAAAGATAGGGTGTCGGTATCAAAACTGGCGGATCTCGGGTAGGGTGTCCCGAACTATGCATCTAAGGCGGATGGTAATAGGAGACAGGGGACACGATGTTTTACCCAGGTTCGGGCCCTCTTGATGGAGGTAAAACCCTATGTCCTGCTTGATTTATTCTTCATGATATGAGTATTACAAGAGTTGTTCTACCACGAGATCGGAGAGGCTAAACCCTATAAGCTAGCCTATGGTCTGATTGTATGTTGTCTATATCGACTAGCCTGGCCTCGGTTTATATAATGCACCAGAGGCCTAGGATAACAAGAGTCCTAGCCGAATACGTCGATGGGGAGGAGTCCTTGTCTTGCTCACCAAGTCTTGTGGAATCTTCCATGTATGCGGCAACTGTCCGAACTGGCCCATGAGTATACGGCCATGAGGGTCCTCGGCACAATCTAACAGATCGGGAGACGACGTGGTGAATACCCCCTAGTCCAGGACACCATCAGTAGCCCCCTGAACCGGTCTTCAAGTTAGGGACGCTCCTCAGTTCTTCCGAATTGTTCTTCATCTTTGGTTGTCGGTCTTTAAAACTGGTTCAATAAATCTTTTCATCTTCCATCTTGAGGATCGCCGAAATGCATTCAACGAGTTTACACGTCGGGTATCCGAGGAGCCCCTTTAAGTTTCCGGCCTTTATCAATGCCTTGTTATTTTTATGCCACACCTCGGGTTTGAAGTTGTTCCCGGGAGGCAGTGCCCTCTTGCATCCGAGCTCTAACGCCGGACTACATTCGAGGTATCTTTTGCAGCCGAGCACCAATGCCGGACTGCTTCCGAGCTCTAACGCCGAAATGTATCCAAGCTCCAACGCCGGACTGTGTCCAAGCTCCAACGCCGGACTATATCCAAGGTGTCATAGATCATCTTGGTCCAAAAAAGTTGAAGGAGTTTAGCCGAGCTTTATGCTAGAAATGCCCTCTATGGAGCCAGCCACTGGCGCCCGAGCTTTATGTCGGACTGCTTCCGAGGTGGTGCACCACCCCGACTGTGGGCCAATTTTTTGGCAATATTTTTGATTGGTGCAATTTATTATCTGCCGAGATATATAGCCAGTAACCCTCAACGTGTGTATCAGTTTAAAACCCGAGATGCACTTGAAGGATGATGTAAGACCACTGATCCCAGTAGCCGCTGAGACTCGGGTTGATTTGCAAAATCGGCCTGAGGATCAAGTCCTAGCTCGGCAGAATACTTCGGGATACAAAAAGCGGCATGCTCAGTCCTCGAGACTCAAGTTGGGTGCGGCCGACCAACCTGAGGATCATAATCTCCTCGGAAACTATATTGCACTTAAAATTTTCTGCATTGGACAGGTGAGGTAGTAGCCCCCGAGACACTGATCGGGTGGCAACACCAGATCAGGGGATCGATGTGCCCCTTTAATATTTGTAATTAATAAGCCCGAAGCCTAGTAGCCCCCGAGCCTTAATGCAGGCACTGGTGGCCGAATTAAGGATCAATATCCATAGTAAAATCACAAATTATGTGTAATGACTCTATGTATCCAAGTACTTTACATCCTTAATGCTCGGATCCGCATTGTACAAAACTTTGTTGACCGACCATCGGCTTCCACCTCCTCGGCTAGTAGCCGGGGAGTGTTTGTCCTACTTTATATAGCCTTTATGAGGGCAAAGATTTACGACAAACAAGGCAATCTGGCCATACGGTTTTATAAACAAAGGTACGCAGAGAGATATGTTGTATTACTGTTCAACATAAGAAATGTCTTCCAAAGAAAATAGTCCCGCTATCGGTTCCTTTCTTTGGGTTGTCATGCTAAGTATGATCATGAAACCTCAGCTCTAATGTAAGAGCAAAATATCGAGGATTTAGTTTGGGAGGGCAGTTAATAGCCCCCGGTAGTGTTCGGCGACAGTCGACGTCAAGCCGTAAACACTTCGGCCATTGTTATGAATGGCCCGTCATTTAACACAGTCATCGGATCGCTGACCAGTTTACGCTTATTGTGACAGTCAGTTTTCGGCTTTCTCCACTAAGGTGCTTAACCATGTGAGCTGGAAGCACAATCTTAGTGGTTATCCCTTTGCATGCCTAGCCGAACAAAGCGGAACGTAGGAAGCAAGTGCAGGAGCCGGGCAACCCAACTATTGACCGAAGACACAATTCGAAACCGATGCATATATAGCAATATCCGAGAATGTTTTTGCCGAATCTCTAAAGGTGTCCGGCGTTGCACTGCGAGACTTGTGCTAAAAACACACAAAAAGTTTAAAAGTGTCATAAGCTTGGAAAACCAAAAAAACGTCAGTAAAAACTTGATGTCCGAACAAGATCAAGTGTTCGGTGCCAATCCGAAAATTGGTCTTACAAAAAAAAGAGTGCTTCTGTCGTGCTTTAACATGACACATCCTATCTCAAGACATCAAGCGGGTCAGCCTATGGCTTCAACCTCCTATCCCGAAGGCGGAGTACTTCTCATTAGGCCAGTTTAGCAAACTAAACTCTAGCGGCTTTGAGAGAGAAATTAGGCTCCCCGGCTAGTGACCACACACTCGTGTCAAAAAAAGGAGTGATGAGTAATAATAGTAATAAAAACTTTGCAACAACTAAGAAGAAGAAAACTTATTATAAAACGGCTCATATAAATTTAAGAGCCCGCAAGTTACTTGGGTAAAAGAATTTTATGTATAATGATTGTATGTACTGAAGTACTAATATCATATCTTTGTTCACCGAACTTTAAACGAGTCTTAACCGACCGTCGGCTTCTCCCTCTTTGGTTAAGGACCGAAAAGTGTTATATACTCCACCTGTCGAGAATATCGACAGTGTTTCCGATAACCAGGCAACCGGGCCATAAGGCTGTAACAGACAAAGTGCACTTAGGGAACTTATGCTATATTACAGACGAAGTGTAAGAAGCATCTTCGAAGAAAATAGTACCTCCACCGATACCTTTCTTCGGTGCTTATTATTACTATGAGACTTGTGCAATAGATTTTTTGTATTCATGAGTTCCGTTGTGTGCCGACCATGATTGAAAACAATAAGAGCGCTAGCTTTCGGCTTCACCCAGTCTGAGGTCAGAGCTCGAAGGACCCGGTCGTGACAATCACAGAGGTGCTCCCTTTACTCCCTAGCCGAACAATCGGGAACGTAGGGGTAATCACAGGAGCCAGGCAACCCAGCTTGCAAATCGCTTAAGTCCATATGGTGCATATTGTGGCATAATACACGAACAAGGAACGAAGCCGTACAAGTATAATCATATGCAAGAGGAAAAGCTTCATAAAGGAAGCCCCCAAATAAACGGGGTATTTGAATTTGTGCGTCACAAACAAAGTTTGGACAAGGAAATTTTTTACAAGAAACTTTTTCCCCAAAAAGTATAATGTGTCAGGAACCCGATTCCAAGTCACATCGATCTAGCCGGTAACACCTCATATCACTTTGCGGCCTCACGCACGGTATTCCCACGGGTGTCGCCTTACCATGGCCCGGGACCATTTGCGCCTTTTGGCTCACGTATATGATAGTGTCGCTAGCATCCATATGACAGAGAACCCGGGCCGACATGGCTAGTCGTGAACCCAAAGTGGCACCAACCTATGGGGACAGGCATACATGAATCACATCGAGCATGTCGGTCAGCAGCGTGTGAATCCGGGCTGTAGCACTAGGCTAACAAGACTCCGGGAACCCGGGATATAGCAGGCTAGGCAGGACTCCGGATGTCACCGCGTGACATTTCCCCGAAGGGACAGACACAGGAACGAAGTGAAACACATGCCGGCCAGTCAAGTGCCCTGAGCAGTAGTGCTGGGCTAGCAGGACTCCGGTGAACCGGGCTGTAGCGGACTACTTTGGCTCATAGAAGCACTAGGCTACATTTCCCCATAAGAGAGGCTGCCAAGGGTAAACAACTAGATTGTCGGATCCCACACATACCAAGCATTTCAATCATACACACAATATGTTCGATATGTGTAAATACAACACGGCCTCACAACATAACTCTACGACTAAAGTATTTATTCATTAGGCTCCGAGGAGCCAAGGTATTACAAACATGGGTCTCATGACCCTACAATCATAGCATACAAATCAAAGCACATGCGGAAGCTTAACATGTTTGAGTACAGACATCTCCAAATGAAAAAGGCTGAGAAGCCTGACTATCTACCAGATCCTGCCGAGGGCACAAGATCGTAGCTGAGGTATCAAGCTAAACGTCGAAGTCCACGCGAAACTACTAGCGAGACTGACGTCTCTCTGCAAAACATAAAATAGGCAAACGTGAGTACAAATGTACCAGCAAGACTTACATCCGAATTATCTACATATGAATTGGTATCAATAAAGGGGGTGGTGGAGTTTAACTGCAGCAAGCCAGCTTTGACTCGGTGGCTATCTTAAACTACGACTGCAAGTAACTCTTTTGAGGTGGCTCACACGAGTCCACATATTCACCATTCCATACACCACTATGGATCCGCTTCCGTCTCCCTACGGGAAGGCCATCCATAGCACTCACACTTATCTTGCGAGTTTTAGATTATCTACTTTCACTTGTCTATGAACTATTATAGGCAACCCAGAAGTCCATTACCGCGGACACGGCTATTCGAATAGATGATGTTAACCCTGCAGGGGTGTACTTCTTCACACACGCTATCACCACTTACCGCCGTTTACACGACATGTACTCGGCAACCTTCAAGCGGAAGCCCAATGAGGGTGTCGGCCACGGCCTACGTAAACACACAAGTCTCTAGTCCAGGTTTATCGCCTATCCAGGTTTCATCCGCAGGGAGTCCAGCCGAGGTTTCCACATACGGCCCCGGACGATGTGTACAGGGTTTCGAGACACCAAACGGGCGCTCGGCATGCCCGACCACGGTGTATCTACCGCATCATATCCCACCCCTAGGGTCAGCACTACGCATGACCGCCAACACATATCCTATAAACACCAAAAACTAGTTGCAACTCCTGGACAGAGGACAAGGGTGATCAAGAAGCCGAGAGGGTCCATTGGTTTCGGGCCCAATGCGTGGTAGTAACTGTTTCATGGATCACAAACACAGAACTCAGTTCCTGAGGACGGTTTCAATGAGACAACCCACCATGTACTCCTACATGGCCTCTCACCGCTACCTTTACCAAATCGTGTTCACACACTTAGCTCTCAATAGTAGGACATGTTTACACACCTCTGATTCATCCCCGATGAATCAGACCTGACTCAACTCTAAGCAGTAGTAGGCATGACAAACAAACATGAATGAGTAGGCACATCAGGGCTCAAACAACTCCTACTCATGCTAGTGGGTTTCATCTATTTACTGTGGCAATGACAGGTCATGCAGAGGAAAGGGGTTCAACTACTGCAGCATGTAACAGTTGAATCGTTGTTGTCCTAATGCAGTAAAAGAGAGAAGGAGCGAGAGAGTGGGATTGTATCGGATGAACAAGGGGGTTTTGCTTGCCTGGCACTCCTGAAGATAATATAGTTCTTCATCGGTGTCATCGATCTCATCATCGAAACCACGTCTATCGAGAGGGGACAAATACCTGCAACAGAGAAAGAAACACAATCAATGCAATGCACAATATGATGCATGATCATGACATGTCAATATGCTGTGGTTTGAGCTAATGCAACTAGCAACATGTTAAATGGAGTTGGTTTGAACCCTAGGTTCAAATTCAAACTCCATATGTGAGAGTTTAAATTCCATTTATATGAATTGGCCTAAACAGAAGCCATAAGTTGTTCTAACATGCATGAAAATGCCATAAACAGATTCCTTGAATTTTTCTGATAATTTTTCATATATAAATTATTTCATTCTGAGCTACGGTTGATTTTCTATGAATATTTTAAGTTTTAAACATTTCCTGGAATTTCCTGAATTAAATTAAATCCAGAAAAGTAATACTGTGTCAGCATTAGGTCATGCCGACGTCCGCAGGTCAACAGGCCCGGTCCAGGTCAAACCTGACCTGTGGGACCCGCGTGTCAGTGTCACATCTAACAAACTGTGCCTGTTAGTGCTAAGTAGGTGATTAACTTAACTAATCTAGGGCTGGGCCCGCATGTCAGTGGCTCATCTAGTTAACTAAGTTAATTAATACTAATTACCTAGCACTAATTAAACAGGGGCCCGGGCCCACACGTCAGGACGCCGGGGAGGTCAAACAGGGGTCAACCTTGCCAGCGTTGAGTCAGTGGCGAGGCCGAGACGGCGGAGGGGCTCGGATTTTGCCCTCCGGTGACCAAATTAGCGGCCGAGACCACCTACAGAGAGCTGGCATTCTCGCGCATCCATTGGAGCAAGCGAGAGAGGCTGCGGTGGAGTGAGCTCGCTGGAGTTAAGCTCGTGGCGGCGGCCGGGGCTCGGGCAACGACGGTTTCGGCGCTATGGTGCAAGGCAGGAGGATCTGGGGGTGGCTATGCTTGCGCGAAGACATGCTGAGCACGGTGGCATTTGGGCGTGCGCGTGAGAGAGAGAGAGAGGAGGGGATGAGGGCGAGGGAGAGTGCGAGAGAGGTCGGGGGATGCGTGGCATCGCGAGGGAGGGCCAGAGCGACGAGGAGGTAGCTAGGCAGGGTGGAGGTGGCGCGCGCGCGGCGAGCACACGCCCGGCGTCCTCCAGGCAGCAGCTGGAAGGAGACAAGGGAAGGAGGTGGGCTGGGCCAACAGTGCTTGCCACAGCTGGGCCACCAGGTTTGCTTTCTCTCTCTCTGCTTTCTGTTTTAATTTTGTTTTCTATTATTCTGTAGTCTTTAGGGCTTTATTAAAAACACTTAGACACTTCCAAAAATCATGAAACTACTCATGATCACTGTTGGGAATATATCCTACAGTAAACATTTTAGTTTATGATTATTTGAGAATTTAAAATATTTAATAGCATTTAAATGCCCAAATGCAAATAGAGTATGATTTAATCCAGAGCCCAAATATGTCATGCAAAAATGTGCATCACCTCTGGTTACTGTTTCCAGCTTTTTCCAAGAATGATGAACATTTTTTTAAAGCCATTTGGATATACTGGAAATATTTTAGTTGAACCTAGTGAATTCCTTTAATGCTAGGGTTTAGGCAATCCCCATTTCAAGTTTCTTTCAAAGTTTAAACATGATGCACACATGAAGTTACCCTAGTGCAATGCCAGAAGCTAGGGATGTGACAACTCACCCTCACTAAACAAGAATCTCGTCCCGAGATTCAAGATGTGAGGTAAGCGGAAAGGACGTCACAAACTATCACAGTCTTCTCGATCCAAGCTGCACCTCATAAGGTTGTTGATTAGTTGCATACATTGATCTTGATATCCTCGCTTTTGAGATCTTCATCCATGCGATGACGACGGAAAGAAACTTTACTAGGATTGATCTTCTCGAAGATCGAGCTATACAAGATCAACTCGCGGAATGAGATGTTGAAACATCTCGAGTTGAGACACAAAACACATCGAGAGGGATGGAAGAACAAACGACGAGGTTTGATTTGTGGGCAACAATTCCATGCTTAGAAAGATGGTGGATGGTGTCATGGTGGCGAGGAAATAATTGCCATGATCCTGTGACGGGGCACCTTGGGAAAGGTGACTCGTTGGATTGTTCCCTTAAGTGGCGAAAAGAATTACTGTTGATCCATAGATCATTGAAACTCTTCATACCAACTTAAAGCAATTTTCAATTGATCGTTTGAAAGAGCTCGAAGAAATGGCATACTCGGACTAGGATGAATGATGTGGACTACCTTGTTGAAGACAACGCAATGGATGATTTGCTTATCATTGGAGACGGATGGGACCCATGGTAAGTCCACTTTTGAAGATGATCCTGGACAACTACTACTGAGGTGCAAGCTGGGAACAAAATGCAAATGCTGGGAATGATTCTGGTAACTGGGGCAAAACTCAACAGTCGAGAGTGTTTCCAATGTTTCAATGGTCATAGAATCATCGAAGAAACTGAGAGCACAAGGATCCCTAAGGAACTACTTCTATAATAAGTCGCACGAAATCCTCATGGAAAGATGGGCAAAGATACTATAATGACAGATCTTCCGGCTATGTGTGTCGGCTAGAACATCAACCCTGTTGGGACCTACATCATAGATCGTGGAAAAGTTCCAACCATCATATTTGCCTGAGATTCAGATCTAGTTGGTAATAGGATATTTCAGACAGCATGTCTGGAAAAGAAAGTTTGCAACACAAATCGATGAGATGACGTTGTGAGATTCTCAGAAAATGAACTATGATAGTAAGCTCCAAAACATGATCCGGTTTTGCTACAAACCTATGAACACGCTGTCCCAGACAAGCATGACCACATAGTAGTCTTATAATACAACACTACCGAGTCCAGATGGGGAACCATCATCGAGGATATCGAAGTCCTTGCGTAAGTCTAGCTCTTAAGAAGAAACTTCTTCTCCTTGAACAAATCAATCAGTGGCTTGGTGTGCTAGGGATTCATATAGAATGAAGGTTGCAAGTCTCCAGACCACAGAATACTTCGCACGTATGCATGACTGACTTGGGATGATTCCAGAGAAAGTGAAACAAACCTTCCCAAATTCATAGCGGCAACTTGCTTCAAATGCACGTGAACTAGAGGAAGTCACTTCTTATACCAAACATATGCTTCATGAGCTAGCATGAAGAAATGCTTTCAAAGTTTCCAACACTAGCTTAATGTTCAACCTGAATCATGGATAAGATAAAAATATTGTCGACGGGCTCAACAACAAGTCATCCAGATTTCCATGAAGATGGAATTCCATAATTATGTGAACAGGGTGATAGCATTGGTCAGACCCAAAAGATATAACGGTGTATGCTCGAGGGAACAACCATGAGTAGGACAACATTATGAACATCGTTGGTTCTCATTTGACTTGACGATAGCCCACACTCAAATCAAGGTTTGGACAAGACGATAGATTCAACAACCGATCCCGAGGAACAATCGATGAAAATATCATCTTTCTTCAACACACACACACACACACACAAGGATATCCCTTTGGAATGAACTGAGCCAGACAAGATTTCATCTTCCAACTCTCCAAGTTGTTGTTCAGTTTAACCAACTAGCTCAGGGTATCCAACACAGATTCTTGGAGAAGGGGTGGTTTACAACAAACCAACTTGATCACGAGCTCAACATAACAATCAGGGGGCAACCTGGTGATACTTTTGAGGAAATATTCAGAAAATCACGAACCACCGATATGTTTCTAAGCTCGGGAACAATCTTGCTTTTTAGAGCAAGATGATATGATCAAGATAGCGAGGGACTGACACAATCCTAACTCATTGATCGAAGAGTGCACCAGGAAAAATGGACTAGGTAGCACGATCAATCTTAGGATGATGATTCAATAACCAACACGCTAAGAAAGAAATTATTGTCCATTAGATACCTAGCAACTAGTTGCTAGGAGTATTGATTTCACACATCATGGTTCACTTGCCGGCATTCTGGTTGCGACAACACAGGACCGAGGAATGAAAAATGATGGTAAGAAGTATCATTGCGTCAAGAATTCATGAGAGAGGGTGCAATTCTCATGACAATCCTGACATAAAGGGGGTAATACTCCAGGGTAGAACAGAGCAAAAAGCTGGATTGGCATTTGATCTGCAGAACACAACTAATTTGACCCAATCCTGGATATGGATGAGGTACTAGAGTTTGTTTCTCCTAATCATTCTGAAATAGAATGGCTTAACGGACCACGAGAATAATAAACATCGATAACACGGATGCACAATTACTCCTGACTATCAATTGATAGACCATGGTCGGAATATAAATGAAGAGGGACAACTCAAGAGGACATATATCTTTCGGAGTTGTGGATGCATAGATTAATATGTCGAACCAAGTTCAACAGGTTTCTTCCAGATAACCCATGCAGAAAGGTAGAACTGACAGAATCACAATTATGAATGGAGAACTCCTCAAGAGTACTCTGATTGTGATATTTTGGTTCAAAGAACTTCTGCCTTAATGGTTCATGGTATTTGGAAGAAGGAAATACCACGGACCTCGAGGACTGTCGCAGGGTTACTAATATCCTAAAGGAACGAGCAAACACTATCAACAGGAGGTGACTAGAGTGAATCTCGGGTTCAAACCTAGGAATAGAATACCTACTAACTAAATGGCATCACGGGATGCTTTCGAGAATGATGGCCAGAATCATCACACTGGGAACACAAGACATGGCTAGATTTACTAGGTGATCCTCTAAGACACCTACAGTCATAATACTAGCTCCAACCTATATGCTGAGGCAACAGAGTGCCTCAACTCACCGATTAGTGTGGTTAATCTGGCCCAAGAGGGATATCAGGAACAAGAAGAAAGGATTTGCAATGCATCAGACTATTTAGAGACCTAGGATTACTCGGACAGAATAACGACTGTAAATGCTCAAAATGTTTTGAGACATCCTGCAAAATGGTGGCATAACCACTCAACATCACAATATCAAGGTTCTGAGACCAACTATGAACACACAGAAGTAGTAGAGACTGAACTAGGCTTAAATCCAACAATCTTATAAGTCTATGGATTAGTAACACGTCATCCTGATAGATAGATGATAAGGCCTAGTTTCTTAACCCCGTAGAAAAGAAGAGGTTGACTCAGATCAGAAGGGCATAAGGTATAAGGAGTAAAAGAGCCTTATGTTCCCTTCCACAATCAATTCCCCTACATAACTAAAGCATTTCTAGACACAACTTCAACCGGTTTGGCTTGGCAATCCTACAGGCAGTCAGGCTCTGATACCAACGCTGTCAGGACCCCGATTCCATGTCACATCGATCTAGTCGGTAACACCTCATATCACTTTGCGGCCTCACGCACGGTATTCCCACGGGTGTCGCCTTACCATGGCCTGGGACCGTTTGCGCCTTTTGGCTCACATATATGATAGTGTCGCTAGCATCCATATGACAGAGAACCTGGGCCGACATGGCTAGTCGTGAACCCAAAGTGGCACCAACCTATGGGGACAGGCATACATGAATCACATCGAGCATGTCGGTCAGTAGCGTGTGAATCCGGGCTTTAGCACTGGGCTAACAGGACTCCGGGAACCCGGGCTGTAGCAGGCTAGGCAGGACTCCTTATGTCACCGCGTGACATTTCCCCGAAGGGGCAGACACATGAACGAAGTGAAACACATGCCGGCCAGTCAAGTGCCCTGAGCAGTAGTGCTGGGCTAGCAGGACTCCGGTGAACCGGGCTATAGCGGACTACTTTGGCTCATGGAAGCACTAGACTACATTTCCCCATAAGAGAGGCTACCAAGGATAAAAAACTAGATTGTTGGATCCCACACATACCAAGCATTTCAATCATACACACAATATGCTCGGTATGTGTAAATAAAACATGGCCTCACAACATAACTCTACGACTCAAGTATTTATTCATTAGGCTCCGAGGAGCCAAGATATTACAAACATGGGTCTCATGACCCTACCATCATAGCATACAAATCAAAGCACATGCGGAAGCTTAACATGTCTGAGTACAGACATCTACAAATGAAAAAGGCTGAGAAGCCTGACTATCTACCAGCTCCTGCCGAGGGCACAAGATCGTAGCTGAGGTATCAAGCTAAACGTCGAAGTCCACGCGAAACTACTAGCGAGACTGACGTCTCTCTGCAAAACATAAAATAGGCAAACGTGAGTACAAATGTACCCAGCAAGACTTACATCAGAACTATCTACATATGCATCGGTATCAATAAAGGGGGTGGTGGAGTTTAACTGCAGCAAGCCAACTTTGACTCGGTGGCTATCTTAAACTACGACTGCATGTAACTCTTTTGAGGTGCCGCACACGAGTCCACATATTCACCATTCAATACACCACTATGGATCCGCTTCCGTCTCCCTACGGGAAGGCCATCCATAGCACTCACACTTATCTTGCGAGTTTTAGAGTATCCACTTTCACTTGTCTATGAACTGTTATAGGCAACCCAGAAGTCCATTACCGCGGACACGGCTATTCGAATAGATGATGTTAACCCTGCAGGGGTGTACTTCTTCACACACGCTCTCACCACTTACCGTCGTTTACATGACATCTACTCGGCAACCTTCAAGCGGAAGCCCAACGAGGGTGTCGGCCACGCCTACCTAAACACTCAAGTCTCTAGTCCAGGTTTATCGCCTATCCAGGTTCCATCCGCAGGGAGTCCGGTCGAGGTTTCCACATATGGCCCCGGGCGATGTGTACAGGGTTCCAAGACACCAAACGGGCGCCCGGCATGCCCGGCCACGGTGTATCTACCGCATCATAGCCCACCCCTAGGGTCAGCGCTACGCACGGCCGGCAACACATATCCTATAAACACTAGAAACTAGTTGCAGCTCCTAGACAGAGGACAAGGGTGATCAAGAAGCCGAGAGGGTCCATTGGTTTTGGGCCCAATGTGTGGTAGTAACTGTTTCATGGATCACAAACACAGAACTCAGTTCCTGAGGACGGTTTCAATGAGACAACCCACCATGTACTCCTACATGGCCTCTCACCGCTACCTTTACCAAATCATGTTCACACACTTAGCTCTCAATAGTAGGACATGTTTACACACCTCCGATTCATCCCCGGTGAATCAGACCTGACTCAACTCTAAGCAGTAGCAGGCATGACAAACAAACATGAATGAGTAGGCACATCAGGGCTCAAACAACTCCTACTAATGCTAGTGGGTTTCATCTATTTACTGTGGCAATGACAGGTCATGTAGAGGAAAGGGGTTCAACTACCGCAGCATGTAACAATTGAATCGTTGTTGTCCTAATGCAGTAAAAGAGAGCAAGAGCGAGAGAGTGGTATTGTATCGAAATGAACAAGGGGGTTTTGCTTGCCTGGCACTCCTGAAGATAATATAGTTCTTCATCGGTGTCATCGATCTCATCGTCGAAACCACGTCTATCAAGAGGGGACAAATACCGGCAACAGAGAAAGAAACACAATCAATGCAATGCACAATATGATGCATGATCATGACATGTCAATATGCTGTGGTTTGAGCTAATGCAACTAGCAACATGTTAAATGGAGTTGGTTTGAACCCTGGGTTCAAATTCAAACTCCATATGTGAGAGTTTAAATTCCATTTACATGAATTGGCCTAAACAGCAGCCATAAGTTGTTCTAACATGCATGAAAATGCCATAAACAGATTCCTTGAATTTTTCTGGTAATTTTTCATATATAAATTATTTCATTCTGACATACGGTTGATTTTCTATGAATTTTTAAAGTTTTAAACATTTCCTGGAATTTCCTAAATTAAATTAAATCCAAAAAAGTAATACTGCGTCAGCATTAGGTCATGCCGACGTCAGCAGGTCAACAGGCCCAGTCCAGGTCAAACCTGACCTGTGGGACCCGCGTGTCAGTGTCACATCTAACAAACAGTGCCTGTTAGTGCTAAGTAGGTGATTAACTTAACTAATCTAGGGCTGGGCCCGCATGTCAGTGGCTCATCTAGTTAACTAAGTTAATTAACACTAATTACCTAGCACTAATTAAACAGGGGCCCGGGCCCACACGTCAGGACGCCGGGGAGGTCAAACAGGGGTCAACCTTGCCGGCGTTGAGTCGCCGGCGAGGCCGAGACGGCGGAGGGGCTCGGATTTTGCCCTCCGTTGACCAAATTAGCGGCCGAGACCACCTACAGAGACCTGGCACTCTCGCGTATCCACTGGAGCAAGCGAGAGAGGCTGCGGTGGAGTGAGCTCGCCGGAGTTGAGCTCGTGGCGGCGGCCGGGGCTCGGGCAACGATGGGTTCGGCGCTACGGTGCAAGGCAGGAGGATCTGGGGGTGGCTACGATTGCGCGAAGACATGCTGAGCACGGTGGTGCGCTCGATTGCGGCTCTAGGTGATGATGGCCATGGCGGCGACATGGCTGGGCGGCGGTGAGCTTCGGGCATGGCGGCGCTAGTGCTAGGGAACGTGCGAGGCGACGGGGAGAAGGGCGAACGGAAGAGCAGCTCACTGAGGACTCGCAGAGAAGCCCAGCGGGGTCGGGGAAGCGTCGGAGGCGGCGAATCGAAGGGAGGCGATCGTCAGGGCAGAGGACGGCGATGGCGTCGACGACGGCGCTCCAGGGCGTCCGGCGTCATGTGGCTCGGCGGAGAGGACCGGGGTGTCACGGCGGAGCTTGGGGGCGCGTCGGAGAGGCTCGGAGGTGGCTCTGGCCATGGCAACTGCAGGTGGCGGCGATGGTGGCGTTCGGCCGTGCGCGTGAGAGAGAGACAGAGGAGGGGATGAGGGCGAGGGAGAGTGCGAGAGAGGTCAGGGGATGCGTGGCATCGCGAGGGAGGGCCAGAGCGACGAGGAGGCAGCTAGGCAGGGTGGAGGTGGCGCGCGCGCGGCGAGCACAAGCCTGGCGTCCTCCTGGCAGCAGCTAGAAGAAGACAAGGGAAGGAGGTGGGCTGGGCCAACAGTGCTGGGCCACAGCTGGGCCGCCAGGTTTGCTTTCTCTCTCTCTCTGCTTTCTGTTTTAATTTTGTTGTCTATTATTCTGTAGTCTTTAGGGCTTTATTAAAAACACTTAGACACTTCCAAAAATCATGAAACTACTCATGATCACTGTTGGGAATATATCCTATAGTAAACATTTTAGTTTATGATTATTTGAGCATTTAAAATATTTAATAGCATTTAAATGCCCAAATGCAAATAGAGTATGATTTAATCTAGAGCCCAAATATGTCATGCAAAAATGTGCATCACCTCTCGTTACTGTTTCCAGCTTTTTCCAGGAATGATGAACATTTTTTAAAGCCATCTGGATTTACTGGAAATATTTTAGTTGAACCTAGCGAATTCCTTTAATGCTAGGGCTTAGGCAATCCCCATTTCAAGTTTCTTTCAAAGTTTAATCATGATGCACACATGAAGTTACCATAGTGCAATGCCTGAAGCTAGGGATGTGACATAATGCTTGGTCAAACTGAACACAAGTTAAAAATTTAAAACTTTGAGCATGAGGGCAACTTAGCTGGTTAATGTGTTCGGTATTGATGACGCGGTCAGAGCTTGATGTGGGACAAGGTTCCATCCCCCAAGCCGGTCCCGAGGTGGCGGAGCAAAGGGCTCGGCACTCCGAAGTGGTGACATAGCAAGGTCAATGCAGGCCGGCAGAGTGATGCCGAAGTCCCCCACATGGGGTAATGAAGTGTTGACGAAGCCCCCCGTCCAGCCGAGGTGACGTGGTATGTCAGTACGCCGAGTTGACGGTACTGCCCAACCCGGATCATTTTCCTGTGCACAAAAAAATGGTGCAAACCGGAGATAATAGTAATAATAATAATTAAAAAAGCATTGCATAATAAATAATTTATGCAAAGTGCGTAATAAAAGAAATATGGCCTGGCGCCGAAGTCAATGTCGATGCAGGGCGTCAGCGTGACGCGGTGAAGGCGTGACAAAGCCTGAATTTGCAGGGCGGTCCGGGTTTCGGATGCGGCGTTCGCCAAACTATGTACAAAAACTGACCGAACCACCACGCGACCGTTTTTAATGTGGCCGCCATTTGATAGACCTGTGTACAGATGATGGAACAAACCAGAGCAATAATTCCTTAAGAAAAATAAACCCAACAAGCAAAAATTGTTAGGATTAATAGCACCTGGTTTATTTGTTGTAGCATTCCGAAGAGAAGCGACTCCCAAAATCGGGAATCGATCCGCACACCCATTGCCTGATGGGCGATAAAGCGATGGCCTGGTGATGCTGGCAAAGGTTGGCTTGCAGAGGTGAAGCCCTCAGTCCAGCTAACGTGACGGAGCTGGTCGGCTGGTGATGCCGAAGTCATCGGAGTATGTTGATGAAGAGATGATGAAGCTCCCGGTCTAGCCAAGATGTCAAAGCCTCGATGTCAGCCGATGAGTCGAAGTAGGTCGGCGTGATGGACGCCAGCTTGAAGAAGCAATAGTGCGGCCCTGCCGATGCAGGTCGTGACGTGGTCGATGCCAGCTCGATGAAGTGACCATGCGGTGATGCCGATATGCTCGCTCCGTGTAATCTGTGGGGCGGCGATGTTGGTGATGATTTATCCGTCGCGATGCCAGACTCTTGTTCGGCTTGCCGAGATGATGATCCGAAGAAGTTGAGCTCGGCTCAACAAAGTGACGACGTGTCTAGCGCAGGACGGCAGCCTTGAAGCAATATTGCCGGACTGGTTTGACACCAGCATGATGATGAAGATGACCTCGGGGGAGGCTTAAAAATTTACAGGCACGTGTTTAAAAACAACACACAATACCCTAGAAGAGAATTCCTCTAAAAAGGTTGTCCAATATCACGTTCATAAAGAAACATGAATTCGGGTCGGATCCGTATTCACGCAGAAAGCGAATCCGAAAATTGGTCAACTCATCGGAGGGGTGGTAGATATGGGAATTCCACAGTAGATGAACGGTTGGATCTTCCAAAGGACTTCCGAGCAGGGCTCTGGAGACCACGCCCTAAACTCATCTAGATTCCCGTCCAGATTTGACAGGGCTCCGGTATATCGTAGATTGTCGAAGATTCCTCCATCGGAACTCGACGAATTTTTGCATGGCTGTTGTAGACGTAATGTAACACCCTCGATGCGACTATAGCTCCCACGTGTCGAGGCATGACTTAGAGACATAATCACATTGAAGGCATATGTCGCAAGTTAGGCAATCTTCACAAACATCCCATGTAATATAATAATAAAAGGAGAGATAACATAGTTGGCTTACACTCGCCACGTCAATCAAGTACATAAATAACATTACGTCATCCAAACACTCATGGCCCGACTACGGCGCCAAAATAAAAGATAACCCAACATGCGACACGGTCCTAATCATCCCCAAGTGGGCACCACTACTGATCATCGGGAAAGGAAACATAGTAACGTTGAGAGTCTTCGTCGAACTCCCACTTGAGCTCATACGCGTCTCCTGGAGCGGAATCATCAGGCCCTGCATCTGGTGTAATAGTAATCTATGAGCCACAGGGACTTAGCAATCTCGCACCCTCGTGATCAAGACTATTTAAGCTTGTAGGTAAGGCAGGCTAAAAATATGTGGAGCTGCAGCAAGCGACTAGCAAGTATGGTGGCTAACTTATTCGCAAAGGAGAGCAAGAAGAGGAGGCAAAGCGCGAGCGAGAAGCTAGAGAACAACCTGCGCAAACATTACTCCAACACCATGTCCACTTCCCGGACTCCACCGAGAAGAGGCCATCACGGAAACACACTCGGTTGATTCATTTTAATTAATTTAAGGTTCAAGTTATCTACAACCGGACATTAACAAATTCCCATCTGCCCATAACCGCGGGTACGGCTTTCGAAAGTTCAAATCCCTGCAGGGGAGTCCCAACTTAGCCCATGACAAGCTCTCATGGTCAACGAAGGAATAGACCTCCTCCCAAGACGTTCTGATCAGACTCGGTATCTCAGTTACTCAAGACACTTCGACAGGTTAAAAAAATCCAGCAACACCGCCCGAATGTGCCGACAAATCCCGATAGGAGCTGCACATATCTCTTTCTCAGGGCACACTCAGATGAACACTATGTACAACTAAAACCAACCCTCAAGTTGCCCCGAGGTGGAGCTGCAAGTGGCTCTATTTGGACCAACACTCAGAGGAGCACTGGCCCGGGGGGGGGGGTTAAAACAATGATGACCCTTGAGTCTGCAGAACCCAAGGGAAAGAAAAAGGCTAGGTGGCAAATGGTAAAACCAAGGTTGGGCATTGCTGGAAAAGCTTTAATCAAGGCGAACTATCAAGGGGTTCCCATTATAACCCAACCGCATAAGGAACGCAAAATTCGAGAACATAACACCGATATGACGGAAACTAGGGCGGCAAGAGTGGAACAAAACACTAGGCGAGAGGCCGAGCCTTCCACCCTTTACCAAGTATATAGATGCATTAAGATAACATAGCAATATAATGATATCCCAACAAGTAAATAAATGTTCCAACGAGGAACGGGCTCCAATCTTCACCTTCAACTAGCAACGCTGTAAGAGGGGCTGAGCAAAGCGGTAACATAGACAATCAACGGTTTGCTAGGACATGGTGGGTTAGAGGTTTAACATGGAAATTTGGGAGGCTTGAAAGCAAATGGTAGGCATCGTAGCATTGGCATAGCAAAAGAGCGAGCAAACTAGCATAGCAAAGATAGTGGTGATTTCGAGGGTATGATCATCTTGCCTGCACAGTTGTCAGAGTTGACTGGATCCTCGAAAGCAAACTCAACGGGCTCCTCGTTAGCGAACTCGTCTCCCGGCTCTACCCAAACAAAACAAACAAGCAACAAGGATACAATCAACCACGTGCAAGGGTCAAGCAATATGATGCAATGATGACATGCTATGCGGGATGCGATGTGGGATGCAAAATGCAAGATATGACAAGAAATGCATGAACCTAGCCTCAACATGGAAATCCAAGTGTGCCACTGTAAAGATGATATGAAATCGCTTGAAAACGATATAAAGAACGCCGGAATCGGAGTTACGGTTTGGAAATGGCAAGCGATACAAAAATGACACCGGTCTGCGATTTACAGCAAGTAGGCATCTAAATGCAATGAAATGAACATGCTACAGCACCCAAACATGAGAACAAAATACATGGAAGGGATGCACAAAAGATGCTTAACAGAAGTCTAGCACTGAGCTACGGCCAATTCATCCATTAACAGGTTCAAACAAGCATGTAAAAAATGCATATGGCAAACAGATCTCAGACTTGTCCCTTAGATCAGGTAGCCCTCTTCGGAGCAACAAAACTACATGCTACAGGATCTGAACATGGCAAAGTAAAGCATGGAATAGAGCTACTCAAAGAGCTTAACAAAAGTCCCTTAGTGACCTTGAGCCAAAAGGGGTCAGAAAATACAATTGGAAGCACGTGAACATAGCAAAAACATAATCAGTTTTCAGACTTAGTGAAAACTGACACATGCTGAAATATAACTCAAGTAGGCATGTTTACGAGCTCGATGCACTCACTACGGTGCAATTCATGGCAAGACAAGCATACACCCATCAAGAAGGCACAAAATTCAAGCTATACATGGCAAGAACAATAGCATAGCATGCACGGATCAACTACAACATCATCGGCAAAATTGCAAACAAGTTGACAATCTGCCCAGATTCACAAAATAGCAAAAGTAGAGCTCGACTGACTCAAGTTAGGGTGCTCCATAATTGCAAACAAAGAAATGGATGGATAGAGCACTACAATATTAACAAAACATCCTTACTGATCATCCTCAAAAGAGGCACGGATCACTAGGAAACAACATGAACATATGGCATCATGAGATAAACAGCTCCAGGACTTAGTGAAATTGCTAAGTCCCTGAAAACAGAATTACTAAGTGCACCACTTTGCAAGCTTGCATAAGACACCACACACATCAAAAAAAAACATGGGTTGCACCTCTGGAAATATGACAAAACCCTTAACAAAACACATGTAGAGGATCAGGGCATATCATGCACACATTAATCATGGCAAAAATGACAAAAACCTAAACGGAGCAGCAGATCTGACAATTAACTCAAGTAGCCTCCTTCTAACAGCATTTCGGGCATCAAGATGAGCTCAAATGAAAATGATGCAATGGAATGAAATGATGTACCCTCAGAGATGAACATTTTGATATGCTATATGCATGAATCGGAGCTACGGATGCAAAGTTACGGAGAAACGAACAGGGGCATATGGACTGAAAATATCAGGGACTTAGTAGATTTTCGACCTCCGATCTAGGGTTTGCACGGATTTCGAAGTTCGCCGGAGGGAGCACTGTAGTTGTCCGGAAATGGCGCGGTGGCGGCCGGATCTTGGCGAGGGGAGGAGGAGGCGGCCGGATCTCGCCGGATC
Source organism: Triticum urartu (assembly GCF_003073215.2). Lineage (NCBI taxonomy): Eukaryota > Viridiplantae > Streptophyta > Magnoliopsida > Poales > Poaceae > Triticum > Triticum urartu. Next base: position 297,696,784 of record NC_053023.1, on the reverse strand, counting down.
AGGGCTGGGCGGCGGCGGCGGCGCGGTGCGGGCGAGCGGCGGCCGCCGACGATGGCGCAGGGCGGCGCGGGGCCACCGGAGATGGCACGCGGTGGCGGGGCGGCCGGGGAGCGGCGCGGGCAGGCGGGAGGCGGCGCTGGCAGGCGGGAGAGGGGAGCCGGGCGGCGGCGGCGGCTTCGGGCCGTGGGGGCCCTCCCTGGGCCTCCCGGGCCGCGTGGTGGGAGGCGGCGGCGAGGCCACATGGCGGCCCCTTAGTGGCTGCGGGCGGCGGCGGTGCTAGTTCGGCGAGAAACGGACATGTCCAGCGCGCGAGGTGGATTTTTAGGGTTTCGGAGGTAGGAGGAGATCCGAAAATCAGGGGGGGCCTTTATATAGGCATAGAGGGAGCCAGGAGAGTCCAAATGAGGTGCGGTTTTTGTCCACGCGATCGTGATCGAACGCTCTAGATGATGGACCAGAGTTAGGTGGGTTTTCGGCCAAATTGGAGGGGTGTTGGGCTGCAACACACACGAGGCCTTTTCGGTCCCTCGGTTAACCGTTGGAGTATCAAACGAAGTCCAAATGGTACGGAACTTGACAGGCGGTCTACCGGTAGTAAACCAAGGCCGCTTGGCAAGTCTCGGTCCAATCCAGAAATGTTTAATCCCCACACACGAAAGAAAGTTAGAAATGACCACCGGAGGAGAACGAAGCGCCGGAATGCAAAACGGACAACGGGGAAAATGCTCGAATGCAAGAGACGAACACGTATGCAAATGCAATGCACATGATGACATGATAAGAGATGCATGACAACGACAACAACACACGGAGACAAAGAAACCGAACCCGAGGAAATAAATTAACTTAACGCCGGAAATGGCAAGAGTTGGAGTACAAATTGGGAAAGTTACATCCGGGGTGTTACACGTAATTCTGCACTATTCCACCGAAGCAATCGTCAAACCGGCTCTCGAGGAGGTGCTGACGGCGAATGCAAGTTCGCTGTCCCTAAAAACAGCACGGCCGCCCGAGGGCAATGTTGACGTTGAGCCCTCGAGCTCGATGGATGACTCCTCTATGATCATGATAGAGATCGGAGTTGATGTTGAAAAAGGCCCCCGTCCGAACATGATGATCGGAGATGGAGCATGGTCCTCGGTCGAGCCAAGGTGACCAGTCGAGCCGGCGACAAAGATGCCGGCGTCGCAGTTGACCTGCGGGCGAGCCATCGATCCTTTTGCTGATCACACAGCGGAACTCTCAATGAAAGCACCAATGTTGGTGTCAAAACTGGCGGATCTCGGGTAGGGTGTCCCGAACTGTGCGTCTAAGGCGGATGGTAACAGGAGACAGGGGACACGATGTTTTACCCAGGTTCGGGCCCTCTTGATGGAGGTGAAACCCTATGTCCTGCTCGATTTATTCTTGATGATATGAGTATTGCAAGAGTTGATCTACCACGAGATCGGAGAGGCTAAACCCTAGAAGTTAGCCTATGGTATGATTGTATGTTGTCTATATCGACTAGCCTGGCCTCGGTTTATATAATGCACCAGAGGCCTAGGATAACAAGAGTCCTAGCTGAATACGCTAGTGGGGAGGAGTCCTTGTCTTGATCACCAAGTCTTGTGGAATCTTCCATGTATGCGGCAGCTGTCCGAACTGGCCCATGAGTATACGGCCATGGGGGTCCTCGGCCCAATCTAACAGATCTGGAGACAACGTGGTGAGTACCCCCTAGTCTAGGACACCGTCATAGGGGCTTATAGTTTTGCCTCCCAACATTTTACCTCAAGGGTAAAGTCAACAATAATAGTTAATGAAAACTCACATCCAATTAGCCATATATACCAGGATCTTTCCAACATACCGTGCTTGCCAAAGGATAAAATGTAAAAAGGAAGGGTGAAGATCACCATGACTCTTATGCAAGGTAGGAGATAAAAGTAAAAGATAGGCCCTTCACAGAGGGAAGCAGAGGTTGTCATGCGATTTTATGGTTGGATGCACAAAATCTTAATGCGAAAGAACATCACTTTATATTGCCACTTGTGATATGGACCTTTATTATGCAGTCTGTCACTTTTATTTCTTCCATATCACACGATCATATAAAGCTTATTTTCTCCCACACTAATACGTCATACATATTTAGAGAGCAATTTTTATTGCTTGCACCGATGACAACTTACTTGGAGGATCTTACTCAATACATAGGTAGTTATGGTGGACTCTTATGGCAAAACTGGTTTGAGAGTATTTGGAAGCACAAGTAGTATCTCTACTTGGTGCAATGAATTTGGCTAGCACGAGGGGGAAAGGCAAGCTCAACCATGTTGGATGATCCAGGACAATATAATTTATCTCAGATGTAAGAAAACATAACCCATTACGTTTTCTTCCTTGTCCAACGTCAACTCTTTAGCATGTCGTATTTTAATGAGTGCTCACAATCATAAAATATGTCCAAGATAATATATTTATATGTGAAGACCTGTCTTTCTTTATTACTTCCTATTAATTGCAACGATGACCAAAACTATGTTTGTCAACTCTCAACAACTTTTATTCATCATACTCTTTCTATGTGAGCTCATTACTATCCATAAGATCCATATGATCTCTTTGTTTCCGTTTTATTCTTTCTCTTTTCTTTTATTCACTTAGGATCATGGCAAAATAATCAAGCCCTTGGCTCAACACTAATCTTTATTATATATAGCTCACAGACTCGATTACATAGAGGGATCATAAAGCAAAAATCACAACTAGATCATACTAAAAGCTTTTATTCTACTAGATCAAGATATTACCAAAAGGATCGAACTAAGAAAAATGGTAAAGATAAAAGTGATGGTGATACGATACCGGGGCACTCCCCCAAGCTTGGCAGTTGCCAAGGGGATTGCCCATACCCATGTGATTATGTCTCTCTTTTTAGGGATGATGATGTGATGTTCTTGGCGATGATGCCCCTCAAGATACGATTCTCCTCCTTGAGCTTGTTGACTTGCTGCTTGAGGTCCATTATTTCCTTTCGGAGTTTTCCTGTAACAACCAAAGCTCCCTGCAACCAAGGGTGCTGCATAGCTGCGGGAGAACCAGTGACACTCTTTTTCATATTCTCGTAAGAAAGAAATCTAACATTGGAAGGGATAACCGAGTTTGGAATAGCCGAGCTCTGCAGTTCTCCCATTGTGAATCCAGCTCGGAGGCGGGAAGTGACTTCTTGATCCTATTCCATGGCATCTATCCTCTTCAAATAAGCCTCCATCTCTTTCCTCCGTTGCTGGCCCAAAGAGGTCAACATTGTTGTTTGTCGTTGATCTCGGTGCCGGATGAGACACCCGACTCTCCCCGACTGACTCTTGCGAAGACATCTTGCTCTAATCTGCAGCAGCAACAGCTCGAAACACAAACAGAGGATAATTGCGTGATACGTGAGTCAAAACCCCCGGGAGATTATATAATGAATTTTTACCGACCAAAATATGTGTCGTGCAAGAAAACGGAGTCCGGAGAGCGCACGAGGTGCCCACGAGGTAGGGGGCGCGCCCTCCACCCTCATGGAGGCCTCGTGTCCTTCCCGGACAGCTTCTTATTTTTCTATTTTTCTAAATATTACAAAACCGAGAAATATTGCCTTTAGAACTGTTTTGGAGTCGATTTACTTACTGTACCACATACCTATTCCTTTTCGGAGTCTGAAACATTCCGGAAAGTGTCCATTATGTATTCCTCCGGGGTTACGGTTTCAATAATATTGGTTTCAACATTTATGGGATTACCTGAGATATAGTGTTTGATTCTTTGACCGTTCACCACCTTCGGATTTGTGCCTTCGAAGTTGTTGATTTTTATGGCACCGGAACGATAGACCTCCTCGATAACGTAAGGACCTTCCCATTTAGAGAGAAGTTTTCCTGCAAAAAATCTTAAACGAGAGTTGTATAGCAATACATAATCACCTACATTAAACTCACGCTTTTGTATCCTCTTATCATGCCATCTTTTAACTTTTTCTTTAAACAACTTGGCATTTTCGTAGGCTTGGGTTCTCCATTCATCGAGTGAGCTAATATCAAATAACCTCTTCTCACCGGCAAGTTTAAAATCATAATTGAGCTCCTTAATAGCCCAATATGCCTTGTGTTCTATTTCGAGAGGTAAGTGACATGATTTTCCATAAACCATTTTATACGGAGACATACCCATAGGATTTTTATATGCAGTTCTATAGGCCCATAATGCATCATCAAGTTTCTTGGACCAATTCTTTCTAGACCTATTGATAGTCTTTTGCAAAATTAATTTGAGCTCTCTATTACTCAATTCTACTTGACCACTAGACTGTGGGTGATAAGGAGATGCAATTCTATATTAACATCATATTTAGCAAGCATTCTACGGAAAGCACCATGAATAAATTGTGATCCACCATGAGTCATTAAATATCTAGGGACTCCAAACCTTGGAAAAATAACTTCTTTAAGCATTTTAATAGAAGTGTTATGATCAGCACTACTAGTTGGAATAGCTTATACCCACTTAGTAACGTAATCAACAGCAACTAAAATATGTGTATAACCATTAGTGGAAGGAAAAGGTCCCATATAGTCAAAGCCCCAAACATCAAATGGTTCAATAACGAGTGAATAGTTCATGGGCATTTATTGACGTCTATATTACCAATTCTTTGACACTCATCACAAGATAAGACAAACTTACGGGCATCCTTGAAGAGAGTAGGCCAATAAAACCAGATTGCAATACCTTATGTGTAGTCCTATCTCCAGCATGGTGTCCTCCATAAGCTTCGGAGTGACACTTGCATAGGATATGTTCCTGTTCATGCTCAGGTACACAACGTCTAATAATACCATCTACTTCTTCTTTATAAAGATGTGGGTCATCCCAAAAGTAATGCCTCAAATCATAGAAAAACTTTTTCTTTTGCTGGTATGTGAAACTAGGTGGTATAAACTTAGCAACAATGTATTTAGCATAATCAGCATACCATGGAGCAGTATGAGAAGCATTTAGAACATTTAATTGCTCATCAGGAAAGCTATCATCAATAGGTAGTGGGTCATCAATCACATTTTCTAACCTAGACAAGTTGTCTGCAACGGGGTTCTCAGCTCCCTTTCTATCAACAATATGCAAGTCAAATTCTTGTAGCAAGAGAACCCATCTAATAGGTCTAGGTTTAGCATCTTTCTTTTCCATAAGATATTTAATAGCAGCATGATCGGTGTGAATACTTACTTTAGAATCAACAATATAATGTCTGAACACATCATAAGCAAATACAACAGCTAAGAATTCTTTTTTAGTAGTAGCATAATTTCTCTGAGCATTGACTAGAGTTTTACTAGCATATTGAATAACATTTAGTTTCTTATCAACTCTTTTCCATAGAACATCACCTACAGCATAAGAGAAAATTCCTTATTTGACACTATCTTAAAATCTGCTTCCTTATTTGATACTGGAAAAAAAATTCTTCCCTATTTGACACAAGTTCTAAATTTTATTCCCTATATGACATTTTCGTTCATTTTGAGCCTAAATGACACCTGAAAAGTCTATTTTGCACCTCATGTGGTATGTGTGTGGGGGGCAATAGCGCACACACGCAGCACCAGTGCGAGGGCAGGAGCACACACGCAGCAACACATACACATGCACCAACACACACGCACGCACACACACACGCAACAACACGTACACGCACGTGCACACACACATGCAGCAACACACATGCATGCGCACGCACACATGCAGCAACACACATGCATGCGCATGCACACACGCAGCAACACACACGCACACAGCACGCACACACACACACACGCAGCAGCAGCACACACGCAGGCAGCACATAGGCAAGCAACAGCACACAAACACGCGCGCACGTACACACGCAGCGGCACACATGCACACACACATGCATCAGTAGCACACATGTGGGTGTGCACCCACACACGCAACAGCACACATGCGTGCACACACATACCGCATGAGGGGCAAAATCGTCTTTTCAGGTGTCATTTAGGCTCAAAATGGACGGAAGTGTCGTATAGGGAATAAAATTTAGGACTAGTGTCAAATAGGGAAGAAAAACTTTTCAAGTGTCAAATAAGGAACCAGATTTTAAGACAGTGTTAAATAAGGAATTTTCTTACAGCATAATCACTAGGATCACACATAATTTCAAAGGGTAAATTCCAATCAGATGGCTGAACAATAGGTGTAGAGAGCAATGCTTTCTTAAGTATTTCAAATGCTTCTACACAATCATCATCAAAGACAAATGGTACATCTTTTTGTAATAAATTAGTCAGAGGCCGAGAAATTTTGGAGAAGTCCTTAATGAACCTCCTATAAAAACCGGCGTGACCAAGGAAACTTCTTATACCTTTGAAGTCCTTGGGACATGACATCTTTTCAATAGCATCAACCTTGGCTTTATCAACTTCAATACCTCTTTTAGAAACTTTATGCCCCAAGACAATACCTTCATTAACCATAAAGTGGCACTTTTCCCAATTCAAGACAAGATTAGTTTCTTCTCATCTCTGCAAAACTCGATCAAGGTTGCTTAAGCAATCATCAAAAGAAGATCCATAGACGGAGAAATCGTCCATGAAAACCTCACAAATATTTTCACAAAACTCAGAGAATATAGCCATCATGCATCTTTGAAAGGTAGAAGGTGCGTTACATAAACCAAAAGGCACACGTCTATAAACAAAAGTACCAAAAGGGCAAGTAAAAGTAGTCTTTGAATATTTTCACAAAACTCAGAGAATATAGCCATCATGCATCTTTGAAAGGTAGAAGGTGCGTTACATAAACCAAAAGGCACACGTCTATAAGCAAAAGTACCAAAAGGGCAAGTAAAAGTAGTCTTTGATTGATCCTTAGTTGACACAGGTATTTGAGAGAAACAGAATAACCATCTAGCAAGAAAAAATGTGTATGTTTAGATAATCTTTCTAGCATTTGATCGATAAAAGGTAAGGGGTAATGATCCTTTTTAGTGGCCTTATTTAACTTCCGGAAATGAATTACCATCCTGTAACTTGTAATAATTCTTTGAGGAATCAATTCATCTTTATCATTAGGAACGACAGTAATACCTCCCTTCTTAGGGACACAATGGACAGGACTTACCCACTGACTATCAGCAACGGGTAAATTATACCTGCCTCAAGGAGCTTTAGTATTTCCTTTCTCGCCACTTCTTTCATTTTAGGATTCAGCCGTCATTGATGATCACAAACTGGTTTAGCATCTTCTTCCAAATTAATTTTATGTTGACATAGAGTGGGACTAATGCCCTTAAGATCATCAAGAGTATACCCAATAGTAGCACGGTGCTTCTTCAGAGTTTTCAATAATCTCTCTTCATCATGCTCTGAAAGGTTAGCGCTAATAATAACATGATATATCTTTTTCTCATCAAGATAAGCATATTTGAGAGTATCAGGTAAAGGTTTAAGCTCAAACACGGGATCACCCTTGGGTGGAGGAGGATCCCCTAGGATTTCAACAGGAAAATTGTGTGTCAGAATAGGTTCCTGTTTTTATAATACTTCATCTATTTCCCTTCTTTCATTCATAAACATATCATTTTCATGGTCTAGCAAATATTGTTCTAAAGGATCACTAGGAGGTATGGCAATAGAAGCAAGACCAATAATTTCCTCCTTACTAGGTAATTCTTCTTCATGGTGTTGTCTACTAAATTTAGAGAAATTAAATTCACGAGTCATATCATCTAAAACGATAGTAACAACATCCATTTTGCAATCTATGGTAGCATTAACAGTATTTAAGAAGGGTCTACCAAAAATAATGGGACAAAAGCTATCTTGTGGGGAACCAAGAACAAGAAAATCAGCAGGATATTTAGTTTTCCCACACAAGACTTCAACATCTCTAACAATTCCCATTGGTGAAATAGTATCTCTATTGGCAAGTTTAATTGTGACATCAATATCTTCTATCTCAGCAGGTGCAATAACATGCATAATTTATTTGTATAAGGCGTAAGGTATTGCACTAGCACTAGCACCCATATCACATAAGCCATGATAACAGTGATCTCCTATTTTAACAGAAATAACATGCATGCCTACCACAGGTCTGTTTTTATCTTTAGCACAAGGTTTAGCAATTCTAGCGGTCTCATCAAGGAAATGAATAACATGCCCATCAATATTATCAGACAAGAGATCTTTAACAATAGCAGTATCAGTGTAACACCCTCGATGCGACTATAGCTCCCACGTGTCGAGGCACGACTTAGAGACATAATCGCATTGAAGGCATATGTCGCAAGTGAGGTAATCTTCACACAACCCATGTAATACGTAAGGAAAAGGGATACATAATTGGCTTACAATCGCCACTTCACACAATTACAGGAATAAAGCATTACATCATCCAAATACACTCAAGGCCCGACTACGGAGCCAAAATAAAAGAAGAACCCCAAATGCGACAAAGGTCCCCGATCGACCCCAACTGGGCTCCACTACTGATCAACTAAAATGAAACAACATAAAGGACAAGATCTTCAACGAGCTCCTCCTGAGCTTGGTTGCGTCATCTGCACGGTCTCAACGGCACCTGCAAGCTGGTTTTGGAAGTATCTGTGAGCCACAGGGACTCAGCAATCTCGCACCCTCGCGATCAAGACTATTTAAGCTCATGGGTAAGGTAAAGGTATGAGGTGGAGCTGCAGCAAGCGACTAGCATATATGGTGGCTAACATACCCAAATGAGGGCGAGAAGAGAAGGCAAAGCACGGTCGATAAAAGTATGATCAAGAAGTGATCCTGGACTACCTGCGTCAAGCATAACTCAAACAACCGTGTTCACTTCCCGGACACCGCCGGAAAGAGACCATCACGGTTACACACGCGGTTGATTCATTTTAATTAAGGTCGACTTCAGGTTTTCTACAACCGGACGTTAACAAATTCCCATCTGCCCATAACCGCGGGCACGGCTTTCGAAAGTTCAAATCCCTGCAGGGTGTCCCAACTTAGCCCATCACAAGCTCTCACGGTCAACGAAGGAATAGACCTCCACCCGAGACGTTCCGATCAGACTCGGTATCCCGGTACAACAAGACATTTCGACAGGGTAAAACTAAACCAGCAACACCGCCCGATGCGCCGACATCCTGATGGGAGCTGCACATATCTCGTTCTCAGGGCAACACCGAATGAGACATCCTACGAGTAAAACCAGCCCTCAAGTTTCCCCGAGGTGGCCCCGCAGTCTACTCAGTTCGGACCAACACTTAGACAAGCACTGGCCTGGGGGGTTAAAATAAGATGACCCTCGGGATGCGCGACTCCCAAGGGAAAAAAAGGCTAGGTGGCAAATGGTAAAACCAATGTTGGGCATTGCTGGCAAAGCTTTACTTAAGGCGAACTGTCAAGGGGTTCCCATTATAGCCCAACCGCGTAAGGGACGCAAAATCCGGGAACATAACACCGATATGACGAAAACTAGGGCGGCAAGAGTGGAACAAAACACCAGGCATAAGGCCGAGCCTTCCACCCTTTACCAAGTATATAGATGCATTAATTAAATAAGATATATTGTGATATCCCAACAAGTAAATAAATATTCCAACAAGGAACGCCTCCAATCTTCACCTGTAGCTAGCAACACTATAAGAGGGGCTGAGCAAAGCGGTAACATAGCCAATCAACGGTTTGCTAGGACATGGTGGGTTAGAGGTTTGACATGGCAATTTGGGAGGCTGACAAGCAAATGGTAGGCATCGTAGCATTGGCATAGCAAAAGAGCGAGCAAACTAGCATAGCAAAGATAGTAGTGATTTCGAGGGTATGATCATCTTGCCTGAAATTCCGCAAGGAAGAAGAACGAGTCCATGAAGAAGATAAACGGACGTAGACAAACGGATCCTCACAACACGACGTTACCGAAACCAACCCGAAGAAGCAACACCGGAAAGAAGCAAACAATCATGGTAAACAACCACCACATAGACATGGCATGATGCACAAACAAGGATGATGCATGTCCGGTTTAATGATACATGTCATGGCAAAGTGCACAAGCAATCCTACAAATTAAGTGGAGCTCAATATGCATCGGGATGCATATTGAAAAAACACCACATCAATTATTTAGTTCGATCTCGTTTATGTACCCAACAATATTAAATGTTGATGAACATGGCAAGGGGTGAAACAAATGAAAACTACCTATCTAGGCAAATTTAAATGAGGCCGGAAACAACGAACAGCGATTCCGGAAACTCCCCATGAGCATGTTATAGATTTGGTACTGTTCTGTCCTAAACACAATTTTAGAGTTGTTTAACATGCAAGATGAGTGCACCATGTTAAACTAGGCAAAATTCTACCCCATTTACATATAAAGTTTATTAAAATCGGAGTTACGGTTAATTAGTTATGAATTAAATCATTTTAGCATGGCATAGGAGCAAATTAATGCAAACAGCATTTTAAATATTTTAAACATAGATGAAAGTTGGATATTATTAATCTACACAAAATTTTAAGCAAGTTTCATATATAACTTATTTTAATCCGATGCACGGTTGTGAAGTTATTAAATGCATGAAGTTTAGGGGCTATTCTGCAAAACTGACGTTCCCTGGAATAATTGGACAAATCGCAACAGAGGAAAAAAAACTTGCATCGGGCCGAAACAAACTAGCCCAACAGGAGGAAAAAAAATAGAGGCGGGGCGCTGGGGCGGCTCACCCTGGGCCTGGCCCGGGAAGGAGGGGAAGGCAGGCCGTCGGGGCCGGCTGGGGATGGGCCTGGCGCTGCGGTTGCGGAAAGCTGGGCCTTGGGGCGGAGGAGGCTGGTGCGGAAGGCTGGGCCGGCGCGGAAGCTGCGCAGGGGCCCAAGAGGCGCAGGGCGTCCTCCTCGATCCCGCCTGGATCGAGGGAGGCAGGGGGGCGGCGGCGCCGCCGTTCACCGGCGGGCAGCGGCAAGGAGGGGCGGAGGAGGCCGGCGAGGGCAGGGAACGCGCGGATCCGGGCGTGGGGTCCCCGGATCCGGCGACGGACGAGGTCGGCGAGCCCATGACGACTCTGACGAGGCGGCGGGGTGAAACTCCGGTGATGACCGGCAAAGGGGCGGCGGCGCTGCGCAGATCCGGCAAGGCGAAGGGGAGGCGGGCGCGCGTGGGCTGCGACGGCGCTGCAGATGGGCTCCGCGGGCCCCTCTCGGGCCTGGCAGGGCCGCGGGAGGTTGGGGGAGGACAGGGGCGACGTGGCGGCTTCCTGGTGGTGGAGGGCGGCGGCTGCGGCGGCGCTGGCCGCACAGGCGGCGCCAAGTGGCGGAGGCGATGTGGTCGGGCGCGGAAAACGAGGCAGAGGGGAGAGGATTAGGGTTTAGACTGCGAAATGATCCGATATTTCGGGGAGGGGTGCTCTTTTATAGGTAGAGGGAGCTAGGAAGCTCCAAATGAGGTGCGGTTTTCGGCCACGCGATCGTGATCGAACGACCGAGATGATGGAGCAGAGTTAGGTGGGTTTTGGACCAAAATGGAAGGGTGTTGGGCTGCAACACACACGAGGCCTTCTCAGTCCCTCGGTTAACCGTTGGAGTATCGAACGAAGTCCAAATGGTACGAAACTTGACAGGCGGTCTACCGGTAGTAAACCAAGGCCACTTGGCAAGACCCGGTCCAATCCGGAAATGTTTAATGCCCACACACAAAAGAAAGGTAGAAAAGACCACCGGAGGAGAACGAAGCGCCGGATTGCAAAACGGACAACGGGGAAAAAGTTCGGATGCATGAGACGAACACGTATGCAAATGAAATGCGCATGATGACATGATATGCAATGCATGACACGCAAGCAAAGACAACGCAACAACAGCGAATAACTGAATGACACCTGGCACATCGGTCTCGGGGCGTTACAATCAGGTTCAACTTTAATTTGCTCCTGAGGTGTATAAGTTCTAATATTGCTTTTACGAACCACAGTTGAAGCCTTAGCATGATCCTTTATCCTAACAGGGAAATGTGGTTTCTCAACATAAGAAGTAGGAACAATAGGATCATTATAAGTGATAGTCTTTTCTTCAACTTTAATAGGTGCAGCTACTTTTACTTCTATGGGAGGATTATATTTAAACCACTTCTCCTTGGGGAGATCAACATAAGTAGCAAAAGATTCACAAAACGAAGCTACTATCTCAGAGTCAAGTCCATATTTAGTGCTAAATTTACGAAAAACATCAGTATCCATAAAAGATTTAACACAATCAAACCTAGGTGTCATACCTGACTCCTTACCTTTGTCGAGGTCCCAATCTTCAAAGTTGCGTTTAATTCTTTCCAATAAATCCCATTTGAATTCAATAGTCTTCATCATAAAAGGCCAGCACAAGAAGTATCAAGCATGGTGCGATTGTTATCAGAAAGCCGAGCATAAAATTTTTGAATAATCATTTCTCTTGAGAGCTCATGATTGGGGCATGAATATAACATTTATTTAAGCCCCCCGAAGCTTGAGCGATGCTTTCTCCTTCGGGAGGCCAAAACTTATATATATAATTGCGATCACGATGAACAAGATGCATAGGATAAAACTTCTGATGAAATTCCAATTTCAATCATTTGTAATTCCAAGACTCCATATCATCACATAGCCTATACCATGTCGATGCATCTCCCTTCAAAGATAAAGGGAAGACCTTCTTCTTAACAACATCTCCGGGTACACCTGCAAGCTTAAATAATCCACAAACTTCATCCACATATATCAGATGCTCATCAGGATGTTTTGTTCCATCTCCTCAAAAAGGATTAGCTAGCAGTTTTTCTATCATACCCGAAGGAATTTCAAAGCAAGCATTTTCATTTTCATTTTCAGTAGGTTGAGTAGGTTGAGGAGCAACTCTTTGCTCTACTGGTCGGGGTGAGGATACCCCAAACAAGCCCCTTAGAGGATTACCTTCCATAGTAACAAGTGACAGTAAATTTCAGCACACTATATAAATTTTTCCTTACCAAATTCCACCTACCAGAGGCGCTTCACTCTCCGGCAATGACGCCAGGAAAGAGTCTTGGTGACCCACAAGTATATGGGTAAAAAATAGTTTTGTGGTAGTATAATTTGTAACGAGCAACAAGTAACAAAAGTAAATAAGGTGCAGCAAGGTGGCCCAATCCTTTTTGTAGCAAAGGACAAGCCTGGACAAACTCTTATATAGAGAAAAGCGCTCCCGAGGACACATGGGAATATCATCAAGCTAGTTTTCATCACGCTCATATGGTTCGCGTTCGGTACTTTGATAATTTGGTATGTGGGTGGACCAGTCCTTGGGTGTTGCCCTTACTTGGACAAACATCCCACTTATGATTAACCTCTATTGCAAGCATCCACAACTACAACAAAAGTATTAAGGTAAACCTAACCATAGCATGAAACATATGGATCCAAATCAGCCCCTTACAAAGCAACGCATAAACTAGAGTTTAAGCTTTTGTCACTCTAGCAACCCATCATCTACTTATTACTTCCCAATGCCTTCCTCTAGGCCCAAACAATGGTGAAGTGTCATGTAGTCGACGTTCACATAATACCACTAGAGGGGAGACAACATACATCTCATCAAAATATCGAACGAATACCAAATTCACACGACTACTAATAGCAAGACTTCTCCCATGTCCTCAGGAACAAACGTAACTACTCACAAAGCATAAACATGTTCATAATCAGAGGGGTATTAATATGCATATAGGATCTAAACATATGATCTTCCACCAATTAAACCAACTAGCATCAACTACAAGGAGTAATTAACACTACTAGCAACCTACTAGCACCAATCCCGGACTTGGAGACAAGAATTGGATACAAGAGATGAACTAGGGTTTTGAGAGGAGATGGTGCTGATGAAGATGTTGATGGAGATTGCCCTCTCCCGATGAGAGGAGCGTTGGTGATGACGATGGCGATGATTTCCCCCTCCCGGAGGGAAGTTTCCTCGGCAGAACAGCTCCACCGGAGCCCTAGATTGGTTTTGCCAAGGTTCCGCCTCGTGGCGGCGGAGTTTCTTCCGAGAAGATGGCTTCCTATTTTTTTCCCATCAAAATACTTCATATAGCAGAAGATGGCCACCGGAGGGCCACCAGGGGGCCCATCAGGTAGGGGGGAGCGCCCAGGGGGGTAGGGCACGCCCCCACCCTCGTGGGCAGGGTGTGGCCCCCCTTGTGAACTTCTTCCGCTGAGTATTTTTTATATATTCTGAAAACGTCTTCCGTGAAGTTTCAGGACTTTTGGAGCTGTGCAGAATAGGTCTCTAATATTTGCTCCTTTTCCAGCCTAGAATCCTAGCTACCGGCTTTCTCTCTCTTTATGTAAACCTTGTAAAATAAGAGAGAATATGCATAATTATTGTGACATAATGTGTAATAACAGCCCGTAATGCAATAAATATCGATATAAAAGCATGATGCAAAATGGACATGTCAGTCACCTTGTAGTTCTTTGTGTGGATTGAGTATTATGAATATGAATTTTCTTTGGTGTTATTCTAGTACGAACTCTAGGATAGATCGAACGGAAACAATAGCTTTGTGGTAATAGGAAGTCGGGAGTGATTCTTTATTGCACTTTGAGGGATGATCATATGATCCAACTATGTTAGCACTGTTGAGAGATTGCACTAGTGAAAGTATGGACCCTAGGCCTTGTTTTTAAGCATTGAAGTACCATTTTTGTGCCCGTTTACTATTTTCTACGTTGCTGTTTTTATTTATTCAAATTATAAAAAATATATTTCTACCATCCATATTACACTTTTATCATCATCTCTTCGCCCAACTAGTGCAGCTATACAATTTCCATTGTATTGGGTGTGTTGGGGACACCAGAGATTTCTTGTATTTGGTTGCAGGTTCCTTTGAGAGAGACCATCTTCATCCTACACCTCTGACAGATTGATAAACCTTAGGTCATCCACTTGAGGGAAAATTCCTACTGTCCTACAGAACTCTGCGCTTGGAGGCCCAACATGTGTCTACAAGGATAAATTTGCGTAGTAGACATCAAGCTCTTTTCTGGCACCGTTGCCGGGGAGGTGAGTGCATGAAGGTATATCTTTAGATCTTGGAATTGAATCTTTTAGTTTCTTGTTTTATCACTAGTTTGGTTTATAAAAGAAAACTACAAAAAATGGAATTTAGGTTGCATCATATTATTGATCATATTTATAATATCTTTCTTGAAAACGATGGTTCAGAAAATTGTGCTCAATTTTTAGAAGAAGAAGTCAATAAAATGCTTGGCACAAAATATTTGAATGATGAGCATGATTGCAATGTTGTTAGTATGAATTCTTTGAATATCCAAAATGGTAATGATGATTGCACAAGTCATGAAAAAAATGTTTCTTATAAGCATGTCAATTTTTGCGGAGTGAATTGGGAATGCATTTGCCCACCCAAAAGGGAAGATACATTTTTTAAGAAGCATAAATATTTAGAAATGAAAACGTTGCAAGAGAGGACAGATGATTGTGCTGAAAGATATAATTTTTTCGCCATCCTTGTGAACTTTGCAATGAACGTGGTCATTTAAATCTCCAATGCAAATTGTTTCATGATCAAATCGTGTCCAAAAATTGTGATAACTTGATTTCCCTTGAGCATCATCAAGAGCTTAGTCCAAAAATCTAGAGGAAATTTATATGTTTTGTGCGGTAAATTGCATTGAGAATCCTTATATTGCCAACTATCTAAAGTCAAGAAAACAAATAGAATATGAAGAGATTACTAATGAAAGCGAAAATATTTCCCAATACCATCCTAGTGTTTATTATGATTAATCGGGTAACAAGGAGGAGCTTCCTATCCAACCAATATCATCAATAGGAAGCTTGAAAAGATTAATTAAACCCACACATGATGTCGAGAAGAAGAAGAAAAGAAGGAAGAATAGAGGTAGAAAGGTATCTCTCCCAAATAATGTTGCTCCTATATCACCATTGTGCCTCATGAAAGTGAATCAAATATGTTGGTGGAGGATGATGATATTGAGTATGATTTTGTGATACCTACTACTTTATGTAATGATTATGATTGGTAAGATAATGATACCAATTATGATCTTGAAAATCTTTTAAGCACTTTCTTGAAAGAATATGATAATAAAGTTTGCTATACTATTGGTGCCATTCATGCTATTGATAAGAATGATTGTAATGATATGCAAAACCACAACCTTGGGGATGCTATGTTTGATGAGTATGATATCTTTGAAGATTTATTTGCTAGAAATAATGCTTGTCCTAAGCTTGGGTATGCTTTAGTTAATGAATATGATACTTTGTTTCCTTCTACTTTCGATAAGAAAATTTATTATGATGATAGCATGCCTCCTATTTATGATGATTACACTGATGAAAGTGGGTTTGGAAGAGTGTCAACTCTAGGTAGTAGTGATCCCACTATTTTGGAGGGTGTTCAATCTTATTAAAATATTGATGAAAGTGGATTTGGAGAGGTCATTGAGGGAGTCCTAGACTAAGGGGTCCTCGGGCATCCGGCCTGTTAGCCATGGGCTAGACTGATGGGCTGTGAAGATACAAAGACCGAAGACTACACCCGTGTCTGGATGGGACTCTCCTTGGCATGGAAGGCAAGCTTGGCGACTAAATATGTAGATTCTTTCTTTGTAACTGACCTTGTGTAACCCTAGATCCTCCCGGTATCTATATAAACCGGAGGACTTAGTCCGGAGGACAGGCATTATCATAGCCATACAAGCTAGACCTCTAGAGTTTAGCCATTACGATTTCGTGGTAGATAACCTCTTGTAATACTCATATTCATCAAGAACAATCAAGAAGGACGTTGGGTATTACCTCCATAGAGAGGGCCCGAACCTGGGTAAGACATTGCGTCCCCCGTCTCCTGTTACCATCGGCCTTAGACGCACAGTTTGGGACCCCTACCCGAGATCCGCCGGTTTTGACACCGACATTGGTGCTCTCATTGGGACTTCCACTGTGCCGTCATCCAGAGGTTTGATCGCTCCTTCAACCATCTACAACGATGCTGCCCAAGGAGGAGTTTTCCTCCCCGGACAGATCTTCATGTTCGGCGGCTTCGCTCTGTGGGCCAATTCGCTTGGCCATCTGGAGCAGATCGAAAGCTACGCCCCTGGCCATCAGGTCAGTTTTGGGAGCTTGAACTACGTTGCGGACATCCTTGGAGACTTGATCTTCACCGGATTCGAGACCGCGGCTGCCACTCCGGGTCACCCTGAGGGACATGACCTAAATCTGTCATCGGACTGCATCCAGGAGACAGCTCCCATAACCGCTCTGGCCTTTGATCCAGGGCAGACTGCGCCATCCGAGGACGGGAGGATCTACCCCACCACGGAGGCCACTGATTGCATGGCGCTGGAGCCGCACATAGACTTTCTCTCACACGATACCCGTGCCACCGGAACTCCAGACTTGTTTCCGGCTATAAGTTCCAAACCATGTGAGCCCGCAGACGCCGAACATGATCGTTTATCGATCTTTGAATTTAGCGCCACAGACATCTTCCAGCACTCGCCTTTGGGCGACATGCTAAACTCAGTAAAGAACCCGTCCTTGGCGGAGGACTCACAGCCGAACTATATCCCGTCTGAACTAGGGGCTGGCGATGGAGAATTTTGCTCCCCACCCGCCACCCACTTCATAGCCACGGTTGAGGATTTAACCGACAAACTTGATTATGACTCCGAGGACATCGACGGTATGGAGGACGATTCCGGAGAAGAAGAGGCCCAAAACCCGCCGTTCACTGGACGCTGGATGGCCACTTCCTCGTACGATGTATACATGGTGGATGCACCAAAGCAGAACAGCGGCAATGACAAGGAAGATCCAGCTGAGGATAAACCTTTCGAAATACAATGCAAGCGCCGGCGTCAGCGGCGCCGCTCTAAGTCACGCCGCAGTAAAGATAGCAACACTGGCACAGGACAAGTTAACACTCTAGAAGGTGCCGAAGACAACAAAGACCCCATTGAAACAGCTAATAAACAAGATGAATGGGAAGATGGGCAGGTCAGCCTTGATAAATAGGCCACACGCGAAGACTCAGAGGATGGAAGTTATCTTCCACTCTCCGAGGATGAGGTGAGCCTCGGCACCGACGATTTCATCATGCATGCGGAACCTCTTGAGCAGCAGCGCTTCAAGCGCCAGCTAATAACCACTGCCAAGAGCCTGAAAAAGAAGAAGCAGCAGGTCAAGCTGGTCAAGATCTTGTCAATGATAAATGGACCGACGTCCTAGCAGCCGATGAACACGGCCTCAAGCGCCCAACCAAAAGCTACCCAAAGCGCAAATTGCTACCTCAGTTTGACGAGGAGGCGCCGGAATACATACCACCATAGTACAATTTGGCTGACCGACCACCACGTTGTTGAGACAAAACAGCAACTCACACCGAACACCAGCCCACCCCGCCTCATCGCACAGATAGGGGTAAATTAACCCACATCCATGCATATGACCTCCGGCAAAACCTGAACAATAAAGCAGGACATACCAGATCAATCTATGGATCTCGAGGACGTGCCTCGACACGCGACGACGGCCACCTATTCGGACGTGACAAACTTATTCATGCGCAGGCTGAAAACTGCAGACGGACTCCATCAGAGCTACGTCGCGATACGACCTGATATAGAGGCACCGCACACCCTCATTGCTTCACTGATGAGGTCATGGATCATGAATTCCCAGAAGGGTTTGAACCCGTGAATATATAATCATACGATGGAACCATGGACCCCGCGGTGTGGATCGAAGAATTCATTCTCCACATTCATATGGTCCGCGGTGACGACCTCCATGCCATCAAATACCTCCATTTAAAACTCAAGGGGCCAGCTCGGCACTGGTTAAACAATCTGCCCGAAAATTCTATTGGTAGCTGGGAGGACTTGGAAGAAGCATTCCTCGACAACTTCCAAGGTACATATGTCGGGCCACCAGACGTCGATGACTTAAGCCACATAGTTCAACAACCTGGAGAGTCCGCCAGGAAATTCTGGACTAGGTTCTTAACTAAAAAGAACCAAATCGTCGATTGTCTGGATGCCGAAGCCCTAGCAGACTTCAAACACAGCATCCGTGACGAATGGCTCGCTCGCCGCCTCAGCCAAGAAAAGCCAAAATCCATGGCGGCCCTCACGGCACTCATGACCCGCTTTTGTGCGGGCGAGGACAGTTGGTTGGCCCGTAGCAAAAACAATGCAAACAACGCCGGCACCCCTGAAATTAAAAATAACAAAGACAAGTCTCGATGCAACAGATACAAGCGTCGAAACAACAATGACAACACCGAGGATACGACGGTCAATGCCGGATTCAGTGGCTCCAAGTCCGGTCAGCGGAAGAAGCCGTTCCAAAAGAACAATTTAGGCCCATCCAGCTTGGACCGCATACTTGATCATCCATGACAGATTAACGGCACCCCGGAAAAACCACCCAATCATACAAATAGATATTGCTGGGTTTTTTAACAGGCTGGCAAATTAAACAACAAGAACATGGAAAAAGGATCGCAAAGCGAGGACGATGACGAAGAGCCCCGACAACCGAACACAGGTGTACAGAAGAAGTTTCCCCTCTGGTCAAAACGGTGAACATGATATACGCTACCCACATCCCCAAGAGGGAGCGCAAGAGTGCTCTCAAGGATGTCTATGCGATAGAGCCAGTCGCCCCAAAATTCAATCCATGGTCGTCATGCCCGATCACTTTTGATCGCTGGGTTCATCCGACCAGTATCCATCACGGTGGCTCAGCCGCACTGGTCCTAGACGCAATAATTGATGGGTTCCACCAAACTTGTGTCCTTATGGACGGAGGTAGTAGCCTCAATCTGCTTTATCAGGATACAGCGCGAAAAATGGGCATTAACCCATCACGGATCAAGCCCATGAGGACTACCTTCAAAGGGGTCATACCAGGTGTAGAGGCCCGCTGTACGGGCTCAATCACACTATAGGTTGTCTTCGGATCTCCGGACAACTTCCGAAGCGAGGAGTTAATCTTCGACATCGTCCCCTTCCGCAGCGGCTATCAAGCACTGCTCGGACGAACCACGCTTGCTCGATTCAATGCAGTACCACACTATGCTTATCTCAAGCTCAAGATGCCAAGTCCACGCGGCGTCATAACGGTCAACGGAAATACGGAACGCACCCTCCGTATAGAAGAGCACACAGCTGCCTTAGCAGCAGAAGTATAGAGCGGCCTTCTCAAGCAGAACCTTAATTTGGCTCCCGAGCCCACGGACACCGTTAAGAGGGTCTGAACTACTCTGCAGCAGGAGAGCCCGGCTCGTCAGGAGCTCGACTAGCAATCCGACCTCCACCTTAGTCCCGATAAAGTGGAGGCATTCGTGCCGCGCGTACATAACTATGCACTCAAAATCCCATGGGCATTGACGGAGGCATAGCTAGCTTGTGGTCCATAGTACGGCTCAACCGACATCGGATACACACATACTTTCACTTTTACTTGTTTCCTTTGCAGGTCTCAACCCCATAGGCCCCATCCGGTGGATTGTTCATCGGTCCTCTTGAAGGGTAAACACACCAAGACGACAAGAAACGCAGACATATGGGGACTTTTTAGGTGATTCCTTTAACAATAACTCTTCCTGTTTTTCAGGGCCCACATGCAGCTCTCCCTTGGTTTCGGCATGTCAAATAGCATGTTGCTTATCGCACTACCTGTATCAATGCGCCTTGACGTACTAATTAAATTATAGTGAGATCAGTTTGCGGCTGGAGCTTTAGGACCGCAGCTTTTTACCTTTGTACCTTTTCTGTTTTCTTTCTCTTTTTCAGCTCCTCGGTGGATAACCCTATCAGGTAGCACCCGTACACTTTGATACATTTGATGTTTGCCAGGGGCTTCATAGTACCCCACATTACGGAAACAAAAGTCCGAACACCTTTTATAAGTGTAGTTCGGCACCCCGAATTTAGCATTATATGCATTGGCTCCGGATCATGTCTTTGGTCAATAGTTCGGTTGCCCGGCTCCTGTTCTTGCTACCTTACGTTCCACTATATCGGCTAAGTTAGTAAAGGGAGAACTACTGTGATTGTGCCTTGGTTTATCCAAAGGAGAACCTCAATAGAGAAACCCGAAAACTAACTGTCATGATGCGGCGAGAGCCAGTCAGCTGTTCGGATGTTACAAATCATTGGAGATTTCTTCCGCATTACACGAAGGATCGGTACTTCCCAATCCAACACTTATAGCACTCTAGTTCGGATACTAGGGGCTGCGCCCATGTTTTTATTATAAAACTCCTATGGCTAAGTGAGGGCATTCAAGCCGCATAGTCTGATTGCCTGGTTCGTTGTGCTAAACAACTCCTTCATGGACCACATAATTTGATCAAGATTGTTTAGATTCCATCCCGAACACCCCCGTACTACCTACGTGCGGGCAGAAGCCGACGACTGGCCAACCCTCATATTTCCTACAGCACAGCCGCACAGGAGGAAAAAAATTAAAACATAACAAGCATTATATTACACAACATCGTTGATTCATGTTACAGGACAGGATAATACGAATATTTTCATGGGAATATAAAATCCTTCACACATTGCTCCGCCACAAGGCGGGTCCCTCCAGGACACCATCAAAATATAAGTCGGACGACGGTGCTCCTTGCCCTCAGGCGACCCCTCGGTCATCAGCTTCTTGGCATCCATCTTCACCTAGTGCATCTTGACACGGGCAAAGGCCATCCGGCCACCTTCAATATAGATCGATCGCTTTATAACCTCAAGCCGTGGGCAGGCACTAACAAGCCGCTTCACAAATCCGAAATAGCTGCTGGGTATTGGCACGGCTGGCCATAGTCGGACTATCAGGTCCTTCATGGCTAGCTCGGGCGCCTTGTGCAGCTCGACCAGCTATTTCAGCTGGTCGCTGAAGGGCACCGGATGTTCTGGTCCAAGATATTGAGACCGGAACAACTTCTCCATAGAACTCCCTTCTTAGGCTCGATAGAACTTAGCAGCATCTGATACGCTACGCATCTTGACGGCATCCTGGAGCTCTTGCTAGACCTCGCTGACCCGTGCCTCGTGTTTTTCGCACACGGCGCGCTCCTTGGTCGCTTTGTCCTCGACCTCACTAACGCCTTCTTGAGGGCCGCCATCTCGGTCGTGGCCCCTAATAAAACTCATGACACTTTAGTCAGCATGAAACATTCATCCTTCCTCAATTCACGTGCAGGTCACTGCATACCTTGGCTGTCCTCCAGCTGCTTCCTCATGAGGTTGAGCTCTTCTTCGGCCCGCTCCAGGCTTTGCTTCAGGCCAGAGACCTCCCCAGTATGAGCAGCAGCAGCCAGCAGCGTTGCCTGCTTATTCACATAAACATCTTATGTTAGCCTCTTGCGAAAATTATTTTGATCCTCTGTTCGGCTTTTTCTTTCCGAACACCGAACAGAGCAACAGGGGCTACTGTCTACACTCTGATATCCTTTGTACAATTACATTACTTACCTCAAAGCCTGTTAAAAGGCTACCGTAGGCCTCGGTCAGTCCACTTTTGGCGGACTGAACCTTCTCGATTACTGTGCCCATAAGGACACGGTGGTCATCCACAATGGAAGCGCCTCCCAGCGCTTCCAGCAAATTATCCGGTGCCCCGGATTGGACAGGGGTCATCAGTGGAATACGCATACCCCCTTCTTTCGAAGGAGGTTGCGTGCCGGATTCGCGAGCCGCATCGGTCTCCGGAATCGAGTCCGGCTGAGGGCCGAACCGAACACGACCCTCCTCACCACCAGTCTCCAAGGGGATCTGCTCCCTCTGGTGTCCGGCGATGGAGGCATCGCCGTCTGGCGCCTCCCGAGCCTCTTCCCGGCCTGGAAAAGTCCTTCGGGACAACACCTCCATGTCGTCCCTGGCCTTCGGGGAGTGAGCGGGGCGGCGGTGACACGCTGGCCATTTCCTTTGAATCTATCAAACCCTCTGTCGAGGATCGCAGGGAGCTGTCGCAGGCTGGACTGTGATGGCATAATTTAAACATATCAATATTACAAAATGGAAAGGCCAGACGTTTGGGCATCCATAAGGTTTTTTGTACTTACGAGGTGGCCCGAGGCTTGGTCCGGGGTATTCGCTCCGGACTGCTATCGACATCCCACGCGGAGGTATCCGCAAGGGAGACCTTCTCCCTCTTGGGCGCCTTCGCCTCCAAATTTGGGGAGGCCCCCTTTTTCTTCCTCCCCTCTAGGGGGGAGTCTCTCTCTCCCTCCTCCTTGTCGTCGTCTTCGGCGGCCCAAGAGGGAGTCCCGTCTTCGGATGTCACGCCCGAAGCACCATTTCAGCGAAGGCCACTCTGGACCCCCTTGGCCATTTTCTTGAACTTCTTCTCCGGCACATCATAAGGCGTCGAAAAGAGCATCTTCGTCAGAAGCGGGGTTTCTTGGTCTTCGGGCAGCGGAGCCGGACAGTTAATCTGCCCCTCTATGTCGATCCAGGCCTAAAAAATTGATAGGAAGGCTTAGACTCCTCAAAATATGCCAGTAAGGATATACCTTGAAAACATGAAAGAACTTACTGAATTAGCTTGGCGTTTTAAGATGAGCCCACGATCCTCGGCCGTAGGCAGTGGTGTCTCGCCGGCCTTGAAGAGCACTTTCCAAAGGTCTTCGTGCATCGTGTCGAAGAGCTCTAGCAGCGTCTGGTGCTTGGTAGGATCGAACTCCCACAAATAGCAAGTCCAACGTTGGCACGGAAGCATCCGGCGAATGAGGATAACCTGGATCACGTTGACAAGTTTGAATCTCTTGGTTATCATGTTTTCGACACACGTCTAGAGCCCAGTTAGCTCGTTCGAAGAACCCCATGTTAGGCCCTTCTCTTGCCAGGAGGTGAGCCGTAGCGGAGCTTCGGATCAAAATTCGGCGGCCGCCGCCCAGTTGGTGTCGCGCGGCTCGGAGATGTAGAACCACCCCGACTACCACCCCTTCACCATCTCCACAAAGGAGCATTCGGGCCATGTGACATTGGGCATCTTGCCCACCATGGCGCCTCTGCACTCTGCTTGTTGACCTGTCAGCACCTTCGACTCTACATTGAAGGTCTTCAGCCATAGGCTGAAGTGAGGTGGGATACGGAGAAAGGCCTCGCAAATGACTATAAATGCCGAGATGTTGAGGATAAAGTTGGGGGCTAGATCATGGAAGTCCAGCCCATAGTAAAACATCAGTCCGCGGACAAACGAGTGGAGAGGGAATCCCAGCCCGCGAATGAAATGTGTGAGAAACACAACCCTCTCATGGGGCTCCGGGGTAGGGACGATATGTCCCTCGGTTGGGAGACGGTGAATGATCTCCTTGGCTAGGTATCCGGCCTCTCGGAGCTCCTTGATGTATTTCTTCTTAATAGAGGAGGCCATCCACTTGCCACCAGATCCGGATCCGGACATGGTTGGAGTGCTTTCTCCGACGGGGGAAGCTGGAGTTTGGGCGTTGGAGCTCGAGAATGGATGGGTAGAGGAAGGAGAAGGCAGGGGCGAGTGAGTACGAATCCTTATCCCCTTATAAAGGTCGCGAATGTCAAACGCCTTCCTACTCGCCTTAAAACTCGCCTATTCCCAAGGGCTGTGTAAAAGACACAGTTGGGTTACCCATGCCCGTATTGATGAGAATCCCATAATAAGGGGACACGGTCTCTGATTTGACAAGATGTGCCAATGGCAACCGCGTCTCGAAATGTGGAGCGACAGACGAAAAACAGTTCAAAATTATGACCGGACATATGTGATGTCATGTTACGAAAAGTTGTCAGCAGATTGGACTCGTGTAAAATTATATTCTCTCTGCGGTTTTGTGTGGTGTTTGTTACAGGTTCGGACACGTCGATACGTCCGAAGACTATTTTGGTGTTCGGAAGGAGGAACCCGCCTTGCAATGCCGAAGACAGGCCTACGCACCAGATACCTTGTCATTGAAGCCAGGTTCAGGGGCTACTTAGGGAGTCCCGGACTAAGGGGTCCTCGGGCGTCCGGCCTGTTAGCCATGGGCCGGACTGCTGGGCTGTGAAGACACGAAGACCGAAGACTACAGCCGTGTCTGGATGGGACTCTCCTTGGCGTGGAAGGCAAGCTTGGCAACTAAATATGTAGATTCCTTTCTTTCTAACCGACCTTGTGTAACCCTAGATCCTCCCGGTGTCTATATAAACCAGAGGAATTAGTCCGGAGGACAAGCATTATCATAGCCATACAAGCTAGACCCTAGAGTTTATCCGTTACGATCTCGTGGTAGATCAACTCTTGTAATACTCATATTCATCAAGATCAATCAAGTAGGACGTAAGGTATTACCTCCATAGAGAGGGCTCGAACCTGGGTAAAACATTGTGTCTCCTGTCTCATGTTACCATCGACCTTAGAAGCATAGTTCGGGACCCCCTACCCGAGATCCACCAGTTTTGACACCGACAGTCATGACTTTATTTAGTGATACATCCACTATTTTGGAAGAGGTTTCAATTGACTATGACAGTAAGGTTGCTACCTATGATGATTATTATGATGACATGTATGCCATAAAGAGTAATAAATCTTCTATGATTGTGCATCATGAAAAGAGTGTTTATGTGATAGCTATATTGTTGGATTCATTCATGATGCTATTGAAAATTATTATGAGAAAGGAACTTATGCTCTTACGTATCTCAATAATATCAAGTTTCTTCTCTATGTGTTGATTGTTTTAAAGTTGCACTTGTGTTGCCTTCCGATGCTAGTTGATTCTTGTTCCCATAAGTTGTTTTCTCACAAAATCCCTATGCATAGGAAGTGGGTTAGACCTACATGTGCTAGTCATATGCTGCATGATGCTCTCTTTACATTTCAATTCTTATCTTTTATGCAAGCATCATTGAAATCATCATGCCTAGCTTAAAAGGCATAAAAGAAAAGCGATTGTTGGGAGACAACCCAACACTTTTACCTACTGTTTTTGTGTGTTCACATGATTATGATACTGTATTAATCATGTTTTGTTGCTTTTGTTTCAATAAAGTGCCAAGTAAAGCTTTTATGATCTTGTTGGGTGATAGTTACTTTGATCTTGCTGGAAAAACAGAAACTTTTGCGCTCACGAACATAATTCTAGTTTTTAACAGAAGAGTGCATTTGGGTTGATTCTTTTTGCAGAAGATTAATATAAAAATTTCTCACGTGGTCCTAAGTTTTCAGAATTTTTGGAGTTGTATAAATACGGTTTGAGTACAGATTACTACAGACTGTTATGTTTTTGACAGATTCTGTTTTCAATACATAATTTGCTTGTTTTCTAGTTTCCATGGCTTATATTGCTCAATATAAATTGTGGAAATGATATGCTACAGTAGGCATTGTGTGAGAACAATTATGAATCTTGTATTGAACAGTACCAAAAGTGGAATGGTTTGCTCTTTATCATACTAACCTATCTCACAAAGTTCCGTTAAGTTTTTTGTGATTGAAGTTTTCAAGTTTTGGGTGAGATGTCGATATGAGGAGAATAAGGAGTGAAAATACCCTAAGCTTGGGGATGCACAAGTCACCTCAAGTTAATATCCAAGGAATATCTAAGCAACTAAGCTTGGGGATGCCCCGGAAGGCATCCCCTATTTCGTCTCCAACAATATCGGTAACCTTACTTAGAGCTATGTTTTCATTCGTCACATGATATGTGTTTTTCTTGGAGGGTCAATTTATTTCTTAGGATTTTATTCCTGTTATTTATAATAACGTTTTGCATCTTTTATTTAAATAAAAGTGGCAATGATAGCCTTTGCCATGCTTATTTTGTAAGTATACATGTTGCTGTTTGAAAACAGAAAGTTTACCGCTGTTGCAAAAATTCCCTAGAAAAGTCAGAATGTGATAAAATGTTGAATTTTTTTGAAAAATTTCCTATGATAAATTTTCTACAGTGTGGTAAATTTTCATAATGTTTGAAGTTGAATAATTATTGATACTCTTGCATTCTTTACAGACTGTACTGTTTTGGCAGATTGTTGTTATGTTTGCATTGTTTGCATATGTTTCTTGTTTAATGATTCTATTTGCGGATAGGAGTATTAAATATGCAGAGGCATTGAGTATGCAATGTTGAATAATAATTTTAGTGATCTGCTACAGTAGAGAATGATAAGGTTTTTGCATTGGTTTATACTAACTTATCTCACGAGTTCTTGTTGAGTTTTGTGTGGATGAAGCTTTTGAGATTTAGGAAAACCGTGATATGAGAAGAATTAAGGAGACAGAAAAGCTAAAGCTTGGGGATGCCCAAGGCATCCCAAGTTAATATTTCAAGAAGTCTTGAGAATCTTAGCTTGGGGATGCCCCAGTAGGCATCCCACCTTTCTTCTTCAACAATTATCGGTTAGTATCGGTTGAGCCTAAGTTTTTGCTTCTTCACATGATGCGTGCTATCCTTGGATTGTCATTTTATTTCCATTTTGCTTGATTTTTAATAAATTACTTAGATCTGAAAGTTTTTAAATAAAATAGAGTCCTCAAATAATTTCCAGGGAGGCCAAGTAAGCGGCATTCCCATCCCATCAACAAAGCTCTTTTCTATGTCATTTACTCTTGTGCCTCACTTATATCCTATGAGTAAATTGTTGGATAAATTGAATGTCATGAAGTTGAAATCATATCACGCCTAGTGGTAGCTTCACATTGGGTTTAGAAAGTGAAATCTTTTGAGGCTTGACAATCACAATATTGGTCATACAAGCAATTCACGAATAATAAGTACAAGGAAGGGAACTTTCACATATAAATGCACTATCATGGAAATCTTTTGTGATTGTGAGCCCCCAGCCAAATATGATATGCCAAAATTGTTGACGTTGGACAAGGAAGACAATGTAATGATTTATTTTTGTTCATATTCACATAGAAGTTATATTGTCATAGATCCTTCAACATGTAGTTCTTGCCCCCCATCTTTGCTAGCCAAAAATTCAGCACCAAGTAGAGATACTACTTGTGCATCCAAAAACCCTTAAACCCAAATCTTATTTTCAAGAGTCCACCATACCTACCTATATGTGGTATTCTTTTGCCATTCTAAGCAAATTTTTATGTGCCATCTCTAATTTTCAAAATAAATTTCTCTTTTTTGTGCTCGTACTGCTCGTGAGGCAGTGAGGTGTGGCCAATATTTTCCATGCTAGATGTGTTATTCTCACGATGCGTGTTTATTCACTTGTTATTGCACAAGAGTAAGGCAAAGGTATTAGGGATGCCCGGTCCCGAAATAAAAAATGAATTTACTTTATGTTGTCAAATAATAAATTCCTTTGAAAGTGTTGGTATGGAGGGCACCCGTGGATACGGTTAGCCATGGAAAGTGAAAGTATGGTGGAAAAATGGAATAAACTTTATTTTCTATTTGGGAACAGCCTATGATATATATAGCATGAAAAGTGTTGGGAGCTCTAAGTCATTTTCGTTGGTGGGAAAAGTATGCCTCTCAAAATGTTTTTATCTCTCATTTTTCGCTTTGAGCTCTGGCACATCTACAAATCCATACTTCCCTCTGCGAAGGGCCTATATTTTACTTTTCAGTATTTACTTTTATGCAAAGAGTCAAAGTTTTTCTCTCTATTCCTTTTTTATTTTTCTCTTTTGGCAAGCATAATGTGGTGAGGAAAGACCTAGGCACATATGTCTAGTTGAATATGGGTAGCATGAGTTATTATTGTTGACATCACCCTTGAGGTGAATACGTTGGGAGGCGAAATTAAAAGCCCCTATCTTTCGATGTGTACGGTTGAAACGTTTTGCTCATGTGTACAAGGTGTGTGTTAGCAATCATAGAAGACCATATGATGGTTCAGTATGTGGATCTCTTACTTGAACTCTGTTGAATAAGTTGAATTGCAATTGCTTGGTGACTAAGAACAAAGGTTGTTGAGTTTCAAGAGAATTCATTGTTTGAGCCTTAACATGTGAATTGGTTGCAACTATAACATGAGAAGTTTCATAAGAAAGAATTGCTGTTATGATGCCAGGAAAAATGATTGAAATTATCATCGATCAAACTTGTGCACTTTATTAGCATTCACACTTCATAAATTATTTGTTCTATCATTTACCTACTCGAGGACGAATAGGAATTAAGCCTGGGGATGCTGATACGTCTCCAACGTATCTATAATTTATGAAGTATTCATGCCAATATATTATCATTCTTGGATGTTTCACAATCATTTTATAGCAAATTTACATCATTTTTTGGGACTAACCTATTGACCCAGTGCCCAGTGCCAGTTGCTGTGTTTGCTTGTTTTTTACATCGTAGGAAATCAATATCAAATAGAGTCCAAACAGCGCGAAACTTTACGGAGATTTTTCTGGACCAGAAGGAACCCAATGGGCAAGAGCTGCACCTGGGGGGTGCCCCGAGGGGGGCACAACCCACCAGGGCACGACAGGGGCCCCTGGCATGCCCAGGTGGGTTGTGCCCACCTCGGTGGCCTCCCTCATCCCCTCTTTGCACTATAAATTCCCAAATATTCCGAAACCCTTCGGGGTTAACCTAGATCAGATGTTCCGCCGCTGCAGGGCTCCGTAGCCACCCAAAACCAATCTACACCCGTTCCAGCACCCTGCCGGAGGGGGAATCATCTTCGGTGGCCATCTTCATCATCCCAGTGGCCACCATGATGAGGAGGGAGTAGTCCACCCTCGGGCTGAGAGTTTGTACCAGTAGCTATGTGTTTAATCTCTTTCTCTCTCTTGATCTATATCATGGGCTTTGTTAATATAGATGGATCATATGATGTTTCTCCCCTCTATACTCTTGTTGTGATGAATTGAATCTTTACCCTTTTAAGTTTTGTCTTGTCGGATTGAATATTCAGAGATGAGAACACATGATATATGTCTTGCAGTATGAATACTTGAGGTGACAATTGGGGTATCTTATTGATTCCCGTGATATATGTTATGGCATTCAACTCACAGATCCCCACGGTGATATTTGGGTAATCTATGCATAGGGGTTGATGCATATTTTTATTATCTTTTCTCCGATGAAAACTTTGGGGTCTCCTTGTAGTTCTTTGTGTGAATTGAGTATTATGAATATGAATTTGCTTTGTTGTTATTCTAGTACGAACTCTAGGATAGATCAAACAGAAACCATAGCTTTGTGTTCTTTTCGTACGGACTCTTGAATAGATCTAACGGAAAGAATAGCTTTGAGGAGGTTTCATACGCTACAGACAATTCCAATGTTTTATTCTCCGCTAATAGGAACTCGGGAGTGATTCTTAATTGCACTTTGATGGATGATCATATGATCCAACTATGTTAGCACTGTTGGGAGATTGCACTAGCGAAAGTATGGACCCTAGGCCTTGTTTTTAAGCATTGAAATACTGTTTTTGTGCCCGTTTACTATTTGCTACATTGTTGTTTTATTTATTCAGATTATAAAAATATATTTCTACCATCCATATTACACTTTTATCATCATCTCTTCGCCTAACTAGTGCACCTATACAATTTGCCATTGTATTGGGTGTGTTGGGGACTCAAGAAATTTCTTGTATTTGGTTGCAGGGTCATTTGAGAGAGACCATCTTCATCCTACACCTCTCACGGATTGATAAACCTTAGGTCATCCACTTGAGGGAAAATTTCTACTGTCCTACAAAACTCTGCACTTGGAGGCCCAACACGTGTCTACAAGAATAAAGCTGCGTAGTAGACATTAGGAGACACCAAGAGCGGGCCCTCTGATTCGAGAATTTCAGGAGTCGAAGATGACTCGCCAATTTTCCTTGTCTTCGCCTTGGACCTGCAGTCACATGAACATACACTACTGTAGGATGCTGCTAATGCGACACTACGATCAGAGACCGTTCGAGAAACTATGTGCGATGCAATAATCGCAAACGATGGTGTATGCAAACCGTCAAAAAAGGTGAAAACGTTTGCGATAGAGGATGCATCAAACACAGTTCAAATTTTAGTTGCGTGTGCAATGAAGGGCATATGGTTCAGTTCAATTAACTGTTTACGATGAGGAGGAACAAAAGAAACGGGCAGACAGATGAAGGCGTGTGCGATACACAGCATACAGTTCACTCGGATGAATTGTTTGTGATTAGGCAACACAAAAGAAACGGATAGCTAGATGAAGGTGTGTGCGGTATACAGCATACGCTTCACTCGGATGAACTGTTCGTGATTAGGCAACACAAAAGAAATGGTCAGCCAGATCAAGGTGTGTGTGATTGAGGGCATACGCTTCAGAAGGATTAACTGTTTGCGATTAGGCAACAGAACAGAAACGGGTAAGCCAGATCAAAGTGTCTGCGATTGATGGCATACACTTCACATGGATGAACTGTTTGCGATTAGCCGCAACAAATTAAAACACTTAGATAGATCAACATGTGTGCGCTAGACGGGCACACCCATTCTAATTAAAAGAAGCATGCGCAATGGTATAACGAGCGCGCACAGTTGTTGGAACAAGATGTGTGCTGACATTGCCTATTTGCGGTACACCCTATGGTGCAAACGCCATGTACGCGGCCGAGAAGGCGTACGTGCCCACATTACGCCATCCGAGAATAGTGCCGCACTTATAACCGTCAGTAAATTTTGAGCATGCGTCCCATCACATTCCAAATTGCAAACATGTTCACACCGATCAAAACCTAAACGGTTTCCCGCTTAGGAGCGTATTACTACGCGGTTATAAATACTACTACTCCAAGATGCCTGCACATTCCTCCTCAACTCCTCATCCACAAAAATTCAAAAACAAACAAGTCATTAATCATCATTCCCTTGTGTGCGCGATGGCCAGCGTGAGTTCTGGGTGGAGAGATTGCCACCAGTGAGAGGCGAACCTGGAAGAGGGAGCACGAGAGATGTCCCGCCTCGCCGTGATAGCAACCAGCATGTCCCACCGCACGGCTATAGCAGTAGAGAGGTCCCGCCATGCCGCCAAAGCAGCAAGGAGGACCCTCCGCGCTGTTGATGCAACAGACTGGTCTGGCCGCGCCGCAGAAACAGAAGAGATGTCACGTGGTGCCGCGAATGCAATAGAGATGTCCTCCCTTGCCGTGGCGGCCTGGGAAAATGCCTCGCATTCAGGCGAGGACTCTTACAGGCGCATGCGTGCCCTCGTCCTTTGGCAGATGGATCAGATCTCCAGGTGGGCGAGGTTGCAGGATGACCTGCAAGCCTCGTTTAAACAGTCTACCAATGTCATCCGGCAACTAAATGAGAGCAATGCGAAGCTCCGGGCTGAGCGCGACCTGCTAAGGGTGAAGATCGTCGGAAGTGCGGAGCAGTAGGAGCTGACCACTGCCTTGTCCGAGAAACTTATGGACGAGAATGCCATGCTACGCATGAGGACAAGAAAGAGCTTGTCGCCGCCCGTCGCAGAGACTAGTTGTCTTCCTTCTTCTTTTGCCCTTGTGTATATCGGGCGTTGCCGCATGTGTCTTTTTTTAATTATGTTTATAAATATGTAAGACAATTATTATCCAATGTCATTGTCCTTATATATATTCATCATGCTTGCTATAAGTCGTAGTCGATGCTATATAGGTCCGTCGGATCTTACATCAAGATCTGTGCAAAACATTCTTTTTAGTTTTTCATCTTTCTCTCTTAAATCTCAGTTCAGTGAGACATATAGCCACGTCGTAGAACAGGTGCTCGGGCGCCATTAATGGAGACGTTGGGAGGGAGGTGCGCGGCCGGTAGTGGTCAAAAGGACTTCCTCCCGATGAGCACGCGCAGGGGTCTGATCACACGCCTCCCGCACTGAAATAGCTACCCCGCACGGCACCTCCTAGCCAATAAAAAAGGGGACGCGTGGCCACATGTAATTGGTAAGTCAAACACCCACGGTTTCAATAATGCGCGTGTTTCCAATTTGTAACGTGACAACACTTGTTCCAAAATGACTTTGTTGATTGTTAATGTGTGCGCCTTTGCAAATCAGACAGAAAAATTACCACAACATGTTGGTGCCATGTCATGAGACCATGCCAAGTTTAATGATTTTCAGGCGTGTTTTGGAATTACAGGAATTAAAAAACCAAGTTTCTCAATCTTTCCGGCTGAGCCACGATGCCCAGATGTTTGAATTTCACTCCCATCTCTTGCATGGGACCTAGAAATTTACCCAAGGACACACATGTTGTTTTTCAAACAACTTTGGTGCACTGGAGCCTGTGCTTGTAGTTAAAATTTGAATTATGCACATTAAATGCCCAGAAACTCAATTAATGTATAAAAAGGCCAAACAAACCCGGAATAATTCCAAAATTTAGCACGGTACTTCTATTTGGTCTAATCAGGCTGTGTAAAAAATTAAGGCGGGAGAAGGCAATGTATGTATCTCGTTTCGCACAAGGAGGTGACATGTTCCCTCTCGGAACCACGAGCCTTCTTGAGGGAAGCTCCGGTTTGCAACAAGCTTACACCAAAGATTATCCCACTTCAGCCAAAAAAATTACCGCAGCATGTTGGTGCCATGTCATGACACCATGCCAAGTTTCATGATTTTCATGCGTGTTTTGGAATTACAGGAATTAAAAAAACAAGTTTCTCAATCTTTCCGCCCAAGCCTCGACGCCCAGATGTTTGAATTTCACTCTAATCCCTTGCATGGGACCAGGAAATCCACCCAAGGACACACATGTGATTTTTCAACCAACTTTGGTGTAATAGAGCCTGTGCTTGTAGTTCAAATTTGAATTATGTACATTAAATGCCCAGAAACTCAATTAATGTAGAAAAGGTGAAATGAGCCCAGAATTATTCAAGAAGTTGGCATGGTACTTCCATTTTGTCTAATCTGGCTATGTAAAAAAATTAAGGCGGGAGAAGGCGGTGTACGTATGTCGTTTCGCACACGGAGGTGACACGTTGCCTCTCGGAACCACGAGCCTTCTTGAGGTAAGCTATGGTTTGCAAGAAGCCTACACCAAAGCTTGTCCCAATTTGGCCAAAAAAAATACCGCAGCATGTTGGTCCCATGTCATGAGACCATGCCAATTTCATGATTTTCAAGCGTGTTTTGGAATTGTAGGAATTAAAAACCCAAGTTTCTCAATCTTTCTGGACGAGCCACGACGCCCAGATGTTTGAATTTCAGTCCCATCTCTTGCATGGGACCTAGAAATTCACCCAAGGACATAAATGTGATTTTTCAACCAACTTTGGTGCACTGGAGCCTGTGCTTGTAGTTCAAATTTGAATTACGCACATTAAATGCCTAGAAACTCAATTAATGTATAAAAAGGCCAAACGAACATGGAATAATTCCAAAATTTAGCACGGTACTTCTATTTGGTCTAATCTGCCTATGTAAAAAAATCAATGCGGGAGAAGGTAGTGTACATATGTCGTTTCGCACACGGAGGTGACACGTTCCCTCTCGGAACCAGGAGCCTTCTTGAGGGAAGCTCCAGTTTGCAAGAAGCTTACATCAAAGCTTGTCCCAATTCGGCCAAAAAAATTACTGCAGCATGTTGGTGCCATGTCATGACACCATGCCAAGTTTCATGATTTTCAGCCGTGTTTTGGATTTACGGGAATGAAAAAACCAAGTATCTCAATCATTCCGGCCGAGCCACGACACCTAGATGTTTGAATTTTATTCCCATTTCTTGCATGGGACCTATAAAATCACCCAAAGACACACATGTGATTTTTTAGCAAACTTTGGTGCATTGGAGCATGTGCATGTAATTCAAATTTCAATTATGCACATTAAATGCCTAGAAACTCAATTAATGCATAAAAATCCAAACGAACCCATGTACTCATATTAGTTATAAAGAACTCATACACTTATTGCAAAAGTTTATTAGCGTTGGAAGGGAAGTTCTACTACGCATGCCCCTAGGGGGGTAGATTGGTAGGAAAAGACCATCGCTCGTCCCCGACTACCACTCATAAGGAAGACAATCAATAATAAATCATGCTCATACTTCGTAGCATAACGAGAGACTATACGTGCATGCTTCAGGAATAACAAACCTTAACACCAATATTCTTACAAACCACAACCGTTTACTAGTACCTCCCACATATTCCATCTCTATATCGCAAAACTATTGCAAGGAATCAAACATATCATATTCAGTGATCCATAAGTTTTATGTAGGATTTTATGACTAACCATGTAATTGACCAATTCCTGTTGACTCTCTCAATAGATATAAGTGAAGCATGAGAGTTTAATTCTTTTTACAAAATGTCATGCTCTAATAAATATAATGAAGCAAAAGAGCATTCTACAAATAACGGTTTTCTATGTGAAGAGAAGCAGGCAATCTAAACTTCAAATGATATAAGTGAAGCACATGAAGCATTCTATAAAGCCACACTCAAATGATATAACTGAAGTGCAATGAGCATTCTATAAATCAACCATGGACTATCTCATACCATCATGGTGCATAAAAGAAAAATGAAAAATAAATACAAAGGATGCTCCAAGATTTGCACATATCACATGAACGAAACAAAGATGAAAACATACCGATACTTGTTAAAGAAAGATGGGATGCCTTCCGGGGAATCCCCAAGCTTAGATGCTTGAGTCTTCTTGAATATTTACTTGGGGTGCCTTGGGCATCCCCAAGATTGTGCTCTTGCCTCTCCTCCTTCTCCTCACATGGAGACCTCCTCGATCTTTGATCACTTCATCCACACAAAACTCAATAGAAAGCTCGGTAAGATCCGTTAGTATAATAAAGCAAATCACTACTCTAAGTACTATTGCAAACCAATTCATATTTTGTTTTTTCATTGTATATATTGTAATATAACTTCTCCATGGCTTATACCACCGATAAAAATCGATAGTTTCATCAAAACAAGTAAAACAATGCATCAAAAACAGACTATGTCTTAAACAGGACAGTCTGTAGTAATCTGAAAATTCACCATACTTCTGGTACTCCAAAAATTCTGAATAATTAGTAAAAAATAAAAAATTGTATAGAAAGATTTGGCAAAAAGTTTCATAAGCTTTTGACTTTCCAGTAAAAAATGTAAAATCACGTCCTACAGCCAAAGTTTCTGTTTCTGCACCGCACATACCAACAAGCAATCTAATCATCCTAAAGGCAAATCTTGGCACATTATTTTTATAATAGAATGGAATTGTACAAGGAGATAATTATATTTGTTGAAATTTTCTGCAATTCAAGATTCACAAAGTTTCCATCAGCATGAACAAAGTTGAAGGCATGCTCCCGCTTCTGCGGTGCTCGTCTATGTCACTTTCTCTATTCTTTTTGTGAAGTTTTAAGTTCCCCTCTATATTTTTTTAAAACTTTATAAAAGCACTCAACAGAAATAAATGACTCTCTAAAACTTCCGGGTTTTCTCCCTAGCATAGCTTTCTTTAAAACTATTAAGCTTGGCATAAGGTGCTCAAGTAATGGATCCACCCGTATCCCAAGGTATATCAAAGCCAATTTTAATTAACAATGATTTGGCATTTAGTAGTGAGCACAAAGCAACATATATCATGCAATGATGAAGTCTAACTCTCTTCCTATGCATCGGCATGTCATACAAGAACAATTCATGCACCTCAAGTAAAGACCAATACAAAGCATAAGTAGTTTCTTGCAATTTTGTCATGTTGGAAACACAGAGAGGTGGAGATATAGTTCCTCTCTCATAATAATCGCAAGTAGGAGCAGCAAGCACATGCATATTATATTCATCAAAATCATCATGTGCAACGGTAAAAGACAACCCATCAATATAATCCTTAATAAGTGCAAACTTCTCTGATATAGTGTAGTTTGGAGAACTGAAAAAAATAATAGGACTATAATGTGTGGGTACAATAGCAAAATTTTCATTCTTAAGGAACTATAGCAAGTTCATCTCTATAAGCATAATTCATATTGGCATCATGGGCACAAGCATAGCAAGCATCAAGTTCATCAAAAAGTGATATTTCAAAACAATCCAAGGGATCATAGCAATTATCATAGCATTCATCCTTCGATAAGAACGAAGGGAAATTAAACAATGTATGAGTTGAAGAGTTACTCTCACTAGAAGGAGGGCACGGGTAGCTAATCCGCTCTTCCTCCTTTTGTTCTTCGCTCTCCTCATCATCCTTTTCATCCAATGAGCTCATAGTTTCATCAATTCCTTCTTCCATAGACTCCTGCAAAATATTAGTCTCTTCTCGGACAACGGAGATTTTCTCAATAAATTCATCAATATCGGAATTATATTTATAATTATCATAGCAATATTTAAGGATAGAAAAAATTTCAGGTCTATAAACTGAATCATCAAAATCTTCAAACTTTTCAAACAAAGATTCAATTTCATAAGCACCCTTAAAAGCAACAAATTCTTCTATTCGTTCCACATCATAGTAATGATATATAACATTAGCATAAGAAGCCAAGGTTTCATTATCATTAAATTTGCATGAAAAGGGAAGGTGTGGAGCATTCATCCTAGAGCAACAAGAATAATCATATCTCCAGCATAGCTCCCGAGCATACCAATGTAGCATATAAATTTGATCCCATAAAAGTTTCCCTTTTTGTGTCAAGCGATAATCCCTAAAGTATTCACGTTGATCCAACATTACTCCCATTATTAAGTTGAATGGGGTTTTCTCAGGATTATCAAAGTAGTGTATAAATGTTTTTCACATAACGAGCATCAAGGGTTTTAGGAGGTTCCACATCTCCATGAGTAGCAAGTACCACTAATTTTTTTTGGTGTTTCATGTTCCATATTCATAAAAACTAGGAATAAATTGCAATAAAAACTACATAGTGATAAAGCAAACAAGCACACACGAGAATATTCACCCTATGCTATTGCTCCGCGGCAACAGCGCAAGAAAAAGGTCTTGATAACCCACAAGTATAGGGGATCGTTTGTAGCCTTCTTCAATAAATAAGAGTATCGAACCCAACGAGGAGCTAAGGGCAGAACAAATATTCCCTCAAGTTCTATCGACCACCGATACAACTCTACGCACACTTGAAGTTTGCTTTACCTAAAACAAGTATGAAACTATTTTGCGAAAATAAAACTACGACTACTTTGCGACAATAAAACTAGGAATAAATTGCAATAAAATTGGATAGCTTTTGTCAACAAGAAAGTCATTTGTCCCTAGGCAATCGATAATAAGTACCGGTAATCATTCTCGTAATTTTATATGAGGGAAAGGCATGAGCTAACATACTTTCTCTGCTTGGATCATATGTACTTATGATTGGAACTCTAGCAAGCATCCGCAACAACTAAAGATCATTAAGGTCGTGAAACCCAACCATAGCATTAAGTAACAAGTCCTCTTTACTCCCATACGCCATAAACCACTTATCCGCGTTTAGGCTGTTGTCATCCCCACAACACTGACAATAAGCAAACCATGAACATATTGCAACACCATTCAGTGGGGGCCCCTCACATTTGCATGAGATGGAGAGCACTGTAGGATAGCACCATAAATAAAATATACAATCATATCAACCAAGATCGCGATTAACCCATAGTACAAAACGGATCTACTCAAACATCATAGGATAACCATAGA
Source organism: Triticum urartu (assembly GCF_003073215.2). Taxonomy (NCBI): domain Eukaryota; kingdom Viridiplantae; phylum Streptophyta; class Magnoliopsida; order Poales; family Poaceae; genus Triticum; species Triticum urartu. Next base: position 297,658,114 of record NC_053023.1, on the reverse strand, counting down.
TCATTGGGAAATAATATATGGAGTTGAGCACCATGTTTAAGTAGAGATTAAAACAGGGAGAAGAGGTGTTACACCGCCGCATAGAGGGGGAGAGAGTTGGTGTTGACGGTAGCAAGATTGTTGATGAAGACCGTCGTCATGATCCTAGCCCCGGTGGCTCTCTGGCGCCACCGGGAGAGAGGGGGAGAGAGTCCGCCCTCCTTCTTCTTCTTAATTGCCCCCCCCTAGATGGAAGGAGAGTCCCCCACTGGTCCATGGCCCCCATGGCGATGGAGGGTGGGATCCCCTTCGAGATTGGATCTCCCTCTCTGCTCTCTTCTGTTTCACGTTTCCCAGAACTGGCCAAAAACTGTTTCTTATATTCCGGGAGATCCGTAACTCCGATTGCAATGAGATTTTAACACCACTTTTTTTGGATATAAGGTTCGTTGTGCCCAAAGTAGAGCTCCAACCGACGTTCGAGGAGGGCACAACATACCACCACGCACCTGAAAGTGCGTTATATCGACTAGAGGGGGGTGAATAGGCGATTTTTATGAAATTCTTCACTGAGGAATTTGCCGGTGAGGAAATTCCTTAGCGAAGAACTACTAGCAGCGGAATGAGTACTCAAAAGTAAACATAACAGAATACAAGCATAGTCATCATGATGAAATGAAGACAGGCACAGAGTACAGAAGCGTAAGCACATGATAACACAAGATGAAGACAAACAGACTCAAGAAATTGAACTGAGGAAATTGAGAAAGTCTTCAATCAAAGTCTTCAAACACATATATGAACAAGCACACAACACAATTATGAGGAAATGGAAGAGTTGAGGAAATAGAACCAGTAAGCTTGGTGAAGACAATGATTTGGTAGACCAGTTCCAACTGCTGTCTCAGTTGTACATCTGGTTGGAGCGGCTGAGTATCTAAACTCGAGGACACACAGTCCCGAACACCCAGTCCTGAACACGCAGCTCAGGACACCTAGTCCTCACCGTATTCTCCTTGAGCTAAGGTCACACAAACCTCGTCCAATCACTCGTGGTAAGTCTTCAAGCGACTTCCAAACCTTCACAAACTCAGTCACTTGGCGATCCACAATTCCTCTTGGATGCTCTAGACCATGACGCCTAACCGTCTGGAAGAAGCACAGTCTTCAAAGGTAACAAGCGTCGGATCCACACAGGATTAATCTCTTAAGTGATGCTCAATCATTTAGGGTTTGTAGGTGTTTGGGTTTTGGGTTTTTCCTCACTTGATGATTTTCGCTCAAAGTCCTCAGAGGAATGGTTGCTCTCAAATGAAAAGTGTCAGTTTCTCTCAGAGCAGCCAACCAACTAGTGGTTGTAGGGGGCGGCTATTTATAGCCTAGGGAGCAGCCCGACATGATAAGACATAAATGCCCTTCAATGATATGACCGTTTGGTGGATAGATATTTTGGGATAGCTGGCGCATAGCACAACAACGATCGAAATTTTGAGTAGAAAAATCCTCAAGGCTATCATGTTCCTCACTGTGTAGGCAATCCGCACTGGCGAATTCCTAGCTCCTCAGTCAGGACAAATTCCTCAAAGACCAGAAGAACTTCGTCTCTGTCACTAAAGAAATTGACTAAACTGTATGAGATTTCCAATGGCTTCACTCGAAGGGATTGGTAGGTGTAGGATTTTGAGTTGAGCATCACATGGAAATTTTTCCTTAGTATTTCCTCGACCCCCTTTAACAGTACGGTGTTTCCTATGACTCAAGAAAGAGAAAATGAAAGTACGAAGACAAAAGTCTTCATGCTTCATGTTCCTCGAATGAATACCAAGTCTTCAAGGTCACACCAATTTCTTCACTTTCAAAGTCTTCAGAAAGTCTTTAGTGATCCAAAGTCTTCAGTCGAAGAACTTCATTTTTAGGGGTCGACTTTCTCTGTAAATATCAAACTCCTCATAGACTTATAGACCTGTGTACACTCACAAACGCATTAGTCCCTTAACCTATAAGTCTTCAATACACCAAAATCACTAAGGGGCACTAGATGCACTTACAATCTCCCCCTTTTTGGTGATTGATGACAATATAGGTTAAGTTTTCAATGGGGATAAACATATGAAGTGTAACTATTGATATTGAGGAATTTGATTGCAAGATATAGAAGAACTCCCCCTGAAGATGTGCATAGTGAGGAATTTGCTTTTGAAGCAATGCACACTTGAAGAGTTGAATCATGGAGATCTCCCCCTATATCTTGTAATTCATACATGCATTTGACATATAACAGTGAAGAATTCGAAATGCATGATGAAATATGGTGACTGTTGTAATTCAGCATGCATGCAATAATATTTAACGAGGAATAAGCATGCAGAAAAACTTCTCAAAAATATCAGAGCACCATCGGGTTTAAGTTTACAACTCGATCCAATAAAGTCTCAGAAGAACGAGTGTTGTAACTTAATAAGAAAACGACCATATAGAAAGACCCGCTTTAAAACTAACTCAAAATTCTCCCCCTTTGTCATCAAATGACCAAAAGGATCGAATATGAGGACTAACGCCCCTGAAGAATATCAAGTTGATGAAGGAGCGCCAGCGTTGTTGGGGTCGTTTGTCGTAGTGGGGCCTGCCGCAGTGTCATCCAAGTCTTCATTTTCATCGGTGTCGCGCGATGAATAAAATGAGCTGGCCACCAGAGAAAGAACCTTGACCTTCTTGAATTTCTTCGGTGGAGGTGAAGACCAGTCAAAATCTTCTTTGAGACCCATTTTCTTCAGATCTTCTTCACCATACAGATGTGACAGGATTGCCCAGGTGCGACCGAAGACTTGATGGAGGTAGTAGTGGTTTTTCTTCACTGCATTGTGTGTGGCAGTCATGTTGTGAAGAAGTGAACCAAACTGACACTTAACCCATTTGTGATTTCGATCCACCTTCTGGTGAAGACTAAGCAGAAGTTCATGGTCAGTCATCACGCGCAGAGCAGTGGCTTGAGGAGTGGACTTGGGTGCATTGGCAGACTCATGTGTGGCAGAGTCATCATTGGTGGAATAAGATACAGCTTTGAGAAACTGACCATCCAATGGATGAATGCCTTCATCTATTACAGCTAGTGCCATGCCCTTTCCATCAACTGAGGAATATGTCTGCTTGAGGACTTCAACTGGGGGCAAGTAGCTGAGGTGATTCTGGAAATCAGCTTTGTAGTTGAGTGAAGACCTTGTCCTGAGGAATCTCATAATCCAAGGTGCATAAGGCTTCAGCTTAAACGGAGACAGTGCAACATTTTCCATAGTCCTCATGAAGAAATCGTGATAATTGACAAGAATGCCATGAACGATGTTGAATACCAGATTCTTCATGATGCCAACAATTTCCTCATCAGATGAGTCGTGGCCTTTGATAGGACTGATTGTCCTCGTAAGAATACGATAGACAGTTCTGGGCACGTACAAAAATTCCTTCATGAGGAATTTGGTTCTTGGTGCTTGACCTGGCTTCAAAGGTTTCATCAGCACCTGCATGTAATGATGTGTGAGCTCAGGTTCACTGTAGATGCAGCGAGCTTCTTCAAGGGGAGGACTGAGTGGTAGATCACGAAGCAATTCAGAGGCTGGTGCGGTGTAGTGAGTGTTTTCAGACATCCAGTCCAGCACCCATGAATTCACATCTTCAGCATCTCCGGTGATGTGCAGTGTTGCATAGAATTAAAGAATCAGTTCTTCATTCCAATCGCAGATGTCAGAGCAAAAGTTTAGCAGTCCAGCATCGTGAAGAACACTGAGGACTGGTGTGAAGCACGGCAGAGATTCCATATCCACGTGAGGAATATGCTCATGGTAGAAGATCTTCTCCTTGTTGAACAGCACTGAGGAATAGAAATTGGCTTGACTAGCAGTCTAGAAACGCCTCTTCCTAATGTGAGCAGAGTTATATGGGTTGTAATCTTCGAAGAATACATGCTCGCCGAAGAAATCATCAGCCTTGAACTTTTTCTTGTGCGAGAATGGATCCTTTGGCTTCGGCAGAGGAGTGTTAGTGAGTTGCATCACGACCTCAGGAATCTCAATCGCAGGTTCTTCAGGCTGAGGAATTTCTAGTTCCTCCTCAGTGGAAGTCTGTGTTGTTGGTTGTTCAGCAGCAGCAGTTTCTTCAGTGCTGGTGGCTGGAATTTCCTCATGGACAGATGTAGTGGGATGAGTTTCTTTAGAGCCCATTTGTACAGTTTGTGTGGGGGACTGAGGAATTTGCTGTAGAGGGGTAAACATTGGAGAGTTTGGATGCTGACTTTCCCAGAATTCATCACTGATTATGGGTGTGGAGCAGCCAACTTCCACATCTTCATCTTCCATTTCTTCAACGCCAGCCTCTTCAGCTGTGAACTGAGGCATAGGCGAGGAGATGATAGGTGTTGAAGGGATCGTATCCACTTCAATTTCTTCATCAATCTTCTCTGATGAAGCAGCAGAATGATTTTCTTCATCAGATCCGCTCGGGATCTCATATTCTTCACCAAAAGGAACAAGGTCCTTTGATGGCCTGGTTGAGATGGGAACAACATCGATCGGATTTGCAAATGAACTTGTCATAGGCTTCATTTTCTTCGGAGCTGAAGAATCTGAAGCAACTGATGCTTTCCTTTTCTTCACTGCAGCACGCTCTGTAGCCTCGGTCTTCTTCACATCGGATGCAGATGGAAGGATTGGAGTTGAAGTTGGTGCAGGAGCAGCTGAGGAATCTGGTTGATGTTCTTCAGGAACAACTGATGCAGTTGCCCTGAGTTCTTCAGTTTCTTCAGGCGCACCACTAGTGGGTGCCCTGGCAATTTCTTCAGTGGCTGGAATGCAGTCATCAGCCCTGGAACTCACATTTTCTTCAGCAACCTGATTGTCATCAGCGGTGCTGGCATTTTCTTCAGTAGGCTCAGCAGATGCTTTAGCCTGAGGAATTTCCTGTTGCGTTGGGGCTGCAACATTGGAAGTGAAGTTATCCGCAAATTTCACAAAACGAACCTTGGCTCCAAGCCAATCAGCGCGATATGCGTCAAAGTCATCACTGAGTTTCTTGATCTCAGTCTGAATAGTGACAAGTTCTTCAGTTGTCATAGAGACAACGTTTTTCTTCAGATAACGCTCTTTCTTGTACTGCGCTTACTTGATCTGGCTAGCCTTCTCAAATTTCCACTTTTCTTCTTGAATGAAGTGGGCCAGCATGTGACTTTGGCCAGGAGTCAGCTTGAAGTCAGGCATGGGAGTGTTGGGGTCCTTGTGCCAGACATCAATGTAGTCGAGGATCAACTTGGGATCCAAAAGAAGTGGCACCTCTGATCCTTTGGCTCTAGCGGCCCTGACTTGCCTGTCTCTGATGATTTCTGCAAGTTCATCATCATCAGCTTCGTCTTCTTTAGACGATACTTGGAAAGCGACTTGTTTCTTTTGAGGACTTGGGCGAGGACCTCGTCTAGCAGTGGCCTTTGTCTTCAGCAGTGAGGGGCCAACTGAGGAACTTGGTGTGGCTGAGGAACTAGCTGAGATACCTGAGGCAATGGAGATGCCTGCAGTCCTTTGGCATGAGGTGAGATGCACAGGTGCTGAGGATTTAGTCGGAACAGCTGAGGGCTTAGGCGGAGGAGCTGAGGACTTTGGAGGAATAGGAGCAGCATGAGAAATTTGCCGTGAGGGCTTTGAGGATTCTGGCCGTGAGGGCATTGCTGAGGAACTTGGCCTTGAGGGCATTGTTGGTGAAGCACTTGGCTTGCGCGCAGGCTTCTTTGACATAGCCTTCTTTAGCTTGACATCAAAGGCCTCAGCAGAGGCAGCAGCAGCAGAGTCTTCATTGAATTTCCTCACTGCTTCTTTGGCTTGCTTAGCCAACTTGGCTTGGCGCTTGGCCCATTCATCAGGATAGTCCTCACCGCGCTTGAGGCTGGTGGGATCAGCGATTTGGCCAGGTGCCAATGGAGCTCTTGGGTATGGAGGATTGAGTGTGAATTTCTTCATATACTTAGGAGTGACATATCTGTACTCCCTCCATTCTCTTGCCCATCTCCTCTCTATCTTCTGAATGCGCACCTTGCGCTCATTCTTGGTTTCCTCAGTAGGTGTGTAGTACCCAGCATATATTTCATCAGGGATCTCAAACGCTGTATTGACCTCAGGCCTCTTTCCTCCCTTCTGTGGCTTCTTACCGTCAGCCATTTTCTTCAGTTGACGAATTTGGACAATTTAATTCTCTGAAGAAGTATGGAACTTTTCTTCGAGGAACGCTACAAATGAGTTAAGTTGATGAGAACCTAGTGATTCAGTAGCTGACATGTGTACCTGTGAACAGAGTATAGTTGCGAGGAATTTGGAGAGGTCATATGCATTCTCAGAGGGTTTTTTAGAAAGAACAAGTTTGAGGAATTTGACCAGATTAGTCTTGAAGAATTTCACTAAGCGTTCTTTGTCTTAAGTTCTAGAGTTGTATAGATCGAAGATCCACACAATTGAGGAATCTTGAAGAAAAATGATGCTTAGAGAAATGAATCAAGAACAGATGACTTGTGAGGTGTTTAGTGTGTGAAGCTATGAAGAAAAACACCTTTGAAGATTTTGAAGATAATCATTCGAATCAACAAGGGCAGTAAAAGTAACTTTTAATTACCCTGGACGCAGAACACGACGAACTGGAGTGAGGAGATGTGAAGTTCGTCTGTGCAGATCTTCCACGCCCTAACTTGGCGGAGGAAGACGGATACGGCGGTGGCGGAGTGAAGATTTCCGCGGTTGGCGCGAGTACGTCGGCGACGAGGTCGAGGCAGTGAAGCTCTTCCTCACCGGCGGCGATGGAGTAGCGGCGGCGCTATGGTTTGAGAAGCTCGAGCTAGAGAGAGAGGTCGAGCGGAGTAAAAGAAGTGAGGAAGGGACAAAGGGGTATTTATAGCCACAGTGAAAAACTGCTCGCCCAAAGAAATTGGACGAACATGCCCCTTACCCTTCTCATTCGCTTGACATGTGTCACCCATGTACTGAGAGGTGGAGATCATGTGCGATCGTGGGTGAGTGGATAAGTATAACATGGGATGAGGAACGTTTGAGCGGCAAAGCCGAATTTTTTGATAAGATAGGTTTTAATGTTCCGTTCGCAATTTCTTCAGCTGACAAGGACACAGTGAAGATTTTGAACGAGTTTCAAATAGAACGCACATGAAGAATTTGTGAATAGATTGGGTTGAGTATAGCATAGAGGGGGAAGGGTCCGATCACATTCACTTAGCAGAAAAACCAACTTGAAGAATTAGCAATAAGTGAATGCTATAGAGGACATAAACTCACATATATATATATAGCCAATGAATAAAAACGACGGAAGCAGTGAAGATAATGCAAAGTTGAAGGATATGAATAATTGAGGAATTTCAACTTTTGGTGGTGGCATGACCCACCGTATAAGAATGATGATTTCAGACACCGCGTACAATTATCGTAGGGTTCTGAGAATCAAATTCTTCGTTAATTTCTTCACACTAAGAGTGTTGTTCTTCATTGAATTGAAGAAAAACGTTTCTTCATGTGTTGCACATCTATGTCATCAATTTTGCATAAGTGTTAGGATGAGTGTCCTTTTCAAAGAACATTCGAAGATTCTAGGATATTTAGCTCACACCGCAACTTGCTAAATCTCTTCTCATCCAAGGGATTTGTGAAGATATCGGCTAGCTGTTCTTCAGTCTTCACATGCTCAATAGAAATGTCTCCCTTCAACACATGATCACGAAGAAAATGATGATGAATCTGAATGTGGTTTGTCTTCGAGTGCTGAACTGGGTTGTGGGCAATCTTGATGGCACTCTCATTGTACAGAAGGGAGGCACATTCTTCATGTTGACGCCGTAGTCCTTGAGAGTTTTCTTCATCCATAGCAGTTGAGCACAGCAGGAACCAGCGGCAATGTACTCAGCTTCAGCAGTAGATAGTGATACGCAGTTCTGTTTCTTCGAGGATCAACAGACCAAACATCGTCCGAGGAAATGACATGTACCAGATGTTGACTTGCGGTCCACATGATCACTAGCATAGTCAGAGTCAGAATATCCAATGAGATCAAAAGCTGGGCCTTTGGGGTACCATAATCCAAGTGTTGGTGTGTGAGCTAGATATCGAAGAATATGCTTCAGAGGCTTATGGTGTGATTCCTTCAGTGTAGCTTGAAATCGGGCACACATGCAAACACTAAGCATTATATCTGGCCTAGATGCACATAAGTATAATAAAGAACCAATCATGGAGCGGTATACCTTATGATCGAAGTTAATACCATTTTCATTAGTGCACAGATGGCCATTTGTGGGCATAGGAATTTTGAGGCCTTTGCAATCTTGCATGCCAAATTTCCTAAGTACATCCTTGAGGTATTTCTCCTGAGATATGAATATGCCATTGCGTTGTTGACGAATTTGAAGACCTAAGAAGAATTTCAACTCTCCCATCATAGAAATTTGATATTATTCACTCATCATATAGGCAAATTCATCACATGCCCAAGGGGCCTGCTTGAGGCCATAGTGGGCCTTGTTGAGTCTGAAGACTTTGTCAGGATTCTTAGGATCTTCAAAACCTGGGGGTTGAGCAACATATACTTCTTCCTCAAGCTTACCATTGAGGAATGCACTTTTCACATCCATTTGATATAAAGTGATATTATGATGGTTAGAATAAGCAAGTAATATGCGAATAGCCTCAAGTCTAGCAACAGGTGCAAAAGTTTCATCAAAATCAATTCCTTCAACCTCTGTGTAGCCTTGAGCTACAAGCCGTGCCTTATTCCTCACCACAAGACCATTTTCATCTTACTTGTTGTGGCAGATCCACTTTGTGCCGATGATATTGTGCTTGCGAGGATCTGGTCGTTTGACCAGTTCCCAGACATTGTTGAGCTCGAACTGATGTAATTCTTCTTGCATGGCCTGAATCCACTCAGGCTCCAGAAATGCTTCATCTACCTTAGTGGGCTCTGTAATAGAGACAAAAGCATAGTGCCCACAAAAGTTAGATAAATGTGAAGCTTTTCAGCGTGTGAGAGGACCTGGCGCTTTGATGTCATTGATGATCTTTTCAACTTGCACTTCTTTTGCAATGCGAGGATGAGCTGGTTGTTGTTGAAGAATTTGATCAGTGTTTTCTTCAGCACCATTTTCTTCAGCATTTTCTTCAGGTGCATTAGCTCGACGTTCTTCATGTTCTGGAATGAATTCTTCAGTAGATTCTTCAGTGGGAATGACATCCTCAGTAGCCTTGAACTTGATAGTTTCCTCAGGTGTTGGTTCATCTATCACAATAGGTAGGTGCTCTCTTTGCGAGCCATTAGTTTCATCAAACAGCACATCTACAGTTTCAACAACCTTATGAAGAACGTTGTTGAAGACTCTGTAGGTGTGCGAGTCCTTTCCGTAACCAAGCATAAAACCTTCATGTGCTTTCGGTGCAAATTTTGAGTTGTGATGAGGATCTCTAATCCAACATTTAGCACCAAAGACTTTGAAATAACTTACATTGGGTTTCTTATCAGTGAGGAGTTCATAGGCAGTTTTCTTGAAGAATTTGTGAAGATATACTCTGTTGATGATGTGGCACGCAGTATCAATTGCCTCAGTCCAGAACCGACGAGGCGTTTTGTATTCATCAAGAATAGTGCGAGCCATCTCAGCAAGAGTCCTGTTCTTACGCTCCACGACGCTGTTCTGCTGAGGAGTATAAGGAGCAGATAACTCATGAGTAATACCAAGTTCATCAAGATAGTCATCGAGACCAGAATTGTTGAACTCAGTGTATTGTCACTTTTGATGTGCTTGATCTTCACACCAAAGTTGGTTGAAGCCCTCGAGGAAAATCGTTTGAAGACTTCCTACACTTCATGTTTGTAAGTAACAAGGTGTACCCATGTGTAGCGAGAATAATCATCAACAATAACAAAGCCATATTGAGATGCTTCATTTGAAATAGCAAAATAATAATTAGGACCAAAGAGATCCATGTGAAGCAATTCAAATGGGCGAGTGGTGGTCATGATAGTCTTCGCTGGATGCTTGGCCTTCGTCATCTTCCCAGCTTCATAGGCTCTGCATAGGTGATCCTTGAGGAATTTGACATTCTCGATGCCAATGTCATGCTTCTTCTTCGCAAGCGTGTGCAAATTCCTAATGCCTGCATGACCAAGTCGTCGATGCCATAGCCAGCCTTCTGAAGCTTTTGCAAGTAAGCACACGGCTAGTTGTGGTCCTGTAGAGAAATCAACAATATACAGGTCTCCACTCCTAAAGCCTTCGAAGACTTTGGAATTGTCATCTTCCATAACCACAACACAACGGTACTTGCCAAAGACAACAACCATATCAAGATCACAAAGCATTGAGACAGACATAAGGTTGTATCCTAAGGACTCAACAAGCATGACTTTGTCCATGTGTCGATCCTTTGTGATCGCAACCTTACCTAGACCCAATACCTGACTTTTGCCTTTGTCCGCAAAGATGATATGCTTTAGATGCGACGGAGATAATGGAGCATCCATCAATAGATTCTTGTCACCAGTCATGTGGTTTGTACATCCACTATCGAGGACCCACTCAGTGGCTTTGGGTTGATCATCCTGCAGATGAATTAGTGCAGCCTACAAACTCATATACTTCATCAGTGAAGAATATGACATCAATTCATCAGATCAATTTCATCAAGCAAAAGAACAGATAAAGCAATATGAGGACGTGAGAAATGAAAGTTCATTTCTTCATGATTAGCCTGCGTCCTATCAGGCATACTCAGGTCTCCAGCAAATTCTTCAAACGATTACATACCTCTGGAGACCTGACCCTGCAGAAGAGATTAGTTCTTTTTCTTCACCACCCACATCTGAAGGGATGGCAAAGAGTTCATCATTCTGTGAGCTCCATACGAGAAGGATGGCATAGAAGCCAGTCCATTTCGTTTCACATAAGAGGGGTTAGAATAAGCATAAGAGTACGCAGAGAAATTCTTTGAGGACTTATGAACATAATGATTTGAAGAATAATGCACATATCCATAATCCTTAGATCTTCCTTGCGAAACAGATGAGTTAGCATGATGATGTTCATATGAGGACTTTGATCCTTTTGAGGAATATGATCCATGTGAGGAGTTTGGTCCGTATGAGGACTTGGATCCATATGAGGAATTTGGTCCATATGAAGAATTTGATCTGGGGTTCCTATTCTTCACAGGTGGCGCCATGATGACATTCACTTGATGATTTTCAAGGCATCTTTTGGGAACCCAGATTTTTTTCATAGGGGGACCGTTCCTGCAGTTAGTGCCAACATATCTAGCAAATACTTCACCATTCTGATTTTTGAACAGTTTGTAGTTGGAGTCAAATGACTCATCATCAGAATGAGGAGATTCACATGCATATTTAGATAGGTTAGATGGATCAACTGGAGGTCCCTTTGCAGCAACCCATGTAGTTTTGGGGTACTGCTCAAGCTTCCAATATGTACCATCAGCATTGAGTTTCCTCTCAAAGGCAATACCCTCTTTCCAAGGGTTCCTGTTGAGGATCTGCTTTTTAAGCACATCACAAAGAGTCTGATGCCCTTTGAGGCTTTTGTACATGCCTGTCATGTACAATTCCTTCAACCCTGCATCATCAGTGATACTAGAAATGTCCTCAGATGAGGAATTAGTGATAGCAGAGGTATGTGAAGAATTTGAAACATTAGCAGCATTTGAACTTTCAGGTGAAGAATTAGCAGATTCACGTTCAATGCACTTCAAGCATGGAGGAACAAATTCTTCCTGAGAAGCGCTGATATGTTGAGCAAGTAATGAATCGCGCTCCTTCTAAAGATCTTCATAACTCACTCTTAGCTTCTCAAGGTCTTGCTTTGTTTGAAGAAATTCATAAGAAGGCTTCTCATGATCAGATAAGAGAGTGTTATGTTGATCTTGAAGGGTGTCATACTTAGTATGAAGTCTCTGAAGACTTTCAGCCAAAGCTTTTGACTGATCCATTTCTTCACCCAACATATCATCGCTCCTGTTTAGCATATAGTGAACTTTTTCCAAAGCTCTTTGTTGTTTAGTGGCAAGGGAAGCAAGTTTGACATAGCTGGGTCCAAATTCATCACCAAATTCATCATCACTAGACTCGGATAGGTAGCATTCAGTTACCTCAGCATCTTTTGCCATAAGGCATGATGTAGAAGACGATGATTCTGGTTCGAATGTCATCGCATTGAGAGATTCCTTGAAGTCCTCAAACCAAGGATCATGACATGTTCGATGACCTTCATAGACCTCAGAGAGACGGTCCCAGATGAGCTTCGCATGAGCGAGATGCATGATATTCCTGAACTGATTTTGTGATAGACTGGAGCAGATGACATCCTTCGCCATGAGGTTGAGAAGAGTGTACTTGCGAATGTCATCAGCTTCCGCCATCTTGCACAGATCGGTCAGACCAATCTCAATGACGGTCCACATCTCGCTGTTCATCGCCATGAGGCGTTTCTTCATCATGGCCTTCCACTTGGGATACTCATGACCGTCAAAGATGGGGCATGTCACTTTCGTCATACCTGCGGTCGACATAACTAAAACTCCAGGCGGTTGCTGTGATACCAATTGAAAGTGCATTATATCGACTAAAGGGGGGTGAATAGGTGATTTTTATGAAATTCTTCACTGAGGAATTTTCCGGTGAGGAAATTCCTTAGTGAAGAACTACTAGCAGCGTATTGAGTACTCAAAAGTAAACATAACAGAATACAAGCATAGTCATCATGATGAAATGAAGATAGGCACAGAGTACAGAAGCATAAGCACAGGATAACACAGGATGAAGACAAACAGACTCAAGAAATTGAACTTAGGAAATTGAGAAAGTCTTTAGTCAAAGTCTTCAAACACAGATATGAACAAGCACACAACACAATTATGAGGAAATGGAAGAGTTGAGGAAAGAGAACCAGTAAGCTTGGTGAAGACAATGATTTGGTAGACCAGTTCCAACTGTTGGCTCAGTTGTACGTCTGGTTGGAGCGGCTGAGTATTTAAACTCGAGGACACACAATCCCGGACACCCAGTCCTGAACACGTAGCTCAGGACACCCAGTCCTCACCATATTCTCCTTGAACTAAGGTCACACAGACCTCGTCCAATCACTCATGGTAAGTCTTCAGGCGACTTCCAAACCTTCACAAACTCGGTCACTCGGCGATCCACAATTCCTCTTGGATGCTCTAGACCATGACGCCTAACTGTCTGGAAGAAGCACAGTCTTCAAAGGTAACAAGCGTCGGATCCATGCAGGATCGATCTATTCAGTGATGCTCAATCACTTGGGGTTTGTAGGTGTTTGGGTTTTGGGTTTTTCCTCACTTGATGATTTTCGCTCAAAGTCCTCAGAGGATGGGTTGCTCTCAAATGACAAGTGTCAGTTTCTCTCGGAGCAGCCAACCATCTAGTGGTTGTAGGGGGCGGCTATTTATAGCCTAGGGAGCAGCCCGGCATGATAAGACATAAATGCCCTTCAATGATATGACCGTTAGGTGGATAGATATTTTGGGACAGCTGGCGCATAGCACATCAACGGTCGGAATTTTGAGTAGCAAAATCCTCAGGGCTATCATGTTCCTCACTGTGTTGGCAATCCGCACTGGCGAATTCCTAACTCCTCAGTCAGGACAAATTCCTCAGAGACCAGAAGAACTTCGTCTCTGTTACTGAAGAAATTGACTGAACTTTATGAGATTTCCAATGGCTTCACTCGAAGGGATTGTTAGGTGTAGGATTTTTAGTTGAGCATCACTTGGAAAATTTTCCTTAGTATTTCCTCGACCCCCTTTAATTGTACGGTGTTTCCTATGACTCAAGAAAGAGAAAATGAAACTACGAAAACAAAAGTCCTCACGCTTCATGTTCCTCGAACGAATACCAAGTCTTCAAGGTCACACCAATTTCTTCACTTTCAAAGTCGTCAGAAAGTCTTCAGTGATCCAAAGTCTTCAGTCGAAGAACTTCATTTTTAGGGGTCGACTTTCTCTATAAATATCAAACTCCTCATAGACTTATAGACCTGTGTACACTCGAAAACGCATTAGTCCCTTAAGCTATAAGTCTTCAATACACCAAAATCACTAAGGGGCACTAGATGCACTTACAGCACCAGGGGCCTGGGGCGCACCCTCGTGTCTTTTGGGTTGTGTGGGCCTCCGTTTGCAGTGATTCCAACTCCTAAAAATCACATATATTCCAAAATAATTCTCTGTAAAATTTTATTGCATTTGGACTTCGTTTGATATGGATTTTCTCTGAGGCAAGAAACATGCAAAAATGGGAACTGGAACTGGGCACTGGATCAATAGGTTAGTCCAATAAATCGTATAAAAAGTTGCCAAAAATATTTGAAAGTTGTATCATATTGGCATGAAACAATAAAAATTTATAGATACGAAGGAGACATATCAAGAAGCTACTAAATTCCTAGATAATATTATGTTTAATTAATCTCAATCGCATACCGAAAGATTTTCCACTAGTAAAAAAGTGCATGCCATTGAAGAGATTAATGTTTTGAGTGGAAACATGGATGAACTTATGAAATTATTTGCTAGGAAGAGTGCTTCTATTGATCCTAATGATATGCCTTTGTCTACTTTGATTGAAAATAATAATGAATCTATGGATGTGAATTTTGTTGGTAGGAACAATTTTGGTAATAACGCGTATAGAGGTAATTTTAATCCTAGGCCGTTTCCTAGTAATTCCTCTAATAATTATGGTAATTCCTACAACAATTCTTGTAACACCCACGATGCGGCTATATCTCCCACGTGTCGGAGCACGACTTAGAGGCATAACCGCATTGTAGGCATGTCGCAAGAGGGGTAATCTTTACACATCCCATGTACTGAATAAGAAAGGGATAAAGTGTTGGCTTACAATCGCCACTTCACACAATACATAAATATAGCATTACATCATCCAGAATACAATCAAGATCCGACTATAGAACCAAAATAAAAGAAGACCACCCCTAATGCTAGATCCCCGATCGCCCCAACTGGGCTCCACTACTGATCGAAAGGAAAACGAAACAACACAACGAACACGATCTTCATCGAGCTCCTCCTTGAGCTCGGTTGCGTCACCTGCACGGTTATCATTGGCACCTGCAACTATTTGAGGTAATCTGTGAGTCACGGAGACTCATCAATCTCGCACCCTCGCGACCATGACTATTTAAGCTTATGGGTAGTAAAGGGTAGTGAGGTGGAGCTGCAACACTAAGCATATATGGTGGCTAACTTACGCAAATAAGAGTGAGAAGAGAAGCAAAGCACGGTCGTGAACTAGAAGTGATCAAGAAGTGATCCTGAAACTACTTATGTTCAAACATAACACAAGAACTATGTTCACTTCCCGGACTCCGCCGGAAAGAGACCATCATGGCTACACACGCGATTGATTTATTTTAATTAAGTTAGGTGTAAGGTTCTCTACAATAGGACATTAACAAATTCCCATCTGCCCATAACCGCGGGCACGGCTTTCGAAAGATCAAAACCCTGTAGGGGTGTCCCAACTTAGCCCATCACAAGCTCTCACGATCAACGAAGGATATACCTTCTCCCAGGAAGACCCGATCAGACTCGGAATCCCGGTTACAAGACATTTCGACAATGGTAAAACAAGACCAGCAAAGCCGCCCGATGCGCCGACATCCTGATAGGAGCTGCACATATCTCGTTTTCAGGGCAACACCGGATGAGCAATCCGTACAACTAAAACCAGACCTCAAGTTTCCCCGAGGTGGCACTGCAAGGGGCTCTAGTTCAGACCAACACTTAGACAAGCACTGGCCCCGGGGGGGGGGGGGTTAAAATGAAGATGACCCTTGGGTTGGCCGAACCGTGGTTGGGCCTTGTTGGAGGAGTTTAATTCAAGGTGAACTGTGAAGGGGTTCCCATTATAACCCAACCGTGTAAGGAACGCAAAATCAAGGAATATAACACTGGTATGACAGAAACTAGGGCGGCAAGAGTGGAACAAAACACCAGGCATAAGGTCGAGCCTTCCACCCTTTACCAAGTATATAGATGCGTTAATTAAATAAGATATATTGTGATATCCCAACAATAATCATGTTCCAACATGGAACAAACTCCAATCTTCACCTACAACTAGGAACGCTATAAGAGGGGCTGAGCAAAGCGGTAACATAGCCAAACAACGGTTTGCTAGGAAAGGTGGGTTAGAGGCTTGGCTTAGCAATATGGGAGGCATGATATAGCAAGTGGTAGGTATCGCAGCATAGCAATAGAGCGAGCAACTAGCAAGCAAAGATAGAAGTGATTTCGAGGGTATGGTCATCTTGCCTGCAAAGTTCTCCGAGTTGACGTAAGCTTGATCCTCGTAAGCGTACTCAACGGGTTCCTCGATCACGTACTCATCTCCCGGCTCTACCCAAAGCAAGAACACAAGCAAAGGAAACCACAATCAACCACGGTGCAATGCGCAAGAAACATGATGCAAAACATGGCATGACATGCAGGATGTGATATGCAGTGCATATGCGTGCTCCGGAAGGGAAAGATTGAACAAGTCATCAACTTGGCAAACCAAGTGCACCGATGGAAAGATGAGTTGATTTCGGTCGAAATTGATATAAAGATCATCGGAATCGGATGCACGATTTGCAAATGGCAAGCCAAACAAGAATGGCACAATTCTGTCATTAACAGCACGATGCCATCTAGAATGCAACAAGAAACTAAGCTACTGCACTCCAACATAGCAACAAAGCACATGGTAGTGATATACTCAAGATGCTTGACAAAACATGAACATTGAGCTATGGCTAAATCACACAAGAACATGTTCAAACAAGCATGGCAAAAGGGCAAAAGATATCAGCATCACAGACCTAGTGAAAATACTAACATGCCAGGAATTAACATCAGGAAGCAATGTTTAGAGCAAGATAACAACATGCTACAGGATCAGAACATAGCAATACAAGGCATGGAGTGAATCTACTGAAAGCATATAATAGAAGTCCCTGACTGACCATAAGCCAAAAAGGATAAGAAGATATGATGGAACCCATCTAAACATAGCAAGTTTCGTTAACAGATTCAGACTTAGCAGAAAACTAGACATGGCATAAACAGAGTTATGAAGGCATGTTTGCGAGCTCGATGCACTCAACACAAGGCATTGCATGACAAACTAAGTATACTCCCAGCAAGAAGACATGATCAAAAAGCTAAACATGGCAAGAAAAATCTAATAGCATGCATGGATCAACTACAACAACCTTGGAAAAATTGATTAACATGTAAAGAATCTGCCAGGAACATTTTATAGCAAAAGTAGAGCAAGATTGAGTCATGCTAGGGCACTCCATAAATGCAAACAAGGGCCTGGATGGATAGAGCATAACAATATCTCAAAATCATCCTTACTGAACATACTCAAAAGAGGCATGGATCACTCTGTAGCAACATGAATACATGGCATAAAAATAACATCAGGGAAATGACTTAGTGAAATTCTATGTCTCTGAAATCAGCAATATTGCGAGAGCTATTTGCATGCTTGTGCTAGTCACCACATTGATCAGAAAAATACATGGCATACACCCCTGCAAGGATGGCATGACATAGCCCAAAACACATGTAGAGATCATGCCCATATGCAGCACACAATAATCATGACAATAATGACAAATGCTCATAAACTGATAAGAATCAGCACCTAACATTGTATAGCACTCTTGCATCAGCAATTTGGGCATCAAGATGGACTCAAACAAGCATGATGCAATGGAACAAAATGAAGACGACATCCTAACGAACATTTTGATATATGGCACGCCCAAAAAAGAGCTACTGATGCCGAGTTATGATGGGTCAAACATGCACACATGAAGTTTCGAACTCAGGGACTTAGCAGTTTTTTCACCTCGCGAAACAAACTGACAGGTTGGGGTTGGCTCCTTCTCTCATACAGATCTGCAGCATGGAAGTCAACGCCGGCGGGGTGGAGGCGTGGGACTCCGGCGAGAGTCGAGGAGGCCGGGGATGGGTGGTTCCGGGCATGGGGAACCCATTCCCGACATTGAGGTGGCTTGGGGCGGCGCGAGCGCAGAGGTCGGGGCGGCCATGGAAGCGCCTGGTACAGAGGGAGAGAGAGAGATGCGTGAGGGAGAGAGAGCGAGAGAGAGAGAGAGAGCATATGGGAGAAGGAGAGGCACGAGGGCAGGGGAGGCGGCGCCTGGCCTGCTGGAGATCTCCGGCGGCGGCGGGGACGACGCTTGTCGCTGGCGAGGGTGAGATGCGACGGCGCTCAGGGTCTCTCTCGATCCTATCGAGCAAAGCTGCGGGGGCCGGGAGGCGAGCGGGGCGCCGGAGCCCTGGCGGCGGCTATTCGGGCCCGAGCGGGCTCGCGATGTGCTCGGCAGGCCTCGGCGGGGTGGAGCGGGGCGGCTGGCTGCGGAGCGCCACTTGGCACGCTCCGGTTGTAGGAGAGCTGCGGCGGCGGTGACGTGTCGTGCAGTGATTGGCCAGGACGATGTGTCCGGCGGACATGTCCGGCGCGGATGGACATGTCCGGCGGCGCGAGGAGGAAGAT
The DNA here is from genome assembly GCF_003073215.2 of Triticum urartu. NCBI lineage: Eukaryota > Viridiplantae > Streptophyta > Magnoliopsida > Poales > Poaceae > Triticum > Triticum urartu. Next base: position 297,639,484 of record NC_053023.1, on the reverse strand, counting down.
GACTAGGGTTTCGTCCGCGAGTTTTGACGGGGTGCACATATATATAGCTAGGAGGAGGTAGCAGTGTCCAAATGAGGTGCTGTTTTCAGCCACGCGATCGTGATCGAACGACCGAGAGAATGGAGGGGGTTTGGATGGGTATTGGGCCACATTGGAGGTGTCTTGGGCTGCAACACACACCAGGCATTTATGGTTCCCCGGTTAACCGTTGGAGTATCAAACAGACTCCAAATGGCACGAAACATGACAGGCGGTCTACCGGTAGTGTACCAAGGACGCTTGGCAAATCTCGGTCGATTCCAAGAAAGTTTAACACCCGCACACGAAAAGAGACAAAAGGGGGCACCGGAGGACATATGAGTGTCGGATTGCAAAACGGACAACGGGGAAAATGCTCGGATGCATGAGACGAACTCGTATGCAAATGGGATGCACATGACGACATGATATGAAATGCATGACACACAAACAAATGACAAGGCAACAATAGCGAATAACTAGAAGACACCTAGCGCAACGGTCTCGGGGCGTTACAACACTCCACCACTACGAGAGGATCTCGTCCCGAGATCTAGAATGGCACTGGAGGGAAAACAGAAGAGAAAGAGAAGAGGTAAAACTAAGTTGCTTCTTTAACAAACGAGTGAAACCAAATAACCTTGAAAGGTTAAACCATCTCGAGAAAGGATACAACGGAGATGAATGTAGTTGAAAACACTCCGTTAGAAAACAGGAACAAGGAACATTACAAGAAACTTTGAGGTTAAATGCCAAGATAGATATTGGAACCACTCCGGTTAAAACAAGATAGAGAAGGAATAAGAATGATATAATTTGGGTAGCACTCCGACTGAAAATGGAAGGAATTAAAGATGAGCTTGACAAGATGAGAGGATACTTGATGAAATCAACAACACACTGCCTCCGGAACTATTGAAAGAATGGCACAAGGGGTAAGAAGGATTTCAGAAAGCACTTCAGTTGAGAAGGGAGGCAAAACTTGATAAGATGAAATGAACTTGAAAGGAGAACACCACACTCCGGTTAAACGGATAAGCAAGGAAAGGAACATAATCTTGACAAAACAAGATGATGGGTTGAAGAGAGCAACATCACAATGCCTCCGGAGGAAATAATAGAAGATAGATCATTGGAATAAAAGAATGGAGAAGAAAAGGTCAACTTATGCCACAAGTGAGCTTGAAGATCACCCTTCCAAGAAAGTTAAAACAGATTTGTTGGAAAACCAACAACGAAAAGATTATGATTGTTGTGGGCTTATGGAAAACATCTCAAAACTTAAGGTGAAATTCTGCCACTAACGAAAACAAGATTGGATTGATATCAATAAGGAGACGAGAAACTTATTTCACTGGGAGGATAGATGAAGAACTTGGATAATAGATAATCACCACAAAGAGCTACATTCCCAAGGGAAGGCTTTAGGTGAAAACTATACCTAGATAACTCCATTGAAGAAAGTGATGGGTTTAAATACCTCCTTCTTGTCAATGAAGAATGATATATTACCACCTCAAAAGATAAGGGAGAACAATTGCACTCCAGATTGCAAGATTAAGAATGCTTGAGCTCCTCTGAAAAGAATCTCAATGAACACTTCGAGAATGAAATAAATCCTTGATGAGCCATCATGTAGTGCCTCCATGAAGAACTCCGGTAACAAAGAATGATCAAACGAAAGGAAAGTGAAGTTGAAAACACAAGATGAAGCCTTGCGATGATTTATATGGAGCTTCGCGATGAGATAATGCGGAAGACCTAGAACTCCAGAAAAGAAAGATGAACAAAGAAATCAAGAATTTTAATGAACCTCTGGAATAAGGAATTAATCACCTGGATGAAACACGAATAAGAATTACGTTATGCGTATCCTTCACCCCTTTAGCTTGATGGCAAGCAACGGATTTGGCATACTACTTATTCTTGTAGAAAAAGGGTTAAGATAGATATAGCGCAAACTTTAGAAAATCTTCCACGAACCACCGGTAGGATTGGAAAGAAACGAATGAATTGATAAATAACCAAGGAAGAGAACTCTTGAATGAACCACCGTAAGAATTGAAAAAGAATGAATAAAACATGAAGAAACACCGGGAAGGATTAACAAATAAATGAAGATGCTTGAAATAATTTAGATATATGAGAACGAAGAGATGACGAGATGATTAGAGAACACTTGAACGATGCACCAGTAAGATTTGGAGAATGATAGCTGAAAGCTGAGAATGATGGGCTCCGGAGAAACAAACTGCAAAGACTCCTGAATTGCTCCGGAAGGATGAAAAGAATTGTCACAATTGAAAAAAATTCTGAGAGGATGGCAACAAGCTAGAATCACGCATCTCTGAGAGAACGGATAAGATATGGAGGAAATACTCTTCTTCGATGTTCAAATCTGAGAATATCGACGAGAAACACCACCATGAAATGTTGAGATACTCTGGAATAATGAAGAATAGAAAGGTTGAAACAACAATGAAAAGAATTTGAAAGATATTGGAGAAAGGCACTTGACTGATGAAAATTCATTCTTACATCACACTTTGAAAGATTTGAGATTAGCTCCGGTAAAATAAGAAGAGTCAGGTAAGATCCTGGGAAAAGACTTGTGTGTTAGGGCCCACTCAAAAGAAACACCGTTGAACGATTACTTAGGAAGAGATAATGCACCGGTTGATTTAAATGGTTTTAATGAGATAACAACCTCGAAATAGCTTGAACGGATTGAGAATGGAAATGTGAATCTTCTAAGATATTTTCAGCACTCCGGAACAATTGAATAGAAAGAGGGGAATGATTAAGAGGTGCACCGGCATAAGAAAAGCATTGGGCAAAATGAAAGGACTATGCTCAATACCAAGGCTTGAATTGAATCCACCGGAGAAGGAAAAGAATGAAGAATGATGAACTAGTAGATCATCTTCAAGAGAACCACCAGGTAAGAACATTGATTGAAAAGAATGAAGAGAGTTAACATGAATAAAATAGATACTTGATTAAGAAGTTCTAGTCCTTGAAGCAAAAGGGTGGGAGGGCGGGGAAAACAAAGACAACATGGGACGGATGAAACAAACATTGTTGAGAAGACTTAGAGTTGATCTTGCGGGTGTTGAAAAAGATCGGATCCACTTGAAGAGGGGCACGTCGGTTGGAAAAAGAATTGAGATGACAACCTTGATGATCAAGAAGGATTAGTATTCACACAGAAATATGAGAAGACCACTTAGGAAAGGTATGGAATCAACATTTGACTTCGAAGCAACTCGAATACCACAACTGAAAGACAAAACAAAGGATTGGCTTGTAGAAAAAGCCGGAACAAACATATGATAGAGATTTCGTCTAAAGTTTTCATGGTGGGGCCCACACGGTCTTTATCGTACATCACCATCATGTACAAGGCAGTGCACATGACATACGAAGTGTCCCCGAGTCAGAATAGACAAGGACTCTTTAAGACGCAATGAGACCACTGTAAAACCAACCGTGGATAGGCGGACCACTGGACGTCGAACCCCAATCTCATATCATGCATCTGTCTAAAAGATATCCTAAGAGCTACTTGAATTCCCACTTATAAACTACCGAAATTTTCTGGTTATGCAATCAGGTGTGGGGGATACAGGGGAAGCATAATATCTCACCCAAAACTAAACAAATCCTACATCCAGCTGTATCCATCCTTCAACACATAACCAAGAAACCTTCGAAAATCATTTACCTCAACCTTCGAAAAGGATCCGTTATACGAGTTATGGCGATACTCCCGAACTCCCGCCCCAGTACTGGGTGGCGTCGAGGTTATATCACCAACAGCTGCATAAAAGAGATTTTCGATGTCGATGAACTCAGGTATTCCAGAACTGCAACAATAAAATTGTGATGAGAACACCTCGGAGCTCAACTCCCGGGACACTTCCACAACCCCTAAATGTCAGGACGCACCAAGAACAATGTTCTCGTCACAAAACCATCGGAACGATTCCAAGATACCCGCGTGATCCTTAATAAAAATTGGTGAAATTTGAGGAGAGAAGAGTTAAAACCCTATGTCAGGATGCCTCACCAGAGCGACGAACGGACTAAGGAGTAAAAATAATCCTACTCTCCGATATATAATCCTATAAGACTCAAAACCTTTTTTCTAGACTCAACAACGCCAATGATTCGATCCGGCAGGGGGCTCCTAAGTCAGGGAAGGCTCTGATACCAACTTGTAACAACCACAATGCGGCTATATCTTCCACATGTCGGAGCACAACTTAGAGGCATAACCGCATTGTAGGCATGTCGCAAGAGGGGTAATCTTTACACATCCCATGTACTGAATAAGAAAGGGATAAAAAGTTGGCTTACAATCGTCACTTCACACAATACATAAATATAGCATTACATCATCCAAAATACAATCAAGGTCCGACTACTGAACCAAATAAAAGAAGACCACCCCTAATGCTAGATCCCCGATCACCCCAACTGGGCTCCACTACTGAACGAAAGGAAAACGAAAAAACACGACGAACACGATATTCATCGAGCTCCTCCTTGAGCTCGGTTGCGTCACCTGCACGGTTATCATCGGCACCTGCAACTATTTGAGGGAATTTGTGAGTCACGGGGACTCAGCAATCTCACACCCTCGCGATCAAGACTATATAAGCTTATGGGTAGGAAAGGGTAGTGAGATGGAGCTGCAACACTAAGCACATATGGTGGCTAACTTACGCAAATAAGAGCGAGAAGAGAAGAAAAGCACGGTCGTGAACTAGAAGTGATCAAGAAGTGATCCTGAAACTACTTGCGTTCAAACATAACACAAGAACTCTGTTCACTTCCCGGACTATGCCGGAAAGAGACCATCACGGCTACACACGCGGTTGATGTATTTTACTTAAGTTAGGTGTCAGGTTCTCTATAACCGGACATTAACAAATTCTCATCTGCCCATAACCACGGGCACGGCTTTCGAAAGTTTAAAACACTGCAGGGGTGTCCCAACTTAGCCCATCACAATCTCTCATGGTCAACGAAGGATATTCCTTCTCCCAGGAAGACCCGATTAGACTCGGAATCCCGGTTACAAGACATTTCGACAATGGTAAAACAAGACCAGCAAAGCCGCCCGATGCGCCGACATCCTGATAGGAGCTGCACATATCTCGTTTTCAGGGCAACACCGGATGAGCAATCCGTACAACTAAAACCAGCCCTCAGCTTTCCCCGAGGTGGCGCTGCAAGGGGCTCTAGTTCAGACCAACACTTAGACAAGCACTGGCCCGGGGGGTGGGGGTTAAAATAAAGATGACCCTTGGGTTGGCGGACCCAAGGGAAGGGTAATAGGTTGTTAGGCAAATGTAAAACCAAGGTTGGGCCTAGCTGGAGGAGTTTTATTCAAGGCGAACTGTCAAGGGGTTCCCATTATAACCTAACCGCGTAAGGAACGCAAAATCAAGGAACATAACACCGGTATGACGGAAACTAGGGGGCAAGAGTGGAACAAAACACCAGGCATAAGGCCGAGCCTTCCACCCTTTACCAAGTATATAGATGCATTAATTAAATAAGAGATATTGTGATATCCCAACAATAATCATGTTCCAACATGGAACAAACTCCGATCTTCACCTGCAACTAGCAACGCTATAATAGGGGCTGAGCAAAGCGGTAACATAGGCAAACAACGCTTTGCTAGGAAAGGTGGGTTAGAGGCTTGGCTTAGCAATATGGGAGGCGTTGATGAGAACATGACTACCTTGGATACGACCAAAAATATTGCATACAGGCATATCTGTCAGGTGATTTCTAATGCAAACTATTCAATCATCTATTTATGTTATCCAGAACAAAAATACTTCACACACTTTTGTGTTTTGTCTAATTGCAGGTGTATGGGACATTTGTACAATCCACATATGAAGATAAGGGAAAAGGAGAAGTTTATGTTGTGTTCAAAAAGTCCTCTCACGTCACTTTTGGGCCAAGAGAAGATAGAGTCCAAGTCTTTCACGTTCTGAATTCAGATTCGGACTGCACAGACATACCTGACTCAAAACGCCAACAACTTTTTCATACAGACTCCGAATTGGGTGATTCTTTTTTTGTTGGAAACTAGATTTCGTGCTCTTTCCAACCCAATTGGATTCACCTTCAAATTCGTCCGGAGCGTTGACTTACGGACGAAACAATCTGACGTTGCAGCAGAATCCGAGTCAAACTACAAGCCCAAAGGTGTTGCATCACCTCCACTTGGGCCCATGAGCCTTGTACGACCTAGGGTTAGTTTTAGGCTGCCTTGGGACGTCCTCCCACCTCCTTGGCCGCCACCCCTTGCTCCTATATAAGTAGATCCATCTAGTAGCTCTTTCCTTGGGATTTGTTTAGTTAAAAGTTAGCCATTGCAACTTCGTGTACTTCGTTTGTGTCCAACGACCAGACCAAGACCGCTTACGGATCCCCACCATTATCAATACCTCATATATATTTGCAATATTCAGATTGCTTTATCATATTCTTGATCGTTCTTCGATTGCTTGCAGGAATAGACCTTCGTGGTCAGGCTGACCGTGCTTCCGGCATCGTCAGTAACCTCAGGAGATTGGTTTAGCGATTGCTAAGGCGCAACGTCGTGCACGTTTGTAGTCGGATCGTCAAAGTCGTCTCCACCAAATCGATAGTTATCATCTCATCGAAAGATCGGGACACCCTCGCCTCTATCAAGTGGTATCAGTTTTCAGGTTGCTCGGTGAGAATTTCCAATTTTCCTAGATTAGATTTATTTTCTTACCTATTGTCCAAGAAAAAGCCACAAAAAAGAGTTAGATCTATTCATCCTTGGTCCAAGCCAGTCTGAGCCTTTGCAATATTCTTTTCATTGCTTGCATAGTTGAATTATCGGTTGCATCATCATGTCGAGTTGCTGGTCTTAGTGTCTAGTTTGTTTAGAGTTTCGAGTTCTGTTCACATTAGTCACGCCACCGCTGCATCATTATCTCTTCCGTTGTCCACCACCCATCCATCAATTTGCACCACGTGCTACCCACTATTCATTGTCATAATAATAGTTGAGATCGTTCACATCTTCGCTTGATCCAATCTGCGTCTTATCTAGTTTGTTTTGGAAAGAGGGAGAAAAAAAAGAGAGAAAAAAACGAGAAAAAAAAGAGAAAAAAAGGAGAAAAAAAATCAAAAAAATCGGCACAAACTTTTTCAGAGGAAAGTTGGAGACAAAGTTGTTGATATATCCTGCTTGGCTGTTGTTTCACATCATTATCTTTACTGCTGTTGTGATCTTCACTTATATCTTGCTGTCCAGAGCTACTTAGTATCCTTCATTGATGCTAGTTGTGCTACGACGTGTCCTCATTAGTGTTCTAGGCTCGCGTCTCTAGTTCGGTCTAGCCTAGGACCAGCACAGTACCGTCGTTGAGCGTTTATTCAACATTGCATCTCTGAATTGATTATTGCTAATCTTTTGCTACCATATATAGCCAACCCAGCTCCACATATTTCTACACCGTGTATACGTACGTTCCCCTGGCAATCGCTTTACACAATCTTCAGAGTTATTTGACACCGTTGGTTGCCGGTTACCACCTGTTGCTTGGTAAGAACTTGTAAGATATTGATATTTGCTTTACTGTGAGCGCTTTACCACCACACCCTAGTAGTTCATAGGAACATTATTCTTGAATTTTGTTTATTATTTCTACTAATCATGACAGGTTCCGAAGATAGAAGTTCTTGGACGACGGACACATCTTCACCATCACGAGAGTTGGGACAACACACACAAGCACATGGTCAGGTTATCTTTTTACCATCATTTGAGGGTAGATTTAATCCTACTACATATCTAGCTTGGGAGCTTGAAGTAGAACAAGTTTTTAGTCACCATGACTTTTCTGAACTTGAGCGAGTGCGAGCAGCCACTAGAGCATTTACTGATTTTGCTTCTGTTTGGTGGAGTGTACATTGTAAGAAAAACATTGATAACCAACCCACAACTTGGAAAGTTTTGAAAGCTGTAATGAGACAACAATTTTTCCCTCCTTATTATCGTCGTGAATTGCTTCGCAAATTTGAACAATTTAAACAAGGCAACAACACTGTTCATGCTTACTACCAAGAGTTCAAATCTTATATGCATCATTGTGACATAGAAGAATCTGATAATGATACAATGAATAGATTTTTTGGTGGTTTGAACCATGATATTCAGGCAAGATTTCAGTATATTCCTCATTGCATTACTGGTATGTATGTCCGTGCTTGTACCTTTGAGAGACAGATAAAGGAGGATGCATTAGGTGACTACAACAACTACTATTCCAGTTCATGCTCGCCACCGCCGGTGAGTTCCTCCATCATTGCACCTCGGATTATGAGCGCGGCATCATCTCAAGGGTATGGTACATTGTCAACGTCCGTACCTACATCAGCTACATCTTTGCCACAAGGTAACAGTAAAGGTATTGATGATATAACTTCACATCCCAATGATGCATGCCTAGTTAACTTGAATGCGTCATGTATTGAGTTACCTGTTGATTTGAGCACACCACCTATTTTAGAGAATCTTGTTACTGTCATGAATGCGTCATGTGATCAAACAACTGAAATATCAATAATTTTGAGTGCACCCATTGAATTAACTGTTGATGCAAAAGAACTAATGTTTAATCATTTTGATATGGCCTCCAATCTTGGTGATGATTCGGTGTCCAATGACTTATTGCATGTTTGCTTATTTAAGCATGTTGTAGCATGTAAATTTGATGCAAGTAAGGTTTATTCACCAATGTTGGGATGGTTTAATGATGAACATTGCGAATCTTTTGAAATGAATAAGAGCTTCACTTATATGTGCAAACTGAGTTCTAATATTTTCATGCCTTCTACTTCTTGTGATAATTTTTTGGCTTTAGTTTTTATGAACTATGAAAGTTACTCATGTATACATGTGTCATACGTGCAAAAATCAAGGGAAGTTAAACTGGATGACATATACATATACAACATGTACACCTTGTCTCTTTTGTTAGCCACATTTCAGATTAAGCAACGCCGAGGACGGCTTTGTTTTCAAAAAGGGGAGGATGATGAGAACATGACTACCTTGGATACGACCAAAAATATTGCATACATGCATATTTGTCAGGTGATTTCTAATGCAAACTATTCAATAATCTATTTATGTTATCCAGAACAAAAATACTTCACACACTTTTGTGTTTTGTCTAATTGCAGGTGTATGGGACATTTGTACAATCCACATATGAAGATAAGGGAAAAGGAGAAGTTTATGTTGTGTTCAAAAAGTCCTCTCACGTCACTTTTGGGCCAAGAGAAGATAGAGTCCAAGTCTTTCACGTTCTGGATTCAGATTCGGACTGCACAGACATACCTGACTCAAAACGCCAACAACTTTTTCATACGGACTCCGAATTGGGTGATTATTTTTTTGTTGGAAACTAGATTTCGTGCTCTTTCCAACCCAATTGGATTCACCTTCAAATTCGTCCGGAGCGTTGAGTTACGAACGAAACAATCTGACGTTGCAGCAGAATCCGAGTCAAAACTACAAGCCCAAAGGTGTTGCATCACCTCCACTTGGGCCCATGAGCCTTGTACGACCTAGGGTTAGTTTTAGGCTGCCTTGGGACGTCCTCCCACCTCCTTGGCCGCCACCCCTTGCTCCTATATAAGTAGATACATCTAGTAGTTTTTTCCTTGGGATTTGTTTAGTTTAAAGTTAGCCATTGCAACTTCGTGTACTTCGTTTGTGTCCAACGACCAGACCAAGACCGCTTCCGGATCCCCACCATTATCAATACTTCATATATATTTGCGATATTCAGATTGCTTTATCATATTCTTGCTCGTTCTTCGATTGCTTGCAGGAATAGACCTTCGTGGTCAGGCTGACCGTTCTTCCAGCATTGTCAGTAACCTCAGGAGATTGGTTTAGCGGTTGCTAAGGTGCAACGTCATGCACGTTTGTAGTCGGATCGTCAAAGTCGTCTCCACCAAATCGATAGTTATCATCTCATCGAAAGATCGGACACCCTCGCCTCTATCAGGCGTGATATAGCAAGTGGTAGGTATCGCAGCATAGCAATATAGCGAGCAACTAGCAAGCAAAGATAGAAGTGATTTCGAGGGTATGGTCATCTTGCCTGCAAAGTTTGCCGAGTTGACGTAAGATTGATCCTTGTAAGCGTACTCAACAGGTTCCTCGATCACGTACTCATCTCCCAGCTCTACCCAAAGCAAGAACACAAGCAAAGGAAACCACAATCACCACGGTCCAATGCGCAAGCAACATGATGCAAAACATGGCATGATATGCAATGCATATGCGTGCTCCAGAAGGGAAAGATTGAACAAGGCATCAACTTGGCAAACCAAGTGCGCCGCTGGAAAGATGAGTTGATTTCGGTTGAAATCAATATAAAGATCACCGGAATCGGATGCACGGTTTGCAAATGGCAAGCCAAACAAAAATGGCACAATTCTGTCATTAACAACACGATGCCATCTAGAATGCAACAAGAAACTAAGCTACTGCGCTCCAACATAGCAACAAAGCACATGGCAGTGATATACTCAAGATGCTTGACAAAAGATGAACACTGAGCTACGGCTAAATCACAAAAGAACAGGTTCAAACAAGCATGGCAAAGGGGCAAAAGATATCAACATCACAGACTTGGTGAAAATACTAACATGCCAGGAATTAACATCAGGAAGCAATGTTTAGAGCAAGATAACAACATGCTACAGGACCAGAACATAGCAATACAAGGCATGTAATGAATCTACTCTAAGCATATAACAAAAGTCCCTTACTGACCATAAGCCAAAAAGGATCAGAAGATATGATGGCACGCATGTAAACATAGCAAGTTTCGTTAACAGATTCAGACTTAGCAGAAAACTAGACATGGCATAAACAGAGTCATGAAGGCATGTTTGCGAGCTCGATGCAGTCAACACAAGGCATTGCATGACAAACTAAGTATGCTCCCAGCAAGAAGACATGATCAAAAAGCCAAACATGGAAAGAACAATCTCATAGCATCCATGGATCAACTACAACAACTTTGGCAAAATTGATTAACACGTAAAGAATCTGCTAGGAACATTTTATAGCAAAAGTAGAGCAAGATTGAGTCATGCTAGGGCACTCCATAAACGCAAACAAGGTCATGGATGGATAGAGCATAACAATATCCCAAACTCATCCTTACTGAACATACTCAAAATAGGCATGGATCACTCTGTAGCAACATGAATACATGGCATAAAAATAACATCAGGGAAATGACTTTAGTGAAACTCTAAGTCTCTGAAATCAGCAATATTGCGAGAGCTACTTTGCATGCTTGTGCTAGTCACCACATTGCTCACAAAAATACATTGAATACACCCCTGTAAAGATGGCATGACATAGCCCAAAACACGTGTAGAGCTCATGCCCATATGCAACACACAATAACCATGGCAAAAATGACAAATGCTCATAAACTGATAAGAATCAGCACCTAACATTGTATAGCACTTTTGCATTAGCAATTTGGGCATCAAGATGGACTCAAACAAGCATGATGCAATGGAACAAAATGAAGAGGACATCCTAACGAACATTTTGATATATGGAACGCCCAAAACGGAGCTACGGATGCCGAGTTATGATGGGTCAAGCTTGCACACATGAAGTTTCGAACTTAGGGACTTAGCAGTTTTTTCACCTCGCAAAAAAAACTAACAGGTCGGGGTTGGCTCCTTCTCTCGTACAGAGCTGCGGCATGGAAGTCAACGCCGGAGGGGTGGAGGCGTGGGACTCCGGCGAGGGTCGGAGAGGCTGGGGATGGGTGGATCCGGGCATGGGGAACCCATTCCCGACGTTGAGGCGGCTTGGGGCGGCGCGAGCGCGGAGATCGGGGCAGCCATGGAAGCTCCTGGCCTGTTGGAGGTCTCCGGCGGCGGCGGGGACAACGCTTGTCACCGGCGAGGGTGGGATGCGGTGGCGCTTGGGATCTCTCTCGATCCTATCGAGCAGAGCTGCGGGGGCCGGGAGGCGAGCGGGGCGCGGGAGGCCGGACGGCGGCGATTCGGGCCCGAGCGGGCTCGTGATGGGCTCGGCGGGGTGGAGCGGGGCGGCTGGCGGTGGAGCGCCACTTGGCACGCTCCGGTTGGAGGAGAGCTGTGGCGGCGGTGACGTGTCGTGCAGTGATTGGCCCGGACGACGTGTCCGGCGGACATGTCCGGCGCGGATGGACATGTCCGGCGGCACGAGGAGGAAGATGACTAGGGTTTCGTCCGGGAATTTTGACGGGGTGTACATATATATAGCTAGGAGGAGGTCGGAGTGTCCAAATGAGGTGCGGTTTTCGGCCACGCGATCGTGATAGAACGACCGAGAGGATGGAGGGGGTTTGGATGGGTATTGGGCCACTTTGGAGGGGTGTTGGTCTACAACACACACGAGGCCTTTACGGTTCCCCGGTTAACCGCTGGAGTATCAAACGGACTCCAAATGGCACGAAACTTGACAGGTGGTATACCGGTAGTGTACCAAGGCCGCTTGGCAAATCTCAGTTCATTCCGAGAAAGTTTAACACCCGCACACGAAAAGAGACAAAAGGAGGCGCCGGAGGACATAGGAGTGTCAGATTGCAAAACGAACAACAGGGAAAATGCTCGGATGCATGAGACGAAAACATATGCAAATGAGATGCACATGATGACATGATATGAAATGCATGACACGCAAACAAATGACAAGGCAACAACAGCGAATAACTGGAAGACACCTGGCACAACAGTCTCGGGGCGTTACAATTTTTATGGAGATTATAATAGGATGCCCTCTGATTTTGAGAACAGTTTTAAAGAAATTATGTGTTCGCAAAAGAATTTTGAAGATTTGGTTCAAGAATAATTGCTTAAGATTGATGATATGGCTAGGAACGTGGATAGAATTTCTCTTGATGTTGATTCTTTGAAACTTAGATCTATTCCACCCAATCATGATATCAATCAGTCTCTCAAGGCTATGAGAATTTCCATTGGTGACTGTAAAGAAAGAACCGCTAAGATGCGTGCTAAACGAGATTGGTTTGTACAATCGTGTTCTTCTAGTTTTAGTGAAAATAATGATGAGGAACTTAATGTGACTGATGTGACTCCTATTGAATCTTTTTTCCAATATAAATCTTGATGGGATTGGAGATGAGTAAACTTTCCTTAAAAGGCGTCCCAATAATTCAGAGTTTTTAGATCTTGATGCAAAAATTGATAAAAGTGGGATTAGAGAGGTCAAAACTTTAAGTAGCAATGAACGCACTCTTTTGGATTGCAAGGAATTTAATTATGATAATTGTTCTTTAATAGATTGTATTTCCTTGTTGCAATCCATGTTGAATTCTCCTCATGCTTATAATCAAAACAAAGCTTTTACTAAACATATCGTTGATGCTATGATGCAATCTTTTGAAGAAAAGTTTGAATTGGAAGTTTCTATCCCTAGAAAACTTTATGATGAGTGGGAACCTACTATTAAGATTAAGATTAACGATTATGAGTGCTCTGCTTTGTGTGATTTGGGTGCTAGCGTTACCACGAATCCAAAAACTTTTTGTGATGTGTTAGGTTTCCGTGAATTTGATGATTGTTCTTTAAATTTGCATCTTGTAGATTCCACCATTAAGAAACCTATGGGAAGAATTAATGATGTTCTTATTATTGCAAATAGGAATTATTTTCCCGTAGATTTCATGTTTTTATATAGATTGCAGTCCTACATGTCCTATTATTCTTGGTAGACCTTTCCTTAGAATGATTGGTGCAATTGTTGATATGAAGGAAGGAAACAATAGATTTCAATTTCCATTAAGGAAGGGCATGGAACACTTTCCAAGAAAGAAACTTAAATTGCCATATGAATCTATTATGAGAGCTACTTATGGATTGCATACCAAAGATGACAATACCTAGATCTATTTGTGTTTTAATGCCTAGCTATGGGCGTTAAACAATAACGCTTGTTGGGAGGCAACCCAATTTTCTTTTTGTACTTGGATTTTTTCTTCTGTTTTGCAAATGAATAATTCATCTAGCCTCTGTTCAGATGTGGTTTTGTGTTTTAGTTAGTGCTTGTGCCAAGTAAGACCTTTGGGATGGCTTACGGTGATAGTTGATTTGATCTTACTGAAAAACAGAAACTTTTGCGCTCAGTAAAACAATTCTCATGTTTAACAGAGAAGCATAAAATACTGATAGTTTTTGCAGAAGATTAAGCAACAAATTTCTCAGGCTGTCCTAATTTTTCAGAATTTTTGGAGTTACAGATTACTATAGACTGTTCTGTTTTTGACAAGTTCTGTTTTCTATGTGTTGTTTGCTTATTTTGATGAATCTATGGGTTGTATCGGGGGGTATGAACCATGGAAAAGTTGGAATATAGTAGATGTTACACCAATATAAATGAAGAATGAGTTCACAACAGTAACAAAAGTGGTGATTTATTTTCTTATACTAACAAATCTTACGAGATTTTTTGTTGAGTTTTGTGTTGTGAAGTTTTCAAGTTTTGGGTAAGGTTTTGATGGACTATGGAATAAGGAGTGGAAAGATCCTAAGCTTGGGGATGCCCAAGGTACCCCAAGTTAATATTAAAGGACAACCAATATCCTAATCTTGGGGATGCCCCGGAAGGCATCCCCTCTTTCATCTTCGTCTATCGGTAACTTTACTTGAGGCTATATTTTTATTCATCACATGATATGTGTTTTTCTTGGAGCGTCTTGTATGATATGAGTCTTTTCTTTCTACTTTACCACAATCATCCTTGTTGTACACACCTTTTGAGAGGGACACGCATGAATTGTGATTTATTAGAATACTATATGTGCTTCGCTTATATCTTTTGAGCTAGGCAATGATGCTCTAGTGTTTCACTTATATCTTTTTAGAACATGGCGGTGGTTTTATTATATAGAAATTGTTGAACTCTCATGCTTCACTTATATTATGTTGAGAGTCTTTAAATAGCATGCTAATTTTCTTTGGTTATAAATTTAGTCCTAATATGTTAGGCATCCAAGAGGGATATAATAAAAACTTACATATAAGGTGCATTGAATACTATGAGAAGTTTGATTCCTTATGATTGTTTTGAGATATATAAAGATGGTGACATTAGAGTCATGCTAGTGAGTAATTGTGAATTGGAGAAATACTTGTGCTAAGGTTTGTGATTCCCGTAGCATGCACGTATGGTGGACAGTTATGTAACGAAGTTGGAGCATGAGGTGTTTTTTATTGTCTTCCTTATGAGTGGCGCTTGGAGACGAGCGATGGTCTTTTCCTACCAATCTATCCCCCTAGGAGCATGTGTGTAGTACTTCGTTTTGATAAGTAATAGATATTTGCAATAAGTATGTAAGTTCTTTATGACTAATGTTGAGTCCATGGATTATATGCACTCTCACCCTTCCACTATTGCTAGCCTCTCTAGTACCGCGCAAGTTTCGTCGGTACCATACACCCACCATATACCTTCCTCAAAACAGCCACCATATACCTTCCTCAAAATAGCCACCATACCTACCTATTATGGCATTTCCATAGCCATCCGAGATATATTGCCATGCAACTCTCCACCATTCCGTTTATTATGACACGTTCCATCATCATCATATTTCTTTGCATGATCATTTAGTTGACATACTATTTGTGGCAAAGCCACCGTTCATAATTATTTCATACATGTCACTCTTGATTAATTCCTGGTACACCACCAGAGGAATTCATATAGAGTCATATTTTGTTCTAAGTATTGAGTTGTAATTCTTGATTTGTAAGTAAATAAATGTGTGATGATCTTCATTATTAGAGCATTGTCCCATGTGAGGAGAACAAAAGGGGGGGACAAAGAAGCCAAACCAATAAAAACAAAAATAATGAGAGAAAAAGAGAGAAGGGGCAATGTTACTATCCTTTTTCCACACTTGTGCTTCAAAGTAGCACCATGATCTTCATGATAGAGAGTCTCCTATGTTGTAAGTTTCATATACTAGTGGGAATTTTTCATTATATAACTAGGCTTGTATATTCCAATGATGGTGTCGGCGTTCTGGAACTGGGGTCCCCTGACTTGCCTGCCTGCGGCCCATGGCGTGGCTTTGCTAGCAGGCCTGTACGACCCATCTTCATCAACAAGGAATCAAGACCCTCGCGAGGGGCCAAGCCTCGCGAGGCGGACGACACAAGACCTCCTCAGGAGCGGCCTCACCAGGCTGGCTCGCAAGGGGCGGAGAGTTCAAGGCACGACAAATCTCACGAGGTTCCTGTGACGTGAGCCATGACGATCGAGACCAGGCGGGCACCAGCGCGCGCAGCATCCTTGTTTCCTCTTTGGTGCTAAGGGGGCAAGCGCGGGCGCGGAGTACCGAGGCATCAAGGAAAGGTTTACATATCGGTGCAACGAGCAGGATGGCAAGACGTAGGTCACCATGGAGCCCAAGACGGCGTCACCACTAGAGCCTTTTGTAGGCGAAGACCACTTTTGTCAGGATAAGCTGTACTAGTTGTCCCCTTTCAAATTGGCCGTTGTTGGCTCCCTTCCCGCTCAATATATGGGGAGAGGACCAAGGCCTCTATAAATAGGACTAGCCACCACCATAGCTAGGGGCCAGAGAGCGAACCGAATCCTCACACGCACAAGTTCACCAAGCACAAGAACACCTCAACCTCAGGAGGCTATTCTTCCCCTTGTACTGTTCATCCTCAGCCGGAGAGGCAATCCACCACCACCGCACTATAGTAGGGCATTACACCATAACGGTGGCCCGAACCAGTATAAATCTTGTGTCCTTTGTGTTGTGAGTTCATCGAGTTAGTTTGCAAGATCTTAGCTGAGTTAGGACGTGGATCGGTAGGGGGGAAATCTTCGCGCGCATCCCAGTGTTCGAACCTTAAGGGTTTTGCCGGAACCTGTGATCCGACATTTGGCGCGCTAGGTAGGGGTGCGCCGAAGCTTAGCTTCTGTCGCTCTGCATCACATCGCTTCATCGTCTCCATGGCAGACGCACGCCGCGTCCGTGCTGAGCGCCGGGCTGCCCTCGCCACCTGCGTTGCTCAGACGGCCCCTGTCAGCGGGCCACCCCGTCGCTCTCCGTCGCCTACCGCCAAAGCCACCACCGGCCCGGCGGGGAACAAGCAGCAAGCATCCTCATTGCACCCCTCGGTGTGACAGGACGGCCGCACCGCCACTCCATCGCCGACTCCCGCTGGTTCATCGTCTCACACTCATTGCGCTCCCGCGGATGCACGGGCCGCGCTCCTCATGGCGCACGAGCTCCTGTGCTACCATCCAGTCGACGACCTCTACGAGGATTGGTGTAACACCCCGGATGTAACTTTCCCAATTTGTACTCCAACTCTTGCCGTTTCCGGCGTTAAGTTATATTTATTTCCTCGGGTTCGGGTTTCGTCTCTTTGTGTTGTTGTCGTTGTCATGCATCTCATATCATGTCATCATGTGCATTGCATTTGCATACATGTTCGTCTCATGCATTCGAGCATTTTCCCCGTTGTCCGTTTTGCATTCCGGCGTTTCATTCTCCTACGGTGGTCATTTCTAGCTTTCTTTCGTGTGTGGGGTTTAAACATTTCCGGATTGGACCGAGACTTGCCAAGCAGCCTTGGTTTACTACCGGTAGACCGCCTGTCAAGTTTCGTATCATTTGGACTTCGTTTGATACTCCAACGGTTAACCGAGGGACCGAAAAGGCGTCGTGTGTGTTGCAGCCCAACACCCCTCCAATTTGGCCCAAAACCCACCTAACTCTGCTCCATCTTCTAGAGCGTTCAATCACGATCGCGTGGCCGAAAACCGCACCTCATTTGGACTCTCCTAGCTCCCTCTATGCCTATAAATAGGTCCTCCTCCGAAATCCCGGGTCTCCCCTCGTCCCTAACCCTAAATCCCAGATCCGCCGCCGCCGGACACTTTCGCCACCGACGGACACGCCCGGTCCGCCCCGCCGCCACCATGTGGCACCACGCCACTCGCCGCCGCCTCCACCTTCCGCGCCGGCCCGGAGGGCCCATGCTCGGCCCTCTCGGCCCGGGCCGCCACCCGCCGCCGCCCGGGGCTCCCGCCGCTCGCGCGCCCCCAGGAGCCGCCCCGCCGCCCACCTCGCCTCCTCGCGCCGCCTCCCCGCCACCGCAGGCCGTCGCCGCGCACCATTGCCGCCGCCATCGACACCGGCAGCCGCCTCGCGCCGCGCCCCGCGCGCTCCCCGCCGCCGCCGCCGCCAGGTCCGGCCACCGCCGGCGCCGCCTCCTCCCTCCTCCGCCGGATCCGGCCCCGGCCTCGCCTCCCCTCTTCTCCCAGCCGACGAACCCACCTCGCCGGCGACCTCGAGCTCGCGCCGGCGAACCTCGGGCCGCGTGCCCCCGAAACCCTAGATCTGGGAGGTTGCATTTTCTCTAAGTCCCAAATATTTTTAGTCCATGTGCACATGTTCGTAGCTCCGTAACTTTGCATCCGTAGCGAGTCCATGTGCACATGTGCACATGTCCATGTGCACATGTTTGTGTGCATGATATGCCCATGAGTTCTACATGTGTTTTTTTAAGGGTTTTGTCATCTCTCCAGAGGTGCAACCCATGTATTTTTAGGATGTCTGTGGTGCCTTGTGCAAGCTTGCAAAGTGGTGCACTTGCTAAGTCTGTTTTCAGGGACTTAGTGATTTCACCAAGTCCTGGAGCTGTTTATCTCATGATGCCTTATGTTCATGTTGTTTCCTAGCGATCCGTGCCTCTTTTGAGGATGATAAGTAAGGATGTTTTGTTAATATTGTAGATCTCTATCCATCAGTGTCTTTGTTTGCAATTATGGAGCACCCTAGCTTGAGTCAATCGAGCTCTACTTTTGCTACTTTGTGAATCTGGGCAGATTGTCAACTTGTTTGCAATTTTGCCGATGATGTTGTAGTTGATCCATGCATGCCATGCTATTGTTCTTGCCATGTCTAGCTTGCATTTTGTGTATTCGTGATAGATGTATGCTTGTCTTGCCATGACTTGCACCGTAGTGAGTGCATCGAGCTCGTAAACATGCCTACTTGACTTATTTCAGCTTGCTCCAGTTTTCACTAAGTTTGAAAACTGATTATGTTTTTGCTATGTTCACATGCTTGCAATTGTATTTTCTGATCCCTTTTGGCTCAAGGTCACTAAGGGACTTTTGTTAAGCTCCGTGAGTAGCTCCATGCAATCCTTTACTTAGCCATGTTTAGATCCTGTAGCATGTAGTTTTGTTGCTCCGAAGAGGGCTACCTGATCTGAAATTCCAGACAAGTGTTAATTTCACTAAGTCTGAGAACTGTTTGTCATATGCATTTTTGCCATGCTTGTTTGAACCTGTTAATGGATGAATTGGCCGTAGCTCAGTGCTAGACTTTTGTTAAGAATCTTGGATGCATACCTTCCATGTATTTTGTTGTCTTGTTTGGATGCTGTAGCATGTTCATCTCATTGCATTTAGATGCCTACTTGCTGTAAATCGCAGACCTGTGTCATTTTTGAATCGCTTGCCATTTCCAAACCGTAACTCCGATTCCGGCATTCTTTATATCGTTTTCAAGCGATTTCATCTCATCTTTCCAGTGGCACACTTGGTTTTCCAAGTTGAGGCCAGGTTCATGCAATTCCTGTCATATCTTGCATTTTGCATCCCGCATCGCATCCCGCATAGCATATCATATTTGCATTGTGTTGTTTGAGTTTGCACGTGGTTGATTGTATCCTTGTTGCTTGTTTGTCTTGTTTGGGTAGAGCCGGGAGACGAGTTTGCTAACGAGGAGCCCATTGAGGTTTCTTTCGAGGATCCAGTCAACTCTGACAACTGTGCAGGCAAGATGATCATACCCTCGAAATCACTACTATCTTTGCTATGCTAGTTTGCTCGCTCTTTTGCTATGCGAATGCTACGATGCCTACAATTTGTTTGAAAGCCTCCCAATTGCCATGTCAAACCTCTAACCCACCATTGTCCTAGCAAACCGTTGTTTGGCTATGTTACCGCTTTGCTGAGCCCCTCTTATAGCGTTGCTAGTTGCAGGTGAAGATTGAAGGCCGTTCCTTGTTGGAACATTTATTTACTTGTTGGGATATCATTATATTATCTTGTTATCTTAATGCATCTATATACTTGGTAAAGGGTGGAAGGCTAGGCCTCTCGCCTAGTGTTTTGTTCCACTCTTGCCGCCCTAGTTTCCGTCATATCGGTGTTATGTTCCCGGATTTTGCGTTCCTTACGCGGTTGGGTTATAATGGGAACCCCTTGATAGTTTGCCTTGATTAAAGCTTTTCCAGCAATGCCCAACCTTGGTTTTACCATTCGCCACCTAGCCTCTTTTTCCCTTGGGTTACCGGAGCCCAAGGGTCATCTTATTTTTAACCCCCCCCCAGGCCAGTGCTCCCTCTGAGTGTTGGTCTGAACTGAGCTACCTGCGGGGCCACCTCAAGGAAACTTGAGGGTTGGTTTTACTCGTAGCTAGTCTCATCTGAGTGTGCCCTGAGAACGAGATATGTGCAGCTCCTATCGGGATTTGTCGGCACATTCGGGCGGTGTTGCTGGTCTTGTTTTAACCTGTCAAAGTGTCTTGAATTACCGAGATACCGAGTCTAATCGGAACGTCTTGGGAGGAGGTCTATTCCTTCGTTGACCGTGAGAGCTTGTCATGGGCTAAGTTGGGACTCCCCTGCAGGGATTGAACTTTCGAAAGCCGTGCCCGCGGTTATGGGCAGATGGGAATTTGTTAATGTCCGGTTGTAGATAACTTGAACCTTAACTTAATTAAAATGAATCAACTGAGTGTGTTACCGTGATGGCCTCTTCTCGGTGGAGTCCGGGAAGTGGACACGGTGTTGGAGTAATGTTTGCGCAGGTTGCTCTCTAGTTTCACGCTCACGCTTTGCCTCCTCTTCTCGCTCTCTTTTGCGAATAAGTTAGCCACCATACTTGCTAGTCGCTTGCTGCAGCTCCATATATTTACCTTGCCATACCTTTAAGCTTAAATAGTCTTGATCGCGAGGGCGCGAGATTGCTGAGTCCCTGTGGCTCACAGATTACTATTACACCAGATGCAGGGCCAGATGTTTCCGCTGCAGGAGACGCGTATGAGCTCAACTGGGAGTTCGACGAAGACTCTCAACGTTACTATGTTTCCTTTCCCGATGATCAGTAGTGGTGCCCAGTTGGGGATGAACGGGACCGTTGTCGCTTGCTGGGTTCTCTTTTATTTTGGCGCCATAGTCGGGCCATGAGTGTTTGGATGATGTAATGTTATTTATGTACTTGTTTGACGTGGCGAGTGTAAGCCAACTATGTTATCTCTCCTTTATTATTTATATTACATGGGATGTTGTGAAGATTTCCTAACTTGCGACATATGCCTTCAATGCGATTATGTCTCTAAGTCGTGCCTCGACACATCGGAGCTATAGTCGCATCGAGGGTGTTACAATTGGCTTGACCGCATCGCCAAGCTTGTTCGTGCCGCAGGGGGCTCCCTGTGCCGTCCCACTCTCTGCCTCGCCCTCCGCCAGCCATGGACAACGCAGCTCACGAAGCACCTCCACCACCTCTGCACCAAGACGGCGCCCTAGAGCCAAGGCACACGGCTCCACAGCGCGACCCACCGCGCCCAGCGCCCGTGCGTAAAGAAAGAAGCTGTCAAGAAGTCCCTGAACCGCAAGCGAACGCTCCGCCACTCCTCGCACTGCTGCGCCAGGATCGTTTGCTGCGGCGAGGCCCCGCGCCACTTGCCGTAGCGGCGCACGGGCGCCAAGACCAAGCTCCACCTCCAAGGCGGGCCCCTGTGACCATGACCGGCTGCCGCGCCTTCATCCCCGAGCTGTGTAGCACCGCCTGGCCAGGCAAGTTCAAGCCAGATATGCCTCCTCGCTACGACGTCACCCCTGACCCCACAGAGTTCCTACAGCTCTACGAGCTCAGCATCGAGGCGGCTAACGGTGACAAGAAAGTCATGGCGAACTGGTTTCCCATCGCTCTCAAGGATGGCGCATGCTCTTGGCTCCCAAACCTACCTCCAGGCTCGATTTCCTCCTGGGAAGAGATGCGCAACCGCCTCATCGCCAACTTCCAGGGCACTCGCCACCGCCCCCCGGTCACGGGTGACCTGCGCCGCATCAAGCAACAACCAGGAGAGACCCTACAGAAGTACATCCAGCGCTTCAACAACACGCGAATCAAGATCCCCAAGGTGACAGACGAGGCCATCATGTCAGCGTTCTCCGAAGGCGTTCGCGATGTCAAGATGAAGGAGGAGCTCGCCATCCATGAGGAGCTGTGCATGACCTTTGAGCTGTTCAACATCGCGACAAAGTGTGCAAGAGCTGAGGAGGGGCGCCTCTCCCTCCTCGAGCTCCCTGTTGCGGACCTAGAGGAGAAGAAGACCAAGGCCAAGGACGTGAAGCACAAGGGAGCAGCCGTGCTCGCGGCGGAACCAGACACCAAGCACGGCCGAGATCTTCCCGAGTCATCCGAGAGCAGCCGACCGTTCTGCGCCTTCCATAACCTGCATACCCACAACACCAGCGACTGTCAAGAGCTCAAAGCCATTCGAGAAGTATGCTTCGGTCGACAACCCGAGTGCAGCGGCCGGGGCTACGGCCGAGGAGGAAGACATGGTGGCGGACGCTAGGACGACCGTGGCCCGTGCCAGGAGTGGCACGACCGGCCTCGTGAGGACTGCTAGCAGGATCAACCTCGTGAGGACTGCTAGCAGGATCAGCCTCGTGAGGGCGCCTGGAGGGACCAGCCTCATGAGTATCGTCCTCAAGGCAACGTTGGCCATCCTCCACTACTGCCACCACCCAGAAGGAATGACGACCACCATCAAGACGAAGGGGCTCGGGGCTTCCAGGAGCCGCGCGGTATCGCTTGCATATTGGGCGGTGGTCAAGCCCTAGCCTCGCAACGTATCTTCAAACAGTTTGCTCACGAAGTGAATGCAGTCCTCCCCAAGCTCGAGGCCACATGCCCGCTCAGATGGTCCAGGTGCCCCAACATGTTTAGTTTGGCAGATCAGCTCAAATGGTAGCTAGTGCAGGCATCCTCCCAATGCTTTGTTCACTAGTCATCAGCAACGTGCAAGTTACCAAGACCCTCATCGATAGCGGTGCAGGGCTCAATGTCTTGTCCATCGAGATGTTCGACAACCTCCATGTTCCATATGACTAGCTTCAGCCTACCAAGCCTTTCTCAGGAGTGACCGATGGCTCCACTACCCCGATCGGGCAGGTCCGCCTTCCCGTTACCTTTGGAGAACACAACAACTACCGCACCGAATGCATTGACTTTGACGTCGCCCACATCCACCTGCCATACAACGCCATCCTCGAGTATCCAGCCCTAGCCAAGTTCATGGCGGTGACCCATCATGGCTACAATGTCCTCAAGATGCCGGGAAGCGGCGGAATCATCACAGTCCCGTGCAAAGCAAGAGACGCGGTGTGCTCCCTCGAGCGTGCCTTCCAAGCTGCAGCAATCGACGACCCCGACAGCCAGGGCAAGTGCCCTCCTGAGGCCACCCCCAAGAAGAAGAATCTGTGCCTCGCAGGGCCTCAGGCAAGCAGCGCCTCGTCAGGATCGGCGCCCACGCTTGGGGTGCCTCCCTCCATCGCATAGGAAAGCGTGCCCAGCGCCCCTCTCAGGCAGGGCTCGGGGGCTCTCTTCTGGAGGGCCTCAGACTTTGCCAACATCACGAGGGAGGCGCTTGGGCACCACTTGGAGGCGTGCCTCGCGGCACGTTTACCTCAGGAGAACACAGGGCAAGGAGAGCCCACTGTTCCCATGCTGCGTGGGTCTGTCCCTGTGGCATGTATCCCTATTTATGCCTTTAGCTTACCTTGTTGGGGGCGCCCCTCGGGCTGCATCATCCCCAAGCCGCCCGGGCCTGACCCAGTGGAATGCATCTTCCTTGCATTTACCTAAGCCAGTATGCTTTCCATGCTTAATCTATCTATGACCATCACTTGCTTGATTGTCGCCCACCATGAGAGCCGCGCGCCGGCGGTCTTTCTTCAGGACCCTTCATGTTGTCTAACCATCTCGCAGGACCAAGACAGCAAACAAGAACCAAGACCAGGCACAACCCACCTTGAGGAAGGGCCTCGTGAGTCCCGCACTGGCTCACGAGTGCCCAGACACACCTCGTCTAGCCCTGCCGTGCAAGCCACGTGTCAAGGCGGGGCTATACACGCCCCGGGGGCTCTCCGCAGTAGGGAGTCCCCTCTCACGCGCGAGAAGCAAACCAGCAATCACCACGGCGACCGGTGCCCTTGCTCGCGCTAACTTGCAGGAACTTCCCGAGGGCCGCAGCAGGCGGTACCGCAGACTCTCCCTCTTATCTCATGCCATTCGCTTGCGCGTTAAAAGGGGGGGCTCCTGAGCATCGCGCCTCAGGAGCTCTCACAGGCTCTCCAGCCCTCACCCCCTGGCCTTGACCATGGCACGCGACCTGGCATACCAGCGGCGGCTGAGCTTGCTCGAGGGCCGGGACCTGAGGACGCAGAGCACCAAGAAGAACATGGAGGGGAGGGGAGGCCCGCACGGGCTCGACCTAGCTACACTACGACGACCGATGTGCGAGTCCAGCACGACTCGAGGAGCTGACCCCGGATAGCCAAGATAAGTTCCCGCTCTGGATCCACCAGTCGCTACGGCATGAGACCCTCGCTCACTCCCTTCGCTGCCCTACTGAGGCGACGTTTTCTTCCTTTCCAATCCTAAGATAGCTGCTTGCGCGGTAAAGGGGACCTCTTGAGCATCGCGCCTTAGGAGCTCTTACTAGACCTCGGGCCGCTCACCTCCTGGCCTTGACGAAGACACGCGACCTGGCATACCAGCGACGGCTGCAGCCTGCCTGGGGACCGAGACCTGTCAGCATAGAGCACCAAGCTTCCTCAGGATTGGAAAGGGGAGGCCGATCCTCGACAGGATATGCGCACGCAAATCTTCATAATGAGGGCCATATTGACAAAAGGCATTACAGACGCTTTATACACCCCCACGGGGTTCATTTCTTGATTCCTTGCAGGGAACAAAAGGGAAGGAATTCCTAGGAGTTCTATCTACGCGCACCTGATGTCGCTGGCGCCATCATCAACAATGGGCCACATGAGGCCGGCCCCAACCCCATCCAGATCAGCGACGATGGCGGGTGGACGCCGCAGCCCTGCTCCGGGCTCGGCGGGAGCTCGGGGGCACGTAGATGTCATCGCTCGTCTCCAGAGACTCCACGAGCTCAGGAGAGTCGCTGGACCACCAGGAGTCGCCGCTGTCGCTGGAGGAGCTGCAAGAGAAACCTGTGGCGGACATGCGGCGGCCTTCCTCGTCGAAGACCTTGAAGGACAGCACGGAGGTGCCTTCGTACTCGAAGTGGATCATGAGGGTGCCCTCTGCACGGCAGACTCGGGCAATCTCGCCCCAGCCTCGGGTCATCAAGATCTTCCCGGAGGCAACGGCTCCAATATCCGCTCTACTCGCTGGGGCGTCGCAGTCGGCGTGTTGCAGCCAGAGCTCGTGAAGGCCCCTCGGTGGCATCTCGGTGGCGATGAACTGCAGGAGGCGTATCCAGGTGCTCGGGGGCAGCGCCGCCCACAACACAAACTCGTGTGAGGAGTCCGCAGCGTGGACCCCTGGGGCGACGGCGTACGCCTCCGCGGCACGGCGATCATGGCCCTAGCGCAGGTGGCGCCGCTCACCGCTCCTCCCTCCAGAACCATCGGCGTGATCATACAAGGGCAGCGGGTACCCAGGAGGCGGCCTTTCATACCAAGGCTGCGACACCATTGGCCTCACGAGCATCTCGCGGCGATGAGACCTCCTCTTCTTCGGCGGGAGCAACTCGGGCTCAGTAAGGAGAGCCTTTCCCTTCTCTACGGCCGAGAACCTCCGGATCGGTGCCATGTCTACACAAGCAAGGAGTGGAGCTAGGAAGGAGAAGAAGCGGGAGAGACAGAGGAAGAAATGGTAAACGGGGGCTCTGCCACCCCCCTCCTCATTTATACTAGGAGAAGGCCAACCAGCACCCCCACAATCACAGGTAATGATGGTTTTCCTTGCATGTCGTAGGGAATTGTCAAGTTGGGCAGTTGTCGAGGTAGCATGAGGAAGCGGAGACGCCCACGTCCAATCAACCGCCACGCGTCCACCAAGGCCACGGGCTATTGGGGCCGGCGGCGCTCCGCACTTGACCTTTGGCTTCGCCTCAAAGCCAAGCCAAAGCGCACCTTGGGGCCGGGGGCTACTGTTGGCGTTCTGGGAACAGGGGTCCTCAGACTTGCCTGCATGCGGCCCACGACGTGGCTTTGCTCGCAGGCCTATACTGCCATCTTCATCAACAAGGAATCAAGACCCTCGCAAGGGGCCAAGCCTCACGAGGCGGACGACACAAGACCTCCTCAGGAGCGGCCTCACCAGGCCGGCTCGCGAGGGGCGGAGAGTTCAAGGCACGGCAAGCCTCGCGAGGTTCCTGTGACATGAGCCATGACGATCGAGACAAGGCAGGCGCTAGCGCGCGCAGCGTCCTTGTTTCCTCTTTGGTGCTAAGGGGGCAAGCGTAGGCGCGGAGTACTGAGGCATCGAGCAAAGGTTTCCATATTGGTGCAATGAGACCAAGACCAGAAGGATGGCAAGACGGAGGTCACCATGGATCCCAAGACGGTGTCACCACCAGAGCCTTTTGCAGGCGAAGACCACTTTTGTCAGGATAAGCTGTACTTGGTGTCCCGTTTCAAATTGGCCGTTGTTGGCTCCCTTCCCGCTCAATATTTGGGGAGAGGACCAAGGCCTCTATAAATAGGACTAGCCACCACCATAGCTAGAGGCCAGAGGGCGAACCGAATCCTCACACGCACAAGTTCACCAAGGACAAGAAGACCTCAACCTTAGGAGGCTGTTCTTCCCCTTGTAACGTTCATCCTCAACGGAGTAGGGCATTACAACACAACGGTGGCCCGAACCAGTATAAGTATTGTGTCCTTTGTGTTGTGTGTTCGTCGAGTTAGTTCGTTAGATCTTAGCTAAACTAGGACGTGGACCGATAGGGCGGGAGATCTTTGCGCGCACCCCAGTGTTCGAACCATAAGGGTTTTTCCAGAACCCATGATTCGATAGATGGGCTTCCTCAAATTGCCCTAGGTCTTCATGAGCAAGCAAGTTGGATGCACACCCACTTAGTTTGCTTTTGAGCTTTCATGAACTTATAGCTCTAGTGCATCCGTTGCATGGCAATCCCTACTCACTCGCATTGATAACTATTGATGGGCATCTCCATAGCCCATTGATACGCCTAGTTGATGTGAGACTATCTCTTTCTTTTTGCCTTCTCCACAACCACCATATTCTATTCCACCTATAGTGCTATGTCCATGGCTCATGCTCATGTATTGCGTGAAAGTTGAAAAGGTTTGAGAACATCAAAAGAAATAAACAATTGCTTGGCTTGTCATCGGGGTTGTGCATGATTTGAATATTTTGTATGATGAAGATGGAGCATAGCCAGACTATATGATTTTGTAGGGATAAGCTTTCTTTGGCCATGTTATTTTTAGAAGACATAATTGCCTTGTTAGTATGGTTGAAGTATTATTGTTTTTATGTCAATATTAAAATTTTGTTTTGAATCTTATGGATCTGACCTCTCCATGCCACAATAAAGAAAAATTACATGGATAAATATGTTAGGTAGCATTGCACATCAAAAATTCTATTTTTATCATTTACCTACTCAAGGACGAGCATTAATTAAGCTTGGGGATGCTTGATACGTCTCCAACGTATCTATAATTTTCTATTGTTCCATGCCATTATATTATCTGTTTTCGTTGTTTTATATGCATCAATATGCTATTTTATATTATTTTTGGCACTAACCTATTAACATAGAGCCTTGTGTGACTTTCTGTTTTTTTCCTTGTTTTAGAGTTTCATAGAAAAGGAATACCAAACGGAATAGAACTTTCGCAGTGATTGTTCTTGGACCAGAAGACACCCAAAGACTTGGAGATCAACTCGGAGGAACCACGAGGCGGCCACAAGGGGGGAGGGCGCGCCCAGGGGGGTACGGCGTGCCCCTGCCTTGTGGCCCTGCATGACTCCCTTGACCTAATTCCTTCGCCTATATATTCACATATATTCCCAAACCACTAGAAGTATCCATGAAAACACTTTTCCACTGCCGCAACCTTCTGTACCTGTGAGATTCCATCTAGGGGCCTTTTCCGGCATCCTACCGGAGGGGGATTCGAGCACGGAGCTTCTACATCAACTCTATTGCCCTTCCGATGAAGCGTGAGTAGTTTACCACAGACCTACGGGTCCATAGCTAGTAGCTAGATGACTTCTTCTCTCTCTTTGATTCTCAATACCATGTTCTCCTCGATGTTCTTGGAGATATAACCGATGTAATCTTCCTTTGCGGTGGGTTTGTTGAGATCCGGTGAATTGTGGATTTATGATCAGCTTATCTATCAATATTATTTGAATCTTCTCTGAATCTTTTATGCATGATTTGGTATCTTTGTAATTCTCTTCGAACTATCGGTTTGGTTTGGCCAACTAGATTGGTTTTTCTTGCAATGGGAGAAGTGCTTAGCTTTTGGTTCAATCTTGCATTGTCCTTTCCCAGTGACAATAGGGGCAGCAAGGCATGTATTGTATTATTTCCATCGACGATAAAACGATGGAGTTTACATCATTTTAGTTGAGTTTATTCCTCTACATCATGTCATCTTACTTAATGCGTTACTCTGTTCTTCATGAACTTAATACTCTAGATGCAAGCAGGAGTCGGTCAATGTGTGGAGTAATATTAGTAGATGCAGAACCGTTTCGGTCTACTTGACACGGACATGCCTATATTTCTTAACCATTGCCTTGGATATCTTCATAACTTTGCGCTTTTCTATCAATTGCTCGACAATAATTTGTTCACCCACAGTATTATTTGCTATCTTGAGAGAAGCCTCTAGTGAAAATTATGGCCCCCGGCTCTATTTTCCATCTTATAAGTTTCTGATCTACTATTTTGCAATCTTTTACTTTCCGATCTATAAACCAAAATACGAAAAATATTTAATTTACCTTTTGTTTAGTTTGATCAATCTCTATCAGATATCCCTTTTGCAAGTAACCATGAAGGGATTGACAACCCATTTATCGCGTTGGGTGCAAGTTGTTTGATTGTTTGTGCAGGTATTGGTGATTTGTGCGTTGTGTCCAACTAGATTGATACCTTGGTTCTCAAACTGAGGGAAATACTTATCTCTACTTTCCTGCATCACCCTTTCCTCTTCAAGGGAAAAACCAACGCAAGCTCAAGAAGTAGCACCAACTACAATGGGAAGAGGTGTTTTGTGATGGGTTTGATCTTGCAGTGTCTTCACCTAGTGACAGAAGGGGTAGCGTGGCACGCATGTATAGTTGCTATTAGGGAAAAAAATATGGGGTCTATTCCTACATGAATATATCTTGTCTACATAATGCCATTGTTCTTATTGCATTACTCCATTTTCCATGAACTTAATACACTAGATGCATGTTGGATAGTGGTCGATGTGTGGAGTAATACTAGTAGATGCAGGCAGGAGTCGGTCTACTAATCTTGGACGTGATGCCTATATTCATGATCATTGCCTTGGATATCATCATAATTATTTGTTCTTCTATCAATTGCCCAACAGAAATTTGTTTACCCACCGTATGCTATTTTCTTGAGAGAAGCCACTAGTGAAATCTACGGCCCCCGGGTCTATCATATTGCTTTGAGATCTATCTTTTATCATATTTGTTTTCAGATCTATTATTCCAAAAAACCCCAAAATACCTATTTTTCTTTACTTATTTTATTTCGTGTTTTATTCAAATCTATTTATCTAGTCTCATACAAATTAATCTATCTTTTTAGCAAGGAGGGATTGACAACCCCTCTTACACCTCGGGTTGCTAGTATTTGTTCTTTGTGTGCACGTACCGTTTACATAGTGTTGCTCGATTCTCCTACTGGATTGATACCTTGGTTTCACAACTGATGGAAATACTTACCATAGCTGTGTTGCATCATCCCTTCCGCTTTGGGGAAATACCGATGCAGCCTCAAGCCACGTTAGGGGCTAATGTTGAGGATATAACCCCATGATATGACCCGCCATGATGACCCAAGTCATTAAAGTGGAGACACACGATCCAGAATCAAGGTGACCCAAGATTTCCAAGATCTCATGACCTTCGAGGTGGTTCATGAAGTGGGTCGGCTCAGGGTCCAGCACTTGAAGATGGAAGCTTAAGGCCCAGAAGTACAAGGTGCCACCTGAAGTTTCCTTACATGGAAAACAATACAAGTAGGAAGCACGTTGGGTTACGGACCACAATACGATCCAGACTCTATTGTAAGCCCAGGGCCTCCACCTATATATAAAAGGGAGCCCCTAAGGCAGAGGGGACCAAGTTACAAGCTCTCGAGTACTAGGTTAGCCAAATTGCACCCTTGTAGTCGAGATCATCATCATCAACATCAATCAAGCATGAGTAGGCTTTTACCTCCACCATGAAGGGTCGAACCTGGGTAAATCCTTGTCTCTCGATTCTGATCAACCCCATTCAAGCAATCACCTAGCGGCAATGGCCTCATGACTAAGTTCTTTCACAAGGAATAACCTGCCCCTCGGCAGGAAGCCGATGATGGATTTTGGCGGTCAGGTACCTCGCCGCCCGAAGCTTTGCAATGTCTTCCTCCGTAACAGAAGAAGCTACCCACCAGCCTTGACGGCTAGATCCGGACATGATTGGGGCTGGTGGCGAATGAAACCTGGGTGTTGGAACTCGAGGTAGCAGGGGTTGAGGAAGAGACAAGCGTGAAAGAAAAAGAAGGGTATGTACCCCTATAGAAAGGATGCAAATATCAAACGTCTCCTCTTGGGCCTCAAAACTTGCTTGTTTCCAAGGAGTTGTACCCAAGTGACGGTTGGTTTACCCACGTCTGGGTCGACAGGAATCCCTTAAAAAAGGGAGGCACGATCTCCGCTTGGATAAGACATGCCAATAAGGCTCCGTCCTGGGACGTGGGGCGTCGGGCCGGCTAAAACGGTTCGCAAGTAGTGGCTAGGCAGGCGTGGTGTCATATTACCAAAAGGTGGTCGATGGGTCGAACCCATGAAACATTATGTCCTATGCGGTTGTGTATACAAGCCCGGATACAATCATCACATCTGAAGATCAACTAGGAGTTCGGAAGGGGGACCCCGCCTTCCAATGCCGAATACAATCTGTGCGCCGGACTGCTCGTCATGGAAGTTAGGTTCAGGGGATACTGAGGGAGTCCTGGACTAAGGGGTCCTCGGGCGTTCGACCTGTTATCCATGGGTTGGACTAAGGGGCTGTGAAGGCATGAAGGCCGAAGACTGTACCTGTGTCCGGATTGGACTCTCCTTGGCATGGAAGGCAAGACTTGGCGACCGACTATGAAGATTCCTTCTTATGTAACCGACTCTATGTAAACCCTAGATCCCCCCTGGTGTCTATATAAACCGGAGGGGTTAGTCCAGAAAGGAGACATTCATTACTATAGTCATAGAGGTTAGACTTCTAGGGTTTAGCCATTACGATCTCGTGGTAGATCAACTCTTGTAACACCCATATTCATCAAGATCAATCAAGCAGGACGTAGGGTATTACCTCCATAGAGAGGGCCCGAACCTGGGTAAACATCGTGTCCCTTGTGTCCTGTAACCATCAATCCTAGACGCACAGTTCGGGACCCCCTACCCGAGATCCGCCGGTTTTGACACCGACAAGGACCCCAAGTAAGATTCCTCCTACTTGGGGCGCCCCCTTGGCTGCTTCGCCTCCCCTCCAACCAATACACTGCTAGAACACACAATAAACATTGTTAGCTGTGTGCGGCGCCCCCCTCCACAGATTATGCCTCTGGTCACATTCACGTAGTGCTTAGGCGAAGCCCTGCGTGAATCACTTCACCGTCACCGTCACCACACCATCGAGTTGACGGAACTCTCCCTCGACACTTTGCTGGATCAAGAGTTCAAGGGACGTCATTGAGCTGAACATGTGCAGAACTCGGAGGTGCCGTACGTTAGGTGCTTGATCGGTTGGAACGAGAAGAAGTTCGACTACATCAACCGCGTTTTCAAACGCTTCCACTTTCGGTCTACGAGGGTACGTGGACACACTCTCTCCCTCTCGTTGCTATGCATATCCTAGATAGATCTTGCATGAGCACACGAAAATTTTGAAATTGCATGCTACGATTCCCAACAGAAGTCACATGATCGCCATGTAATATTGACACAAATCCTCCCAGTGGCCGTCAGTAATATGATGGACACAAAAATAAGAAACACACTCATTGAGCTTTGTGATCTCTTCAGAAAACTAGGCAGAAATTGGTAGATCATGAAGAGCTGGATTATATGCAAGTGAATATTGCAAGAATACTAAATCAGATGGCTGAAGGATTTTTGGCACACGGATCTATGGACGACATTGCAATGTTGTTGGCACAAAAGCCATCACCTACGGTATTGAGGTTCCAAGCGTATGAAGTAAATGGCTACACGTACTACACGGAAGAACATGAAAAGATGACCTCATATCAGAATATCTTTATTCGGATAGAATGCAGGGCTATAGATGAAGCTGATAAAAGGGTATACTATGGAACCATCGTAGAGATTTGGGTGCTTAACTATGTGCAAGTTAAGGTGGCATTGCGACTTGCGAGCCACGTTGGGTTTTCCCCGAAGAAGAGAGGATGAAGCAGTAAAGTAGAGATAAGTGTTTCCCTCAGTTAATAACCAAGGTTATCAATCCAGTACGAGAACAACACAGAACCTCATTAGCAGCACCTACACACAGAAAAGAAAATACTTGCACCCAAGGCAAACAAAGGGGTTGTCAATCCGCACAGCGGTTACTTGCATGGACTAAATCTCATAGTGATAGGTAAATATATAAATTGGAAAAAAATAAAATAAATAAAAGTGCAACGAGGTATTTTTTGTTTTTATATATGATAAAACTAGACCCGAGGGGCATAGTTTTCACTAGAGGCTTCTCTCTCGAGCACATAACATATGGTGGGTGAAAAAATTACTGTTGGGCAATTAATAGAAAAGTGCATAGTTATGACAATATTCAAGGCAATGATCATGTATATAGGCATCACATTCGAGACAAGTAGACCAACTCCTGCCTGCATCTACTACTATTACTCAACCCATCGACCGCTATCCAGCATGCATCTAGGGTGTTAAAGTATAAAACAGAGTAACGCCTTAAGCAAGATGACATGATGTAGACAAAGTAAACACAAGCAATATGAACAAACCCCATCATTTTATGCTTAATGGAAATAATAAAAATTTGTGTCTCGTCCCCTACTTTGTTATTCGAATAGAGCACCGCAAGATTGAACCCATTACAAAGCACCTCTCCTATTGAAAGATAAATCAATCTAGTTAGCCAAACTTAAACAGATAGATTAGAGAGAAATACAAAGCTATAACAATCATGCATAAAAAAGTTCAGGGAATACTGAATTAATAGTCATGAATAATCCGATCATAAACCCACAATTCATCGAATCCCAACAAACAAACCGCAAAAGAAGATTACATTGAATAGAACTCCAAGAACATCGAGGAGAATATTCTATTGAAGATCAAAGAGAGAGAAGTCACATAGCTACTAGCTATGGACCCATAGGTCTGTGGTAAACTACTCACGCATCACCCGAAGGGCGGCAAGGATGATGTAGAATCCCTCTATGATTGATTCCCCCTCCGGTGGAGTACCAACAAAGGACTGCAGATTGGATCGTGGAAGAATGCAAACTTGCGGCGGTATAAGAAGTGTTTGGGGTGGCTCTCTATTGGTTTCTTGATTTTAGAGAAATTATGCAGGTGGAATTTGTTCAACGGATCCACGTGGGGCCCACAAGGCATCAGGGCGCACCTAGCCCCTGAGGGTGCCCTGTTGCCTTGCCTCTCCTTGCTTCTCGTCTAGTGTCCTCCCGAAGCTTCCAGTGTCTCTCTTGTCTAGAAAAAATCATCAAAAGGTTTCATAGCATTTGGACTCCATTTGGTACTTATTTCCTGGAGAACGAAAAACAAGCAGAAAACAACAACTGGCACTAGGCACTGGGTTATAGGTTAGTCCAAGTAAATGAACTAAAATAACATATAATTGCATATAAAACATCCAAGAATGGCATTATAATAGCTTGGAACAATAAAAATTATAGATACGTCGGAGACATATCAAGCATCCCCAAGCTTAATTCCTGCTCGTCCTCGAGTAGGTACGTGATAAAAACAATTTTTTTGATTTGGAAGGCTAACTAACATGTTCATCATGTAATCTGTCGTTCATGGTATGAACATTTAAATCTAAATGATTCAAAGCAATAGTCTATAACTTGACATAAGGACATCAATACTTAGTCATACCAACAAACAATCATGCCTTCCAAAAATAAAAGCTAAAGAACAATATCCCTAAAATATCATATAGCCTTGTCATGCTCCATCTTCTTAACACAAAGTACAAATCATGTACATCCCAAGTGTGAGCCAAGCAATTGGTTCATACCTTTTAACCCGCTTCGGCTCTTTCAACCCGCAAGCAATACATGAGCGCAAGCCATGGACATAGCACTATGGGTGGAATAGAATGTGGTGGTAGATATTCATATGGAGAAGACAAAATGGGAATTAGTATCACATCGACACAGCTAATCAACGGGCTATGTAGATGCCCATCAATTAATGTCAATGAGATGAGTAGGGATTGCCATGCAACATATGCACTAAGAGCTATAAGTGTATGAAAGCTCAAACTAAAAACTAAGTGGGTGTGCATCCAACTTGCTTGCTCATGAGGACGCCGGGCATTTGAGGAAGCCCATCATCGAAATATACAAGCCATGTTCTATAATGAAAAATTCCCACTAGTATATGAAAGTGACAACATAGGAGTCTACATAAAAAACATGGTGCTACTTTGAAGCACGAGTGTGGAACAGGATAGTAACATTGCCCCTTCTCTCTTTTTCTCTCATTTTCGGGCTCCTTTTGGCCTCTTTTTTCTCTTCTTGTATTTCCCCATCGGGGCAATGCTCTAATAATGATGTTCTTCACACTTCTATTTACTTAGAACTCAATATTATAACTTGATAAAACTGAAACATATGACTATGTGAATGTCTGTGGCAGTGTACCAGGATGTGCAATGGTGCTAGCGTAACATGTATGATAATGATGAATGGTGGATGACCCACAAATACTATGTCAGCTATATGATCATCCAAAGCAATATAACAATGATGATGTGTGTCATAATAAACAAAACGGTGGAAGTTGCATGGCAATATATCTCGGAATGGCTATGAAAATGCCATGATAGGTAGGTATGGTGTTTGTTTTGAGGAAGATATAAGGAGGCTTATGTGTGATAGAGCGTATCATATCATGGGGTTTGGATGCACAGGCGAAGTTTTCACCAACTCTCGAGGTGAGAAAAGGCAATGCATGGTACCGAAGAGGCTAGCAAATGGCGGAAAGGTGAGAGTGTGTATAATCCATTGACTCAAATTAGTCATAAAGAACTCACATACTTATTGCGAAAGTTTATTAGCCCTCGAAGAAAAGTACTACTACCCATGCCCATAGGGGGGAGGTTGGTAGGAGTTAACCATCGCGTGCCCACAACTTTCACCCAAAGGAAGACACTCAATAATAAATCATGCTCCAACTTCTTAGAATAATGAGAGATTATGCGTGCATGCTTCGGAATCACAAACCTTAACACCAATATTCTTACTAAACAACAATTATTCACTAGTATAACACACATATCACCATCTCTATATATCAAAACAATTGCAAGGAATCAAACTTATCATATTTAGTGATCTACATGAAAGTTCTTATTATATCCCTCTTGAATACCTATCATATCTGGACCAATATCATAACTGTTCATATTGCCGTAACTATTTATTAGACTCCTAAAAAGATATAAGTGAAGCATGAGAGTGCAACTATTTCTTTAAAACATAACCATCGTCGTGCTCTAAAAGATACAAGTGAAGCACCAGAGCAATTGCCTAGCTTAAAAAATATAAGTGAAGAACATAGAGTATTCTAACAAATCACTAATAAATGTGTGTCCCTCTCAAATGGTGTGTGCATCAAACAACGATTGTAGAACTCTAAAAATCAGACAAAGCAAAGACTATACACAATGCTCCAAGCCATACTCATATCATGTGATGAATAAAAATATAGCTCCAAGTAATATACTGATGGATTGTAGACGAAAGAGGGGATGCCATCTGGGGCATCCCCAAGCTTAGATGCTTGGTTGTCCTTGAATTTTTCCTTGGGTGCCTTGGGCATCTCCAAGCTTAGGGTCTTGACGCTCCTTATTCCTTCATCCGTCGTGATCTCACCCAAAACTTGTAAACTTCAGCACACAAAACTCAACAGAAACCTCGTGAGATCCGTTAGTATAAGAAGCAAATCATAAAATTTAGGTACTGTTGTAAACCCATTCATATCTTATTATTGCATAATACGTACTATATTCTAAATTCTCCATGACTTATACCCCCTGATATAATCCATAACATCATTAAAAAAAGTGAACTATGCAACAAAAACATAATTTGTCAAAAAAGAGAAAAGTCTGTAATGATCTAAACAAACGCAATACTTCTTTAACTCCAAAAATTCTTAAAAAAATAGGACAACATTGGAAATTTGTGTATCGATATTGTCTAAAAAATTCAGAATTTTATCACATTTGAGTTTTAAACAATTCCATTATTGGGCACAAAAGTTTCTGTTTTTCATGGAATCAAGTCAACTATCAACCAAATCGTCCCAAAGGTATTACTTGGCACAAACACTAATTGAAACATAAAAGTACAATCACAACAGTAGAATAACTATGTGGACACAAAAAACAGAAAAGAAAACAAGAAAAATAAGATAACTATTGGGTTGCCTCCCAACAAGCGATATTGTTTTAAGCCCCTAGTGTAACGCCCTCGATGCGGCTATATCTCCCACGTGTCGAAGCACGACTTAGAGGCATAACCGCATTGAAAGCAATGTCGCAAGTGAGGTAATCTTCACACAACCCATCTAATACATAAAGGGAAAGAGATACATAGTTGGCTTACAATCGCCACTTCACACAATTACATGAATAGAGCATTACAACATCCAAATACAATCATGGTCCGGCTACGGAACCAAAATAAAGAGCAACCCCAAATGCGACAAGGTCCCCCGATCGACCCCAACTGGGATCCACTACTGATCAACTAGAAACGAAACAAGACAAAGGACAAGATCTTCATCGAGCTCCTCCTTGAGCTTGGTTGCGTCACCTGCTCGGTAACATCGGCACCTGCAAACTGGTTTGGGAAGTATCTGTGAGTCACGGGGACTCAGCAATCTCACACCCTCACGATCAAGACTATTTAAGCTTATAGGAAGGGTAAAAGGTATGAGGTGGAGCTGCAGCAAGCGACTAGAATATTTGTTGGCTAACATATACGCAAAAGAGAGCGAGAAGAGAAGGCAAAGCACGTTCGAGAATTTATGATCAAGAAGTGATCCTGAAACAACCTACGTCAAGCATAACTCCAACACCGTGTTCACTTCCCGGACTCCACCGGAATGAGACCATCACA
Source organism: Triticum urartu (assembly GCF_003073215.2). Lineage (NCBI taxonomy): Eukaryota > Viridiplantae > Streptophyta > Magnoliopsida > Poales > Poaceae > Triticum > Triticum urartu. The sequence goes on along the minus strand of NC_053023.1, from coordinate 297,601,640 downwards.
GTTACACACGTGGTTGATGTATTTTAATTAAGGTCAACTTCAGGTTTTCTACAACCGGACATTAACAAATTCCCATCTGCCCATAACCGCGGGCACGGCTTTCAAAAGTTCAAATCCCTGCCGGGGTGTCCCAGCTTAGCCCATGACAAGCTCTCACGGTCAACGAAGGATAAACCTTCTCCCGAGACATTCTGATCAGACTCGGTATCCCGGTTCTACAAGACAACTTTGACAAGTTAAAACAAATCTAGCAACACCGCCCGAATGTGCCGACAAATCCCGATAGGAGGTGCACATATCTCGTTCTCAGGGCACACTCAGATGAGTAATCCGTACAACTAAAACCAAACCTCGAGTTTCCCCGAGGGGGCGCTGCACAAGGCTCTAGTTTGGACCAACACTCAGAGGAGCACTGGCCTGAGGGGGTTTAAATAAGATGACCCTTGGGCTCCAGAAACCCAAGGGAAAAAAGAGGCTAGGTGGCAAATGGTAAAACCAAGGTTGGGCATTGCTGGAAGAGTTTTATTCAAGGCGATTTGTCAAGGGGTTCCCATTATTACCCAACAGCGTAAGGAACGCAAAATCCGGGAACATAACACCGATACGACAGAAACTAGGGTGGCAAGAGTGGAACAACACACTAGGCAAAAGGCCGAGCCTTCCACCCTTTACCAATTATATAGATGCATTAATTAAATAAGAGATATTGTGATATCCCAACAAGTAAACATGTTCCAACAAGGAACAACATCTCCATGTTCCAACAAGGAACAAACTTAAATCTTCACCGACAACATAGCCAATCAATGGTTTGCTAGGACAAGGTAGGTTAGAGGCTTGGTTCAACAATATGGGAGGCATGATAAGCAAGTGGTAGGCATCGTAGCATAGGCATAGCAAAAGAGCGAGCATCTAGCAAAGCAAAGATAGAAGTGATTTCGAGGGTATGATCATCTTGCCTGAAATCCCGCAAGGAAGAAGAACGAGTCCATGAAGAAGACAAACGGACGTAGTCGAACGGGTCCTCACAATCACGACGTTACCAGAACCAACCCGAAGAAGCAACACCGGAAAGAAGCACACAACATAGTAAACAACCACCACATAAGCATGGCACGATGCGCAAACAAGTATGATGCATGTCCGGTTTAATGAGGCATGGCATGGCAAAGAGCACAAGCAATCCTACAAATTAAGTCGAGCTCAATATGCAACTCCGTTGCATATTGACGAAACACCACGTGACTTATTTAGTTCGATCTCGTTTATGTACCCAACAAGATTAAATGTTGATTAACATGGCAAGAGGTGAAGCAAAGTAAAACTTCCTATCTAGTCAAGTTTAAATGAGGCCGGAAGCAATGAAGAACAATTCCGGTAAATCCCCATATGCATATATTAGGGTTGGTACTGTTCTTCCCTAAACCATATTTTATAGTTCTTAAACATGCAAAGAGATGCCACCATGTTAAACTAGGAAAAATTCTACCCCATTTACATATAAAGTTTATTAGATTCCGAGCTACGGTTGATTAGTTATGAATTAAATCATTTTAGCAAGGTAATAGGCAAAATATGCGCAAACATCATTTTAAACATTTTAAACATGGATGAAAGTTGGATATTATGAATCTACACAAAATTCTAACCATTTTTCATATATAAGTTATTTACAAGTGATGCACGGTTTGAGAGTTACAATATGCATGGAGCTTAGGGGTTATTCCATAAAACTGCCAACTCTGGAATAAATAGGAAATTCGTTCTGTGGAAAAAATGAAACGGGCCAAATCTGGTCAGCCCAACGGTGCACAGGGAGCGGGGCTGCTCACATCGAGTTGAGGCCCAGTCAGGGAAGAGGCTTGGCAGGCCGAGCGCCGCTGGGCCTGGCAGCTGGGCCGGTTGGTGGACCTCACGCGAGACACGGCCTAGGCACGGTCGCGGTTCACGTAGGCGAAGGAAAAGGGCGGTCAACGGGGCAGCGCTCGGCTCATCCCTGAAGTGAGGAACGAGCAGGCAACCGATGCGGATGGCAGCGGCGAACAGCTCGCCGGATCAGCCTGATTCGGGCGAGGCAGCGGCAGGGGAGGCCGAAAACGGGCAGGACGACGGCGGGGCACCCAGATCCGGTGGCCATGGGGGTCCCTGTACAAGGATGGAGATAGAGAGAGGTTAGAGGAAGGAGGAGAAGGAGATGGCCAGGAAAGCAGAGCAGGGTGGCGGGATCCGACCTGGGAGGTCCTCTGGCGAGGCTTGCCGGTGACGAGGTCTCCGGAGACCATACGGCGAGCTGACGGGGGCGGGGTGAGTTGGCTCTCGGCACCTGCCCACTGGATCAAAGGCTCGAGGAGCTGCTCTCCATTGGTGCTGGACCCACACGAGAGCCGGGAGGGGAATCGGCTGCTGGCAGAGGATGTCGAGGAGCAAGGATGCACGAGGAGCTGCTGCTGGGCTTGGTCAGCGGTCATGACGCGAGAAGACGAGCTCGGGTGGCTGCGGCTATAGGGGTGGATCGAGCAGAGGCCGGTGAGGTTGGTCGGGGATGGATTGGATCAGTTTGGTGGTTGGTTGGGCACTGAAAACAAGGACAGTGGCGGTAGTGGGGGTTAGACAGGGGAGGATCCCTAGAAATTAGGGTTGGCTAGTTAAGGTAGGGTTTCATCTGCTATAAATAGCAGGTAGGAATTGGGTAGGGCTATCACGACCCTACGATCGCAATCGGACGGTCGCGAATAAAATAGTTAGGGAGTCCAAAAAGGAAAATGGTGATGTTTTGTAGATGTTTGGGGATGATCCGGATCCAACGGTGACGACTGTCTGGGTCGGGTCCGGGACAATTTCGGACACACATGGGAGAGGTCTATTGGAACTTGTGGGTTGTGCAGAAGGGCTCGAGCTGAGAGAAGAGAAGAGAGAGAGGCCCGGCGACTGTTTCCGGAGACCGAAAACGTCCGATGATTTGACCGACTATACTACCGCTATAGTTATCCATTGGGGCATCAAACGAACTCCGAATGCGATGAAACTTGGCAGGCGGCCTACCTACACTATAACAAGACCGCATGCCAACTTTCAACCCATTCCGAGAACATTTTCCGGCCACTTGTAAAATAATATTTTGGACATGTCGCGGGCGCGTGCAAGTGTGGTTTGGCTCAGAACGGACAACAGACGGAACTGGGGGAACCCGGACGGATGCAGGTTTTGTAGACATGATGATGCAATGCACATGATGACATGATGAAATGCAACACACAAGCAAATGACATGGCAACACCGGCAAATAACTGGAAGACACATGGCGCAACGGTCTCGGGGCGTTACACCTAGCTAGGTGTAATGCATGGTTTCAAGTATTTTCATCCATTGTTTTCGCATCATGAGGTATATGTTTATAGGAGGTTTTCCAAAATTAATGGGGAACACATCATTTATTATAAATTTAGCATTTTTAATGGAAACTTTCTTGAAACCCTTCGGGATTCCCTTATGTGATCCAATAATATTGCCAATTAATACCATTCAAAATTTGTCAGATAATGTGTAAAGGGGGAACTTACTTCTTAGCATTCTCATCAAATGTCTGGTAATCAATAAACACATACCTCCTCATCAGATATTCATTAACTAAAATTTTATCAAATGCAGGACATTCATGAATCATGTTGTAAAAGTCAAAAACTTCTCTAGCTTCTCATACGATATAATCAAATTCATACATGAGAATAAGAGTTGCTATCTTTTTAACCTTACGATAGCTTATGATAGGTAGTTCATAGAACAAAATTTTCAAAGTGGGGTGAGTATGCAGATATATTCTTTAAATTTTAAGAACTAGTGTAGAAATAGCTTATGCATCACTATTGGTTCTCTTAAGAATAGGGATATCATTGCAAACCAAATTCCCATGCAAGTAAATAATTCCTGAATAATGGTTTTTCCTATGAAGTCCCCACTTCCCATCACAAAAAGTTTAGTATCCAAAGTTAAGGGAATTTCTTCTTTAGGAGTCTTACCATCATCACTCTTAGCAATAACAAATTCAGACTTGATGGCAGCCTCAAACAAAGAAAGCAAACGAGCAAATAAAAATATTCGTGTGTTTTTGCAAAAAAAATTAAATAGAAGTGGGGGAGATGAAAATGAGAGGCAAAGGCAAATAAAAATAAGAGCAAGTACATGATAGTTTGTGCAAAGGTACTTGACAGGTTTTAGTGATATCACCCAGGAAACGGCGCTAGAAATTCTTCCTGCTACTTGTGAGCTGCGTTGGGATTTCCCTGAAAAGGGGAGGTTGAAGTAGTACAGTAGAGATAAGTATTTCCCTCAGTTAAGAACCAAGGTTATCAATCCATTAGGTGAACCACACAGAACCTCGTTAGCAGCACCAACACACACAAAAGCAAATACTTGCAACCAACGCAAACAAGGGGGTTGTCAATCCCCTCGCCGGTTACTTGCAAGGATTAAATATCGTAGTGATAGGTAAAATATAAATTGCAAAATACATAAAAATGCAGCAAGGTATTTTTGTGTTTTATGTATGATAAATGTAGAATCGGGGAACTTAGTTTTCTCTAGAGGCTTCTCTATGAAGCACATAACATACAGTGGGTGAACAAATTACTGTTGGGCAATTAATAGAAAGCGCATAGTTATGATGATATTCAAGGCAATGATAATGTATATATGCATCACATATGAGACAAGTAGACCGACTCCTGCCTACATCTGCTAATATTACTCCACCCATCGAACACTATCCAACATGCATCTAGGGTATTAAGTATAAAACAGAGTAACACCTTAAGCAAGATGACATGATGTAGACAAAGTAAACCCAAGCAATATGAATAAATCCCATAGGTTTGCCCTTAATGGCAACAATACAAATACTTGTCTTGTCCCCTACTTTTTCACTGGGATAGAGCACTGCAAGATTGAACCCATTACAAAGCACCTCTCCCATTGCAAGATAAATCAATCAAGTTGGCCAAATTTAACGTATAGATTGGAGAGAAATACAAATGTATAACAATCATGCATAAAAGAGTTCAGAGAAGACTCAAATAATATTCATGAATAATCTGATCATAAACCCACAATTCATCAGATCCCAATAAACACATCGCAAAAGAAGATTACATCGAATATAACCCCAAGAAAATCATGGAGAACATTGTATTGAAGATCAAAGAGAGAGAACAAGCCATCAAGCTACGCTATGGACCCGTAGGTCTATGGTGAACTACTCACATGTCATCGGAAGGGCAACAATGATAATGTGGAAGCCCTCTATAATTGATTCCCCCTCCAGCAGAGTACGGAAAAGGCCATTAGATGGGATCGCAGAAGAACAGAAACTTGCAGCGGCAGAAAAAGTGTTTGGGGTGGCTCTCTATTGGTTTCCTGGATTTATAGAATTTATAGAGGTGTAATTAGGTTAGGCGAAACCACATGGCGCCCACAAGGCATCAGGGTGCGCCTACCCCCTGGGCGTGCCTTGTTGCCTTTTCGTCTCCTCTCGTCTCATCTGATCTCCTCCCTTAGCTTCCAGGACCTCTCTTGTCCAAAAAAAAATCATCAAATTTTTTCATAGCATTTGGACTCCGTTTGGTATAAAATAGGAGCTGGCACTAGGCACTGAGCTAATAGGTTAGTCCTAGAAAATGATATATAATAGCATATAAAACGTCATTGGCAGCGATGGTAAAGGTTGACGATTACAGGAAGACCTGTGTTAACATGATAAAGATGGCATATCACAAGGACCCATTCATTCTTGGCAGCGATGCTACCCTGATTTTCTATGTGAAAGACTCCTTGCATAAGAACTGCCATGTAGTGATGCATGGGAAGAGGAGGGTACTGGGTGTCGAGGATGTTGCTAATGAGGACGAGTACGATGAATTTGTTGAGTTGCCAGGCAAGGGATCATGCACCAAACAAAAACTGAGTCTTAAAATCACCAAAAGTCCTAAGTTCATTTGGGGTCAACCTAATGATCCCAGTTCCCCCATGTACATGGGAATTAATCTATAACACTATTTACTATGTCTATTCTGCAACTTAGTTCGTTCAATTCGAACCGTCACATGTGCTGAATTGTGAGTTATGTCCGGCCTTCTGTTGATCTAAGAACGATTAATATGTTGACCTAGATATATGTTGTCAGCCCAGGCAATGAGTTTGATCTATTTATGATTATATACCATAGAGCTAGCACACTCAATTGACTCTGGTATGTATGGACCGAACATATGCAATCTGGTTTGCAAATAGCACAGGGTTCATTCATGAAAGTCGTGTACGTACCAAACCATGGCCGATGACCCCTACTGTGCATGATGTGAGTCATGTGTTTTGATTGGCCAGAACCCAAACCCCATGGATCGTATGTCTGCACCGTTGGATGCACCTAGATCAAATGGCAATCCTTATCCTTTCATCACCACATGCCGTTGCAGTTCGGATTTGATTTCTATGCACTAACTGCCCAGTAAATGCAAAAAATGGCTTAAAATATATCAAACGAGCCCCAAAATGCGCTAGAAAAATAAAACCTAGTGTATAATAGTGATTGAGTACTGTGGAAAAATTTCTAGGTGAAACGATGAAGTCACCGGCAACTGGAGTTCAAATTGCCATGTCTCCTTTTGGAAACTACGACCCTTCTTGTGAGATGTTCTGGCTTCCAAACTTTACATTCCACGGGGTCTTGAAAGCACACCACAGTGACACGTCGATTTTCGTGATTTTCGGACTCCATCTGCATTTCTTGTAATTAAGATACCAGCAAGACCAACGCCCGCGGTCGCATATCAAAGCCGAAATGTTTGAGAATTCTTCCCCCTCCTTGGACAATGATTGAACACACACATAGCGACACATAAATGATTTCTTAGACTTTCTCTGCCAACAACCACATGTAGTTGCGAGTGGGATTTGATTTATATGCACAAAATGCATGGTAAATGGAAAAAATGGCTTCAATAGCAAATGAGCCTCGAAGTGCGCTAGAAAATCAATATTGTGGTGTAATGGTGATTGCCTACCATGAAAAAAAATTTGAGGCGAAATGATGAAGTCACCGGCGATTATGAGTCTGAATTGCCACGTCTCCTTTTGGAAACTATGATCCTTCTTGTGAGATGCTCTGGTTTCCAAGGAGTGATCATCATAACATGTGCCAAACTTTTCCAATTTTTCCTATGGGTCTTGAGAGCACGCCATGGTGACACATCGTTTTTCGTGATTTTCAGACTCCATCCGCATTTCCTGTAATTAAAATACCATCAAGACCTACACTGATTGGAGTCTTAATTGCCACGTCTCCTTTTGGAAATTATGATCCTTCTTGTGAAATGCTCTGGTTTCCAAGGAGCTATCATCATAACATGTGCCAAACTTTTCTAAATTTTTTTCGATGGGTCTTGAGAGCACGCCATGGTGACACATTGTTTTTTGCGATTTTCAGACTCCATCCGCATTTCCTGTAATTAAAATACCAACAAGACCTATTCCGGTGGCCGCATCTCGCGGCCGAAATGTTTGAAAATTATCCCTATTTCTCGAACGATGAATGAAAACTCATAAAGAGACACAGAAATGATTTTTACACCTTCTATGCTAACACACACATGTAGTTGCGGTCGGGTTTTTATTTATATGCACTAAATGCATGTTAAATGCAAAATATGGCTTAAATAAAGAAAAGAGACCTGAAATACGCCAGAAAATCAAATCTAGGGTATAGTGGTGATTGTGTACCATGGAAAACTTTCGAGGACATATGATTAACTCATGTCTTCATTTCAAAATTACCACGTCTTCATTTCAAACGAAATTATGCTTTTCCATGATGTAAATTTTTTTCCAATAGCACACTGTTCATTCATGAAAATTGTGTGCCTAACAAACCATGATCGATGACCCTTAGTTCTGATTGGCCAGAACTCAAATCCCAAGGATCCTATGTCTCCACCGTTGGATGCAGCCAGATCAAACGTTAATCCTCATACCTTTCATCACCACATGCAGTTGCGGTTGAAATTTGATTTATAAGCACACAATGCAAGGTAAATGCAAAAAATGGCTTAAATATAGGAAACGAGCCCTGAAATGCGTAAGAATATTAAACCTAGGGTACAATGGTGATGGCATACGATGGAGAAAAGTTGAGGCGAAACGATGAATTCATCGGCGACTGGAATTTGAATTGCCACGTCTCCTTTCCGAAACTATTATTCTTGTTCTGAGATGCTCTAGTTTCCAAGGAGCGATGATTGAAACTTGTGGCAAACCTCACTAAAAAATTTCCATGGGGTCTTGAGACCACACCACGGTGACACACCGATTTTCATGTTTTTCATACTCTTTGCGTTTCCTGTAATTAAAATACAAACAAGACCTACGTCGGTGGTCGCATCTCGCAGCCGAAATGTTTGAATATTCTTCCCATTCCTTGGACAATTAATGAAAACATGCAAAGAGACACATGAAAGATTTTTTAGACTTTCTCTGCCAGTACCGATGTGTAGTTGCCAGTGGGATTTGATTTGTGAGCATAAAATGCACGGTTAATAGAAAAAATGGCTTAAATACAGCAAACGAGCCCCTAAATGCGCCAGAAAATCAATACTGGGGCGTAATGGTGATTCCGTATCGTGGAATTGTTTTTACGTGAAACGATGAAGTCGTTGACGATTGGAGTCCTAATTGCGACGCCTCCTTTTCAAAACTATGATCCTTCTTGTGAGATGCTCCAGTTTCCAAGGAGCAATCATCGTAACTTGTGCCAAAGTTTACCAAAATGTTTCGAATGGGTCTTGAGAGCACGCCACGGTGACATGGCAATTTTTGTGATTTTTTGATTCCATCCACATTTCCTGTAATTAAAATACCAACAAATCCTATGCCAGTGGCCGCATCTCGCAGCTGAAATGTTAGAAAATTCTTCCAGTTTCTTGAACAATGAATGAAAACTCGCAAAGCATCACACAAATGATTTTTACACCTTCTTTGCTAACACCCACATGTAGTTGTAGTAGGGTTTTGATTTATATGCACTAAATGCATGGTAATTACAAAAAAACTGGCTTAAATATAGCAAACAAGACCCGAAATGTGCCAGAAAAACAAACCTAGGGTACAACGGTGATTGTGTACCATGGAAAAAAATTGAGTCGAAATGTTGAACTCACATCTTCATTTTAAAATTACCACGTCTTCATTTCAAACAAAATCATGCTTTTCCTTATGTAAATGTTTTCCAATAGCACATACTTCATTCATGAAAGTCGTGTGCCTAACATACTGTGGTCGATGACCCCTGCTACGTTTGATGTGAGTCGTGTGTTCTGATTGGACAGAATCCAAACTCCACGGATCATACGTCTACACCATTGGATGCACCCATATTGAAAGGCAATCCTCATCCCATTCATCATCACTTGCAGTTGTGGTTGGGATTTGATTTACATGAACAAAATGCACGATAAATTCAAAAATGGCTTAAATATAGCAAACGAGCCTTGAAATGCGCCAGAAAATCAAACCTAGGGTATAATGGTGATTGCATACTGTGGGAAACTTTCGAGGCAAAATGATGAAGTCACCGGCGACTAGAGTTCAAATTGCCACGTCCCCTTTTGGAAAATATGATCCTTCATGTGAGATGCTCCAGTTTCCAAGGAGCGGTCATCAAAACTTGTGCCAAACTTTACAAAAAAATCATGGGGTCTATAGAGCATGCCACCATGACACACCAATTTTTTGATTTTCGGACTCCACCTACATTTCTGGTAATTAAAATACCAACAAGACCTATGCCGGTGGCCGGACCTCGCTGCCGAAATGTTTGAAAATTCTTCCCATTCCTTGGACAATAAATGAAAACACGCAAAGCGACACACAAGTGATTTTTTAGACCTTCTTTGCCAACACCCACATGTAGTTGCAATTGGGATTTGATTTATATGCACAAAATGATCGGTAAATGCAAAAAATGGGTTAAATATACCAAACATGCCCTGAAATGCACCAGAAAATCATACCTAGGGTGTAATGGTGATTGCGTGCTATTGAAATGTTTTTGAGGCGAAACGATGAAGTCACTAGCGATTGGAGTCCAAATTGCCACGTCTCCATTTCGAAACTATGATCCTTCTTGTGAGATGCTCCAGTTTCCAATGAGCGATCATCATAACTTGTGCCAAACTTTACCAAAAAATTCCACTGGATCTTAAGATCGTGCCATGGTGACACACTGATTTTCGTGATTTTCGAAGTCCATTTGCATTTCCTATAATTAAGTTACCAACGAGCGCTATGCTGGTGGCCGCATCTCGCGGTTGAAATCTTTGAAAATTCTTCCCATCTCTCGAAGATGTTCATGAAAACTCGCAAAGTGACACACAAATTATTTTTAAACCTTCTTTGTTAACACCCACATGTAGTTGTAGTAGGGTTTTGATTTATCTACACTAAATGCATAGTAAATGCAAAAAAGGCTTAGATATACTAAACGATACCTGAAATGCGCCAGAAAATGAAACCTAGGGTATAATGGTGATTGCGTACCATGGAAAAAATTCAAGGAAAAACGATGAACTCATGTCTTCATTTCAAAGTTACCACATCTTCATTTTGAACAAAATTATGTTGTTTGTGCACGGGGGCTCATAGAGGCAACTGTTTGCATAGGCCTTTCCGCGTGGTGACCGGCTTTCTTTTTTCACTTTTTTTTACCGAAGCCGCCAACATCCCCCCACCGTCCATCCCCGTTTCACTCAATAGTCCGCATATTATACACAAACTCCATTGCTAGATCCCACCTCCCCCAGATCCACACCAGAACTCTTTCAGGCGTCGGCATGCTCAACCTGACCGTGTGCCCACTCTTCAGCGTCAATGCTACCTTCACTTCCATTCCCAACACATGGTTGCCTGCGTCTCGCCATGTTTTTTTGCTCACCAGCAACCCTCGAGCATATTTATCATGTAACCCTCGCCTCCCTTGCTAGGTTTACACAAAAACTAGTCAGTTATTGCTCTCCATCGCGGTGAGGCATATTTCCTCGTGATCCCTCTTCCTATTTGGTTTGGTATGTTCCCAACTTGGCTATAAAATAATGGAGAGCATATATATGTCCATTACCTACATTCCTAACTAGTACATGTAAGTTGTATTTGTTGCAATTAGTTATTGTCGATTTACTAATCGTGAGCACCCGAGTCATACACAGTGAACAAATCAGCCATACATTTTCCAAATTATTACATGACATGTTTACACAACTTGTGACCAAGTTGTTAGCTTTATGCTTATCCTCCTTTTCTGAATTTTGCATGTGTTCTCTGTAGATGCCGAGGAGGAGCCACAACACTCATGCTTCAGCCGACATATGTTCATTTGAGTCTGACAACCCTAGGTCTCAAGTAGATGATCAGAGATCAAGTAATCTGGAACAGGATAGAGCTGCCGCAATCACCCTTCCGGTCAGGACACAAAAGAACGCTCCAAGAAAGCCCACACACCAGCCTAAAGGTGTATATGAAGTAACCGACATTGATTTAAAGTCATGGGCTCCAACTAAACCAGATAAAGCATGCACGAGTTTCAGGAATGTGTGTGGATTTGTTGGTAGGGCAAGGCTCAACATTAATCTGTCGGGGTTTCGGAAGGCTGAAAAAGAAAAGCGGCACAGGATAGTCCGGGAGATCATGAATCACTTCAATGTTCGAGATCATTGGAGAATGCAGGTGGAACATGCTGCATTGAAGAAGGTCGGGGATGCTTGGAGAAACTGGAAGCATGTGTTTCACAAGAAGTACTTTAGGTAAGGCAAGGACCCAATCCCCTCGTACGCCAAATTACAAAGGCAGATTGGGCAGAATTCAAAAGGGCCAGAGCAAATGCAGAGCTTAATGAGAAGAGTGCCAAGCAATCGGAACTTCAGAATAGGAGCACACACACCCGCCATATGGGTGTGGCAGAATACTACAACATGAAACTGATATGGAACGAGGAGAACAAAGAAGCAGTAGCTGTAGGTGGGAAACCGGCCTTTAATGAAATAAGGGGTGAACACGCTAGAGACTACTTGCGGGCATGGGCAAGGAGGTGTGACGACAGAACTTATTGCTTTGAAAGCTCACATGACGAAGAACTGTATCGCGGGATGTTAAAGGCTTCCAGCATCCCTGTAAGGTTCTACAGGAACTCAGTGCCATGTGACGTTATGTCCAATGCTCTAGAAACAAAAGAGCCCCCCAGTCATGTAAGGGGTATAGAAGTCAATGTCCCACACAAGAGGGCTTTTAGCCTAAGCAGAGAAGAGAGGATCACCATGGAAAAAGCGAGGAGTGAACAGAAGTAGAATTAATTGTATGGGAGGTTGAAGAGGGACATGTATCCGACAGTTCGAAAGGAATTTGAGGAGTCACTAATGATGCAAAAGACTCTAACACTGAGAGATAGCCAGCACATAGGAGGGGAGGCGTGCATGGACGATGCTACTTATTGCACGACAACACTGGACAAGAGTAGCTGTGCATCAGCTGATCACAGCGACACTGAGACTGCAACTGTGCATGAAGGGGTCCTATTGTTGGAATGACAAGAAGACTGAGGGGCATGCTTACACATTATGAAGGTAGGTTAAAATGTGCAATAGTCTGGGTTTCTGCCCCCCCCCCTCTCGGAAGGGGTCCTCTTGTTGGACAATGTGCCATTGAAGCCGGGTTGTGTGAAGTGCTACTGACTGAAGTAAAGCCTAGATTCAGTGAATTTTCCTTGAAGAATGTCCTAGGGGACTATGATGAGCAGAGGACCATGGGAGAAACACTGTTAAATCATATCCGGTGGCCATAAAAGGAAATAAACTTCATGTAGGAGAACCCTGAAGCCCCGCCAAGTGCAATCAATGTCGCCCTTCAACTAGTGATCCTCTCCTCACCACAAAAACTCTCACGTGCTTCCCCTGAGGAACTTAATACTCATAATCCGACAGCTGATGCATCAACCTATGATCAGCCCACCCGACTTCAAGCACCGCCTGCTCAACAATCTATCTTTGAATCATCCAGACCTTGCACGAGAAGTGTTTCAAGTACCAAGAAAGTGGGAACGGCCTCACCCGCGAGGAAGCGGCCCCTAATCCTGAAGAGGAATGAGAATGATAGCCTCTTCCTAAAAGCACTCATTGCCTAGAACCATATTACCAGTAGGTTGTTTGAAACAGAGAATAATATTGGTTCTGACAGCGTGCTCGATGAAGAAGTCAAAAGGATACTTGATAAAAATAAAGCAGACGTACTTGAAGCACACAAGTACGTCCATGGCCAACCATTTCTTGTGGGGAATACTTTGAGGAGTGCAATTCTAGTTGTCGCAAGTTACATAAATATTGCATGGATGAAATGTAAAAAGGTCATGAGGTTCTACTAGTCCACTATGTCAGAGATGATTTCCGTCATGATCAGGGAGCCATCAGTGTGGAATTTGAGGACTTTCATCTCCTCTTCAACTTCAGGGTGCTCACTATCACTCTAGCTAATTAAATGCTTGATGTTGTAAGTACTTCACAAACTCCGATAAACTTCTTCATACAAGGATGTAAACAAAAAAATCTAACTGTATTGTATTCCTCTCTGATGATTGATCGCGTAGAGAAGAACAAGCGAGAGAGAGTATTTCATATATCCTGAAGCGGAAAATGGAACATTATTATGTTGTACCATAGATAAACGGGTGTGGGCCATTGGAAAGGTTGCTAGTATCTTGGATTGCATGCCACATGCAGAATTCTTTCTCTTGCAATATCCTGAAAGGTAAGTCAAATAAACAACCATGCATACATTGATGGTCTTTCATATTTCGACATTGTTCGTAAGTTCATGCTTTTCTTAATCTGTAGCATTTATTGGATCTTGGTAGTCATTGTTCCCAAGCATAACAGAGTTTACTACCTTAATTCTCTCAGAGAGTCAATAAAGCCTTAGGACCTAATGCATCTTCAACAAATCATGGATAGGTATTGAATTCTATGATGTTGAAATTTACATTCATATTTGGTTAAAGAATTGAGTATGTGAAAATTCATTTTCATTTGCAGTGTGTTGGCATCATGCAAAACTAAACCACGGAACCAGTTCAAGAGTGCACTGCCTCTGCAGCACGATATTGTTTCCCTGGTAAGACACTTGACATGGAGCATCCTATGATCATCCCCATGTACACTTCGACCACTCCCCAAGAGGACAAACGGTGAGACCACGACCATACGCCATTAGACACAAGGTGAAGTTGCTCCTCTCCGAACCATCACTTTCCACATGTGAGACATGGCTACTACCTCAAACATATGTGCTATGCATGATCAGGAACCAAGAGGAAGACCATGGAACAGCTAGGAGCGTTGGACAAGATAGGGAGGACACCAAGTGCGAGGAACAAGAGGAAGAGCTGCCAGAAAGCTACAACTCACGGACGTCTGACGACCCTCGGAGGACCAACGATCTCCAGATGATTGAAGCCTGTAGATTCCACCAGCCAGCACGACTATAGCTGAGGCACCCTACAGCACACGGATGACCTTCAGATGTCGGACGTCCGACACTCATCATCCACCAGCCCACCGACCCTGTCTGGATATCTGGTGTTCCCTGACCAGAGCCAACACGTCGAAAGTTCGACGCCCTCCAGACGTCCGGACCCCCGCGAACGGCCAGACAACCAATGCCAGTCGGACGTCCGACACTGCTTGTGTGCGCACGGTTTATCAGGCCGAGGCCCATGTACCTGTTTCGCCCCTCACTTGCCCATTCGTGGCCCTAGACTATATATACTCTTTCCCCTTCCTCTAGTTAGGGTTAGCATTGTGTTAGCTCATTTCTATGTGAGCTTTGCTCCTACCTAATCTACTCTTGAGAGAGAGAGAGACCACTCCCATGGAGTTCAATACCTCCATGTGAGAAGATACCTAGTGGATGAAGGCCCCATCTAGGGAAGATCCATCTCGGATTCAAGACCTCAACTCCACATGGATTGGGATGAACTAGCTACCTTTGTATCCCCCCTTTGTTGGATTTCAATCATGTATCTCTCTTTGTGTTCATGGATCTAGCACATGTGTGATCGTATCTCGTTGATTTGAGTGTTCCCTCCCATTTCCCCTAGCGTTTTCCCTCCCATGTTCTTCGTGAGATCCCCTCCAAATCGTGAAATATTGGCCCATAGGGTTCCACCCTACATCGTCTTGGCATCATGAGCCACGTTGATCATGAATTTCGAGTCTCCCCACCGTTTTCTAGCCCAGTTTTGCTTGATTTCGTCCTAAATTTCAAAAATCCCCACCAAAAATAGCCCCAATTTTTTTGTGATTTGTTGATTTGATGATGTTTTCCTGACTTTGATCCATGGATTCGTTGTGTTTCAAGTGGATCTAGCATCTCCACAAGTTTTCCGACTTTCCATCCACAAAATCTCCTCAATTTTGACCCCCAAAATCATCTCCCCCCCAAATCGCGTCCCAGATCTGAAATCCCGATTTGACCCAGACTCATCGAACGTCCGACACTTTTCCTGACGACCGGAGACTTCCGAACCACCAGGGAACCGGTATTTACCGGAAGTCCAAGACCCCTAACCAGACCCAAAACATCAAAAGTCCGATAATTCTCGCACGTCTGATACCTGTAGAAACTGACTTTGGCTGATTTTTGTTTCGGCCATAACTAATTCATCTGGACTCGCATTTCGATGTTCTTTAGCTTGTTTTGAAGCTCTTGACATCCCCCATCCCACAAAAAGTACTACCTCTGTCATTTGACTTCATCAAATTTTTGTAACGTCCGCATCTT
Source organism: Triticum urartu (assembly GCF_003073215.2). Classification (NCBI taxonomy): domain Eukaryota; kingdom Viridiplantae; phylum Streptophyta; class Magnoliopsida; order Poales; family Poaceae; genus Triticum; species Triticum urartu. Next base: position 297,585,776 of record NC_053023.1, on the reverse strand, counting down.
TAGGGTCTTCACCACATCATCTGCATTACCACCACCGACTTCCGCAACCTAACCCTTTTGTTCCCCATAGCATTAGTAGTTGCTTGAGTAGTGATTCGAGTCTCCTAAGGTGTTTAATCTACTTAGGGACGGTTACTTCTTCATCAACCACCACCATAACTTCCGCATAACCTTGCCCACCATACATTTCCGCCACCTCAACTTAACCCAATTTTGTTTGAGCTTGTTTGAGTTGTGGTTTGTGTCTCCTAAGGTGTTTCAACTACTTAGGGGCGGTGACCTCAACTTTGACTCTGCATAACCCATCATTGCACTTCCGCAATCCCATTGAGCTTCCACAAAACCACCACCGCATTCCACTACCACCATTTGACATTTGCCTTTGGAGATTTTGAGTTGTGGGTTTTCCATTTCCTGGGGTGTTTTGGCTAACTAGAACAGTTCGATGTTGACAACACTGCTGCTCAACTTCGCTAAGGATTCAACATCGACCACCTTCACCATTTTGACACCCTAATCGTACGAAAGAATGATAACATCTGTATAATCTTGGTATCGTGGTATCCCATCATTATACATTCTTCTTGCCATAGTATTGATAACCCCTAGCCCATTTCGCGTCACTTGCCTATCGATACTAGCCATTGAGTATTTCCAGCAACGTTACTTATGCACATTAGTGACATCGACCTACACCTTCCATTGCATACATACCATATCATATTAGTGTCCTCATCTTGGTATCATCATATCACCTCTTGTGTCACAAGATTGTTCACGCATATACACAATTGCTATCTCGGTTTGTGCATTTTGCATTGTGGCCTTAAAAAAGGAAAGGAATAAGCTTTTAAGCATAGAGAGAAACAAAGAGCTTGTAAGCAATAGCCATAGAATCATACCACATTGCACATAAGATTGTCATATACGATCACCTTGAGAAGAACACCAGAACATCATACATACATAGCATACTTGGGATAGAAAGTTGAAACATTTTGCATCTTGTAGGTTGTGCACAAGTGTCGTATCCCCCTGTTGAGCAATCGTGCTAGTGTCTCTCTTGAGTTGTGCAACACGAGCATTTTCCGTGGATTCCACATTTTGTGCTCACTCCTTGGTTGCACGACCCCATATTTTTATCCATGTGAGTGTGTGTTTCCATGTGCCACATATTGTTACCTGTTTCACTTGCGAATTTGTGAATCTCTTTCAACATTATTGACTCTTGCTAACATTTTGCATCAAATTTTTGTGCCACTATCGTCACCAAGCTCCACTAAAAGCTTTACTTGTGTAGGTGTGAGAATTGACAAGATCCGGTACAAATTGTGCTATTTCCCTTGCTACACTATTGAGTGCTCATTGATCCATTTTCAACATTGGATAAGGTACATTCGTCTAGTTCTTCTCTTTCTCCCACTCACATTTGCTCGAGTCTTGTGATAGATAGGCAAAGCATTTCATCTCCGGTTTTCGACGACAACGACGATGGGAACAACTACATCAACACTCACTAATTCGGACTACAACAATCTACCTTGCGGAAGCGCATCGACAACCTCACCGCCAACATAAGTCACTCTGAAGCAAGTAAAAGGGACTACATCATCACGAAGTTGGACAAGCTCAAAGATCAAGCATGAGACATGATGGCCAACTACACGTCTTCTTCCCCTTCGTCATTCTCAAGGCGGCAGCGAGCGAGTCGCAAATCATCGGATCACCCATGCGATGCAAGCGTAATTCATCCACGTCCACATCTACATGGAAACCATCATCACATTCGTGATCCACAACATCATGAAGGGCAAGTCACCTCCAAGAATCATGTGCACGATAACAACGATGAATGACATCTACTATGAGCTCAAGCCTGACTACGACACCATCAACCTAAAGATGCTCGAGAAGCGCAAATCTACAAGTGCGAACAAGCTCGACATCAAGCTACCACCAACCTTCATCAGCACAAGAGAAGACCGCGAGAAGAGAACCACCAAGAGGAAGTTAAGGCTACCACCACCACTTCGGCATCTTCGCCAAGTGTTCTCAAGGCATCTTTGCCTTCGGACATACAAACATCTTTGCCTACTTACTATGAGTATGCCTACGTCGACATTGTCAAGTCCAAGGCGATCACCTACAAGCGAGGGCGATACTTCCATATCCGGAAGCACCTCAAGGAAGATGGCCAAGCATGGGAAAGTCCCTTATGTCTTGGAGACAAGCTACGAGGCGCCACATCATATGGGCATCATACAAGATGATGACAAGATGGTCGAGCAAGGGTCATCCCCTTTTGCCACGGTGACGAGCACAAACCTGTTCAACAACATAAAGACAGCACCCCAATGGGACTCATACTCCGAGTCAAGCTACGAGACCGCACATGAGATACTATATTTGGTCTTAGAGGAGAGTGATGATTTGCCACTCCCTACGGCATTCATCTTTGGAGGCGTTATGGATGAGTAGGTTGAGCATGGGACTATCCCTTCAACCAAGGTAGCGATAGGAGTTGAGCATGGAGACATTTTCACCTACATCTCGGTGACACCCATAGATGACGAGATGCCCCAATTCCAATGTGAGGAGAGCCACCACCACATGAGTGATATGAGTAACTCCAGCATATGTGACATTGAGTGCATTTCCTATGAGAGGATGAGTGTGAACACCACTAGCCCCACACATGAGAGCATGCCACACATCCTATGTGAGGTTGAGGGCTATTTGAGTGACTCCACCAACCATATGAGTGAGAGCATCATACAGGGAGTGAGTGAGCAACAACACTTAGCGAGTGGGATAGTTGAGATGGCTTGTGAGGCCACTATATATGATTTCTAATGACTTAACCTCTACTCCTAGTGTGTTTTCCTTTTTGGTGCTAGATCTCCAACAAGATGAGGTGCCAGTCCTCGATGATTCCATACCTCCAATGGGCAAACTGATGGCCATGATGGACGATATTGCACCCCCACATGGTTCCATAAACTTGATGAAGCTATTGATCAAGTGTCAACCTTTGCAAGCTCACCTACAACACATTTGTGGAGCAGGTGATGGTACTTCACTTATCCCACTAGTGGACTATCTTGCAAATGATTGCTTGCATGATGTTGATCACCTTATGGATTCATCGCATACTATGTCTTGTTTCTATATGTCACCCATTTATGATAAATATGATGATGAGCATGTTGAATTGCCTAGTTCTGATGCTTTGCTCCATAGGATATCATGTGAAAATTCTATTGGTCATGTCATGTTTGACAATCCATTAAACTTGTCATATGCTATGAGTGAGATCTCCTGTAACACCTTCGATGTGACTATATCTCCCATGTGTCGAGGCACGACTTAGAGGCATAATCGCATTGAAGGCATATGTCGCAAGTTAGGCAATCTTCACAACATCCCATGTAATATAAATCATAAAGGGGAGGTAATATAGTTGGCTTACACTCGCCATGTCAATCAAGTACATCAATAACATTACATCATCCAAAAACTCATGGCCCGACTACGGCACCAAAATAAAAGAGAACCCAACATGCGACACGGTCCCAATCACCCCCAACTGGGCACCACTACTGATCATCGGGAAAGGAAACATAGTAACGTTGAGAGTCTTCGTCGAACTCCCACTTGAGCTCATACGCGTCTCATGGAGCGGAATCATCAGGCCCTGCATGTGGTGTAATAGTAATCTGTGAGCCACAGGGACTCAGCAATCTCACACCCTCGCGATCAAGACTATTTAAGCTTATAGGTAAGGCAAGGTAAATATGTGGAGCTGCAACAAGCGACTAGCAAGTATGGTGGCTAACTTATACGCAAAAGAGAGCAGGAAGAGGTGGCAAAGCGCGAGCGAGAAACTAGAGAGCAACCTGCGCAACCATTACTCCAACACTGTGTCCACTTCCCGGACTCCGCCGAGAAGAGGCCATCACGGTAACACACTTGGTTGATTCATTTTAATTAAGTTAAGGTTCAAGTTATCTACAACCGGACATTAACAAATTCCCATCTTCCCATAACCGCGGGCACGGCGGTAACACACTTGGTTGATTCATTTTAATTAAGTTAAGGTTCAAGTTATCTACAACTGGACATTAACAAATTCCCATCTGCCCATAACCGCGGGCACGGCTTTCAAAAGTTCAAATCCCTGCAGGGGAGTCCCAACTTAGCCCATGACAAGCTCTCACGGTCAACGAAGGAATAGACCTCCTCCCATGACGTTCTGATCAGGCTCGGTATCTCGGTAATTCAAGACACTTTGACAGGTTAAAACAAGACCAGCAACACCGCCCGAATGTGCCGACAAATCCCGATAGGAGCTGCACATATCTCGTTCTCAGGGCACACTCAGATGAGCCAGACGTTGGGTAGGCCAGCCCAGAGTTGCCCCTGGTAGTCCCGGACATCGCTCGGTTGGACCAACACTCAGAGGAGCACTGGCCCGGGGGGGTTAAAATAAGATGACCCTTGAGTCTGCAGAACCCAAGGGAAAGAAAAGGCTAGGTGGAAAATGGTAAAACCAAGGTAGGGCATTGCTGGAAAAGCTTTAATCAAGGCGAAATATCAAGGGGTTCCCATTATAACCCAACCGCGTAAGGAACGCAAAATCCGGGAACATAACACCGATATGACGGAAACTAGGGCGGCAAGAGTGGAACAAAACACTAGGTGAGAGGCCGAGCCTTCCACCCTTTACCAAGTATATATATGCATTACGATAACATGGCAATATAATGATATCCCAACAAGTAAATAAAAGATGTTCCAACAAGGAACGGCCTCCAATCTTCACCTGCAACTAGCAACACTATAAGAGGGGATGAGCAAAGTGGTAACATAGCCAATCAATGGTTTGCTAGGACATGGTGGGTTAGAGGTTTGACATGGAAATTTGGGAGGCTTGCAAGCAAGTGGTAGGCATCGTAGCATTGGCATAGCAAAAGAGCGAGCAAACTAGCATAGCAAAGATAGTGGTGATTTCGAGGGTATGATCATCTTGCCTGCACAGTAGTCAGAGTTGACTGGATCCTCGAAAGCAAACTCAATGGGCTCCTCGTTAGCGAACTCGTCTCCCGGCTCTACACAAACAAGACAAACAAGCAACAAGGATACAATCAACCACGTGCAAGGATCAAGCAATATGATGAAATGATGATATGCTATGCGGGATGCGATGCGGGATGCAAAATGCAAGATATGACAGGAAATGCATGAAACTGGACTCAACTTGGAAGTCCAAGCGTGCCACTGGAAAGATGAGATGAAATCGCTTGAAAACGATATAAAGAACGCCGGAATCGGAGTTACGGTTTGGAAATGGCAAGCAATTCAAAAATGGCACCGGTTTGCGATTTACAGCAAGTAGGCATCTAAATGCAATGAAATGAACATGATACAGCACCCAAACATTACAACAAAATACATGGCAGGGATGCATACAAGATTCTTAACAAAAGTCTATCACTTAGCTACGGCCAATTCATCCATTAACAGGTTCAAACAAGCATGGCAAAAATGCATATGGCAAACAGATCTCAGACTTAGTGAAATTAACACTTGTCTGGAATTTCAGATCAGGTAGCCCGCTTCGGAGCATCAAAACTACATGCTACAGGATCTGAACATGGCAAAGTAAAGCATGGCATGGAGCTACTCAAAGATCTTAACAAAAGTCCCTTAGTGACCTTGAGCCAAAAGGATCAGAAAATACAATTGCAAGCATGTGAACATAGCAAAAACATAATCAGTTTTCATACTTAGTGAAAACTGGAGCAAGCTGAAATATAACTCAAGTAGGCATGTTTACGAGCTCGATGCACTCACTACGGTGCAAGTTATGGCAAGACAAGCATACATCTATCACGAATACACAAAATGCAAGCTAGACATGGCAAGAACAATAGCATAGCATGCATGGATCAACTACAACATCATCGGCAAAATTGCAAACAAGTTGACAATCTGCCCAGATTCACAAAGTAGCAAAAGTAGAGCTCGATTGACTCAAGCTAGGGTGCACCATAATTGCAAACAAAGGCATGGATGGATATAGTACTACAATAATAACAAAACATCCTTAGTGATCGTCCTCAAAAGAGGCACGGATCAAGAGGAAACAACATGAACATATGGCATCATGAGATAAACAGCTCCAAGACTTTGTGAAATTGCTAAGTCCCTGAAAACATATGGCGGCGGACATGGCGGCGGACACGTCCGTCGGCAGGGAAAGTGTCCGGCGGCGCGCGAGGTGGATTTTAGGGTTTCGGACGAGGGGGAATCCGGATTTCGGGGAAGGGGTCTTTAAATAGGCATAGAGGGAGCTAGGAGAGTCCAAATGAGGTGCGGTTTTCGGCCACGTGATCGTGATCGAACGCTCTAGATGATGGAGAAGACTTAGGTGGGTTTTGGGCCAAATTGGAGGGGTGTTGGGCTGCAACACACATGAGGCCTTTTCGGTCCCTCGGTTAACCGTTGGAGTATCAAACAAAGTCCAAATGATACGAAACTTGACAGGCGGTCTACCGGTAGTAAACCAAGGCCGCTTGGCAAGTCTCGGTCCAATCCGGAAATGTTTAATCCCCACACACGAAAGAAAGCTAGAAATGACCACCGGAGGAGAACGAAACGCCGGAATGCAAAACGGACAACGGGGAAAATGCTCGAATGCATGAGACGAACACGTATGCAAATGCAATGCACATGAAGACATGATATGAGATGCATGACAACAACAACAACACACGGAGACAAAAACCCGAACCCGAGATAATAAATTAACTTAACGCCGGAAACGGCAAGAGTTGGAGTACAAATTGGGAAAGTTACATCTGGGGTGTTACATCTCCCACATTACATCTTTACAATCTTAACATAGTAACTATGCATGCCCCATTAAAATAAATCCCATTTGTCGTTATGGCATAGATGACGAGATCATGGTCATTGGATGTTGCTTCTCTTGCGATGATATTGCTATGCTACCTTTGCAAAATTTATGCAATTCATCATATATGTCATGCCATAAAAATTATTGTATATTGCATGATTCCATCCCTTGTGTGCACCATATGCATACCATTCATGACAATGATCTAGATACTACTAGTGATGCATTCAACAATCTGAGTCTCCATTATGCTATACATAACAGCAAACCTATCATGATGGACGACACGTTTCTATATCACGCTTCTCATTTCTTTGAGCATTGGATATTTTGTGCTAACCAACACATGCACATGCGCATCATAATGGATGATGTGTACATATACCACACACACACACACTATTTTCCCTTTCCCTTTGTTTTGTGTAGGTACTTATGAACACTCGTCAACCTCACAATCCATGAGTTGATGGAACGAGCTCTTGAGAGCAATGATGATTTGGGATCACGTGGATTATCCTTAACACTGTTCCCTTCGCACAAGGACTATGCACATCTCTTCTACTTGGCTCTCACATGACTATGGGCTATATGTCACTTGTTACTTTATGTCCATCGTAGCATGTTTAGTTTGCATGACACACCTCTTTCTATGATTTGGCCATGCAATTGTGACCCTTGCTCGCATTTACCCATGATTCACCATTATCCTACTTTTATGTGTATTTGCATGCTTGGTGGAGATACTAGTTGCTATTGCCATGTGCCACATGCTATTGTTGACTCTTGTGTTGGGAGAGTCATGTAACATCCCAAACTTTATAATTTTGGAATGTTAATTATTTAAATAGGATTATAAAAAACTTTCTTGTGTTTGTTTGAGTTTAGGTATGTTTGAGTAAGCTTTGATACTTTTGCTGTTAAAATGAATATTCAATTGAGAGGGAATAAGATGACTTTCCCAACTATTTATTTGTCTCGTATGCATTGGATTTTGAAAATATTTAAAGTATTCAAAACAATTACCGATTCAAAAGAAAACAATATGAGAGAAGGAAATATGACGCCTCCAATATAAAAACATGGGAAATTCTTTAAAAATTATTTGGATGTTTCTGTGGAGTTCAAAAATATTTTATGGGACATTTATAAAGCCAAAATAAATTTTATAAGAATCTTATTTGTATTTTGTTTCATCGTTTTAGACTGAAAAAAATGTTCACTATTTTATATAGTAGAAGTAATGTTTTACTCTATTCTGGTATTTTGTTTTTAGATTTTTTAGCTAAATTTATTTCCTGTAGCAGAGGTTTACAAAACGTGCACTGTCCAGTTGGGCTGCACAGTGGCCCATCCGGGGCTTCGCACGCGCCAGCGCTCAGCTAGCAGGCCGGCTCATCTTAGCGCAGCCGCAGCCCAACCCGCAGCTCTCTCCCTTTCTGTATTTTTCTTCTTCCTTGTCTCACTGACAAGGCTGGCCCGCTTGTCATCTGCTCTAGCGCACCGTGTTCATTACGAACACTATAACTTTTGTAATCGAACCTGTAGAAGAGTAGGATTAGGCCGTGGAACACAATTGCAATGATCGGTGCATTAGGCATGTATAGATGATGTACAAAGGGTGGCAACAACCTCAACTATACAGGAAAACTAGGAGGTGGGCCCAAGACACAATATACCCGTACACAATATATTCAACACCCCCTGTAATCGAAGCATCGCTGGAGACTGGAACGAAACTCCTCAAAGGTGGAAGTAGGCAGCCCCTTAGTCATCACATCGGCGAACTGTTGTGCGGTCGGAACATGGAGGACTCGAATGCATCCAAGAGCCACCTGCTCACGCACAAAGTGAATGTCGAGCTCAATGTGCTTAGTCCGGTGATGATAAATGGGGTTGGCCGAAAGCTACACCGCAGAGATGTTGTCATAGTAGACAACCGTAGCCTGGGAGACATCATGATGCAACTCCTAATGTAGCTGTCGTAGCCAGGTGCACTTGGCGACGGTGTTAGCCACTGCGCGGTACTCGGCCTCCGTGCTGGAACGCAAAACTGTGGGTTGTCGCTTGGACGATCACGAGACGAGTGAAGAATCGAGCTAGACGCAGTAGCCAAAGGTGGAGCGACGGGTGTCAGGACAGCCAGCCTAGTCCGCATTGGAATAAGCCACCATCTCCAGAGAAGTGGATGTCGTGAGAGTAAGCCCGAGAGCTGATACGTCTCCAACGTATCTATAATTTTTTATTGTTACATGCTATTATATTATCTGTTTTGGATGTTTAATGGGCTTTAATATGCTATTTTATATTATTTTTTGGGACTAACTATTAACCGGAGGCCCAATGCCCATTGCTGTTTTTTGCCTATTTCAGTGTTTCGCAAAAAAGGAATATCAAACAGAATCCAGATGGAATGAAACCTTCACGAGGATCTTTCTTGGAACAAACTCAATCCAGGATACTTGAGTGGAAGTCAGAGACGCAACGAGGTGGCCACGAGGTAGGAGGGCGCGCCCAGGGGGTAGGCACGCCCCCACCCTCGTGGGCCCCTCGTAGCTCCACCGGCCTACTTCTTTCGCCTATATATACTCTTATACGCTCAAAACATCGCGGGGAGCCATGAAACCACTTTTCCACCGTCGCAACCTTCTGTACCCGTGATATCCCATCTTGGGGCCTTTCCGGCGATCTGCCAGAGGGGGAATCGATCACGGAGGGCTTCTACATCAACACCATAGCCTCTTCAATGATGTGTAAGTAGTTTACCATAGACCTTCGGTTCCATAGTTATTAGCTAGATGGCTTCTTCTCTCTCTTTGGTTCTCAATACAAAGTTCTCCTCGATGTTCTTGGAGATCTATTCGATGTAATACTTTTTGCGGTGTGTTTGCCGAGATCAGATGAATTGTGGGTTTATGATCAAGATTATCTATGAACAATATTTGATTCTTCTCTGAATTCTTATATGCATGATTTGATATCTTTGCTAGTCTCTTTGAATTATCGGTTTAGTTTGGCCTACTAGATTGATCTTTCTTGCAATGGGAGAAGTGCTTAGCTTTGGGTTCAATCTTGCTGTGCTCGGTCCCACGGACAGAAAGGGAGCCGACACATATTGTATTGTTGCCATCCACGATAAAAAGATGGGGTTTATATCATATTGCTTGAGTTTATCCCTCTACATCATGTCATCTTGCCTAATGCATTACTCTGTTCTTATGAACTTAATACTCTAGATGCATGCTAGATAGCGGTCGATGTGTGGAATAATAGTAGTAGATGCAGAATCGTTTCGGTCTACTTGACACGGACGTGATGCCTATGTTCATGATCATGCCTAGATATTCTCATAACTATGCGCTTTTCTATCAATTGCTCGGCAGTAATTTGTTCACCCACCGTAATTTATGCTATCATGAGAGAAGCCACTAGTGAAACCTATGGCCCCCGGGTCTACTTTACATCATAAAAGTTTCCGATCTATAATTCTAGTTTAATATCTATTTATTTTGCAATCTTTACTTTTCAATCTATACAACAAAAATACCAAAAATATTTATCTTATTATCTTTATCAGATCTCACTTTTGCAAGTGGCTGTGAAGGGATTGACAACCCCTTTATCGCGTTGGTTGCAAGGTTCTTGATTGTTTGTGCAGGTACTAGGCGATTTGCGTGTAGTCTACTACTGGATTGATACCTTGGTTCTCAAAACCGAGGGAAATACTTACACTACTTTGCTGCATCACCCTTTCCTCTTCAAGGGAAAACCAACGCATGCTCAAGAGGTAGCAAGAGCCATCGTGCCACGGATGTACCGGAGAATCCGTTTCATGAGGGTCCAATGGGAGTCACGAGGGGCGTGCATATGAAGACACACCTGCCGAACAGCTGTCGGCGTTCTAAGAACGGGGGTACCCAGACACGCTTGCCTACGGCTGGCATGTCCCTGTCAACGGCCTGGTATGGCACAGCATCAACATCGACAACTCAAGACCATCGCGAGGGGCCAAGCCTCGCGAGGCGGATGACATCAAGACCTCTCCGGGGGCGGCTTCCCCAGGCTGGCTCCCGAGGAGCGGAGATATCTATTGAAGGTGCACCTCGGGAGGTTCGAATGATGTGAGCCATAACGATCAAGGTCAGGCGGGAGCCAGCAGGCGCAATGTACTAGTTTCCTCTTTGGTGCTAAGGAGGCAAGTGCAAGTGCGGAGTCCGAAGGAATCAGGTAAAGGTTTCCATTCTGGTGCAACAAGACCAAGGCTGCCAGGACGGCAGGACGGAGGTCATCATGGAGCACACCGCGGCATCACGACCAGGAGCTTTTGCAGGCGAAGACTACCTTTCTCAGGATAGCATGTACTAGTTGTCTCCCTTCAAATTTGGCCGTTGTGGGATCCCTTCCCGCCTGGCATTTGGGAAGAGGACAAAGGCCACTATAAATAGGACCTAGCCACCACCATCGAGGGGGACGGATCAGAGAGATCATCCTGTGACCCACCAGCTCATCGAGCACAAGAACACCTCCCCTCCAGAGGCTGTTCTACCCTTGTACTAGTTCTTCAACAACCCCTTGAGGCCAATCGACCACAAAGCAGGAGTAGGGTTTTACACCGCAAGGTGGGCTGAACCTAGGTAAACTGATGTGTCTCTTCTTCATTAGGTTCATCGAGCTAGGCCATGGGATCAGTTGGGAGGCTCACTGGGGAGTACGACTTCTTCGCACGCACCCTAGAGTTCGAACCTCTCAAGGGTCCGCAGAACACCAAATCCGACAACAACATACTGTAGATCTGGCCGGGTGAGAGTCACGTACTGAAGGGCACCAACAATGGACCGGTAGAACGGAGCATCTGACGCGGTTGAGCCCTCAAGAGCAAAACCTTGGCATGCATGTTAACAGGAGTAGTGACAGGGTGACAATTGAGCATGTCGGCACGCTCAAGTAGCTCATGCGCATACTTCTGCTAATGAAGAAAGAAGCCGTCGGGTTGCCGAACAACCTCAATGCCAAGAAAATAGTGTAGCGCGCCCAAGTCCTTGATGATAAACTCATCACGCAGCCGAAGAGTGATCTGCTGAAGAAGGGTTGTGGAGGAGGCCATCAGGATGATGTCGTCGACGTAGAGGAGGAAATATGCAGTCGTGTCGGCACGGTAGTAGACAAACAATGAGGCATCCGAGCGAGTGATGCTGAAGCCCGGTTGAGGGAGTCCTGGATTATGGGGTCCTCGGGTGTCCGGGCCTTGTAGCATGGGTCGGACTGATGTGTCATGAGGATACAAGATAGAAGGCCTTCCCCCGTGTCCGGATGGGACTCCCCTTTGCGTGAGTGGCAAGTTTGGCATCTGGATGTATGATTTCCATTCTCTGTAAATCGACTCTGTACAACCCTAGGCCCCTCCGGTGTCTATATAAACTGAAGGGTTTAGTCCATAGAGGCTATTAGAATTTACATAGGCTAGACATCAAGGGTTTAGCCATTACGATCCCAAGGTAGATCAACTCTTGTAACCCCTATACTCATCAAAGTCAATCAAGCAGGAAGTAGGGTATTACCTTCATTAATCGAGCCCGAAACTGGGTAAACATCATGTCCCCTTTGTCTGCTGTTACCTTTGATCTTCGGACGCGCAGTTCGGGACCCGCTACCCAAGATCGACCGATTTTGACACCGACATTGGTTCTTTCATTGAGAGTTCCACTATGTCGTCAACGGCAGGATCGATGGCTCGCCTTGTCACTAACGGCAACATTACCTCTGGAAGGGCCCTAGGTCCGAGACAGGTCCTCCAGCTCGACGGTTTTACCATGGGCGCCCATGAGGCCATTAAGCCAAAGGCAACCCTCCAAATCGCTAAACATCCTGAAAAGCTGGATTCGGCAGATGTCTCATCCTTGAACAAGCTACTAGATCGCATCGCCGCCCTAGGGGTTGCTACAGACTACGATCTGATTGGGCTTAAACCCAATCAGAGGGAAATCAAGTACCCACCGATCACCCATCTGCTGGCGGTCGTGGAGGAACAAGCGGAGAATACTTCGTCCCCTAAGTTAAGAACAAGCTATGTTCGGATTTCCAAGCCCTGCTAGCCGGATACCCATCTTCAGGAAGACCCCTCATGTCCTCCGAACATAGAACCGGGCATTGAGCCCAAAAGGCACCAGGACACTCCGGATCCTGGGCTGGTGACCTCGAAAATTCTTCAAACTCCAGATACAATAGTGGGTTAGGGTTCAAATTTTATCCCACCCACCTGCCACAAGCAATATTCGCCAAGAAATTCGGGTCCTCCAGACGTATGCGACCTAATGTATGTGCGGCAGCAACCTGAGGAAACAGTCCATCACTTCTGGGCCAGATTTCTCCTTGTTAAAAACAAGATTAAAGATTGCTGCGACAACAACGCGGTTTCAGTATTTTGTCGCAACTGTACGGATGAGGGAATCCTCAACGCCCTCAACCGCCGCTGCATACTGCACTTCACAGATTTGGCACACATCATACAGAAGTACTGCGCAATAGAGAGCGCCTAGAAGGCCCAGACAGCCCGGTGGGAACATCTTGCCTTTAAGCAGCCCATCAGACGGACAAAAAGGATGCACCCTTACGGGGCACGCGATCATCATCTCATGGACAAGAAAATCAAGCCCTTCACGGGACACAGAACTATCCTTGACGACCCGCTCGACAAATCCTGTTAGATACATACATCACCGAATACCGGACCAACACATAGCCTTTGGGCATGCTGGGTACTCGGGCAGGTGGCTAAGAGTGGCGAGGCCATCCTCACCAGCACCACTTCAGAGAGGCATTCTTCCGAGGATGTCGACCTCAATGTTTTTACGGTCTTCGAGACCTTTTCTTCCAACAACCGGCACAAAAGGGCATTATGTGACCTCGCCAAAGTCAACTAGGTAGCCGCAATAAATCCTTGGAACAATACGACAATAACTTTCACCGCTGATGACGAGCCAAGGGCCATATCTGTCCGAGCACCAGCCACCTTGGTCTTAAACCCAATTGTGGACGGCTTTCATCTCACTAAAGTGCTCATGGACGGCGACAGCGGACTGAACCTCATTTATGAAGATATGCTCCAAAAAGTGCAAATGGACAAAAGTCGCATTGAGCAAAGCGACACCACCTTCCGAGGCATTATTCCCAGTCAAGAAGCACGAAGCTTGGGGAAGATTAAACTAGATATCATATTTGGCACGCCGGAGAACTACAGGTCCGAAGAAGTGCTCTTCCATGTGGCACCTTTTAACAGTGGATATCACGCCCTACTGGGGCGAGATGCATTCACACGCTTTCAAGCCATACCCCATTACGGGTACATGAAGCTCAAAATGCTAGGGTGTAACGGATTTATCACTATGACTAGTGATCCGAATATAGCACTCCGTGCCGGAAACAAAACTGCATCCCTGGCCCTTGAGGCGCTATCCGAGGCCCTCGCAGCTGATGAGCTAACAAATCTGTGCTCCATAGTTGACAAGGACGATGTAATCCTTGACAAGAGGCCCAAATCGACTTCCTTCAAGCCATCAGACAAAATCGATCATCTTCGGCTCCACTTTAAAAGTCTTGAGCCATAATCCGAAGTGAGGGGTAACACGGAGGAACGCCTCACACACGACGATGAATGAGGAAATATGGAGGATGGACTCCGGAGCTAAGTCATGGAATTCCAGCCCGTAATAAAACAACAGCCCCCTCACGAAGGGATCCATTGGGATGCCTAACCCCCGAAGGAAGTGAGACATGAACACCATGCTCTCACCGGGCTGGGGACTGGGAATGGCCTGCCCTTGAGCAGGCAACCTATGCGAAATTTCACCGGTCAGGAACTTAGCCTCTCTCAACTTTAGCACGTCCTCCTCCCTCCATCGGCCTTGAAGGTCAGAGTCGGACATTGTCGAAGGTCCGGAGCGCCTGGAATCTGGAGCCTAGGGTGTTGGAACTCGAGGCGACGGGCGAACTCGTTTGAGATTGGAAAAAGGAGTAAGGCCTTGGTCTCTTTATAAGAGGGTGAATACCAAGAGCCCCTCCCGTAACCGTTTGGGACTCACCTTTAATCAAGGAAACGTGCTAACGGGCACGATTGGGTTACCCACGTCCGTATTGATGAGAATCCCGTAAAAGGGGGGACACGATCTCTGCTTTGACAAGACGTGCCAAGGAAACTGCCTCGCAAAACGTGCTGAGGTGGGAAAGTAAAAACGATTCGAGTAAAGGACTTGGCCGTAGTGTGATGTCACACTGCGGAATACGTCAGCAGATTAGATTTGTGTTAATACTATTCTCTCTATGGCAATATGTGGAAACTTATTTTGCTGAGCCGGACACTATCCTTGTTTAAAATCTTCTTGAAGGACTTGGAGGAGGAACCTGCCTTGCAATGCCGAAGACAATCTGCGCGCAGGACTCGTCGTCATTGAAGCCTGGTTCAGGGGCTACTGAGGGAGTCCTGGAGTAGGGGGTGTTCGGGTAGCCGGACTATACCTTCACCCGGACTCCAGGACTATGAAGATACAAGATTGAAGACTTCGTCCCGTGTCCGGATGGGACTTTCCTTGGCGTGGAAGGCAAGCTTGGCGATGCGGATATTCAAGATCTCCTACCATTGTAACCGACTCTGTGTAACCCTAACCCTATCCGGTGTCTATATAAACCGGAGGGTTCTAGTCCGTAGGACAACTTCATCATACAACAATCATACCATAGGCTAGCTTCTAGGGTTTAGCCTCCTTGATCTCGTGGTAGATCTACTCTTGTACTACCCATATCATCAATATTAATCAAGCAGGAGTAGGGTTTTACCTCCATCGAGAGGGCGCGAACCTGGGTAAAAACATCGTGTCCCTTGTCTCCTGTTACCATCCGCCTAGACGCACAGTTCGGGACCCCCTACCCGAGATCCGCCGGTTTTGACACCGACAGGTGGTCTGGCCGGAAAACTGCTCGGGTTCATTGTTTCCAAGAGGAATCAAAGCAAATCCAGCCAAAATCCGAGCCCTGTCACAATTGGCAACACCAAAAGACCTAAAGCAGGTCCAAAAACTAGTTGGGTGTTTGGTAGCTTTGAGCCGCTTTATCTCTAGATTGGGAGAAAAGGCACTTCCACTTTATCGTCTGCTCCGACGTACCGACCACTTTGAGTGGACGGATGCGGCAACAACCAGATTGGAAGAAATAGAAACTTTGTTAGCAAGTAACCCAATCCTCCCTGCACGAAACATCGGCAAACCTATGTTGCTCTATATATCTGCAACTCACCAGGTGGTGACCGCGGTGCTCATCGTCGAACGAGAGGAAGAGGGACACAAATTCCCGCTCCAAAACCAGTATACTATGTTTCAGTGGTCCTTACACCATGCAAATCCCGATAGCCACAGTATCCAAAGATAGCGTATGCGGTCTTTATGGCATCTTAGAAGTAGCGACATTACTTTCAAGAGTGTTTGGTCATGGTGGCTTCTGAAGTACCACTCAATGACATCATAAACAATCAGGATGCCATCGGTCGCATTGCCAAGTGGGCTATCGAGCTCTTACCAATTGAAATAGCATACAAGCCACGCCGAGCTATTAAATCTCAGGTGTTGGCTGACTTTGTCGCCGAATGGACAGAAGCCGAACTCCTTAAAGAGTACAGCACATACTCCAACTGGGTAATGTACTTCGATGGCTCTAAAATGCTAACCGGAGTGGGGGCTGGTCTCATCCTAACATCCCCTCCAGGGGACACAGTACGTTATGTACTACAAATCATGTATACGGACTCCAATAACGTAGCCGAATATGAGGCACTACTGCACGGTCTCCGGATAGCTGTTTCTATGGGCATACAATGCCTTGAGGTGCGTGGGGATTCGAACCTTGCAATATCCCAAATAAACGGAGAATTCGATGCAAAAGATCCAAAGATGGTGGCCTAATGCAATGTCGTACTCAAAATATCAGCTCAGTTTGAGGGGCTCGAGTTTCACCATGTAGCTCAAAATATCCTTGCTCGAATAGGCGCTAAACGCGACCCTATCCCACCTAACACTTTTGTGGAAAGGCTTTTTAAGCCATCCGTGGTATGGTAGGATGAGAGCGGCAATACTAGTCCGGAGCCGATCAACCCCCCATACGACGAACTCAATTTTGATATCGTCAGGGGCTCGGGTACCGAAATGACACCTTCCGCCCATGAGATCAAGGATGTAATCGCTCCATGGACTAAACCTTTCCTGGCCTACCTTAATAGGCGGGAGCTCCCTGATGAACAGAATGAGGCATGTCGCATTGTTCGATCCTCGAAAGCCTAAAAAGTTCATGAAGGAGCACTCTACAAGAAAAGTACTACCGGAGTCCTTCAAAGAAGTATCTTCGAAGAGGAGGGTCGGCAGCTCTTGGCCGAAATACATGCTGGTCTCGGTGGCCATCACGCCGCAGGTTAGGCCCTCGTAAGTAAGGCCTTCCGTACAGGTTTTTCAGGCCCACAGCCCGAGCAGATGCACAGGCACTTGTACAGTGCTATGTTGGATGCCAATTGTTCGGCAATCAAAGTCATATGCCGCCCACCGCCCTAAAAACAATTCGCATCACCTGGACTTTTTGCCATCTGGGGGATAGATATGGTCATACCCCTTAAAGGGGGAAGCCATAAGAAGAAATATCTGCTTGTAATGGTGGATAAATTCACTAAGTGGATAGAGGCCAAACCATTAAAAATAGCTGAAGTTGGGCCGGTGATCGACTTTATATCTAGCGTTGTACACCATTATGGCGTCCCGCATAGCATTATGACTGACAATGGCTCTAACTTCACAGCCAATGAGGTGAAAAATTGGTTTGCTAATCTGGGCATTAAACTCGACTACGCCTAAGTACATCACCCTCAAACAAACAGTCAGGTCGAACGAGCTAATGGCCTGATAATGAGTGGCATCAAACCCAGAGAGTCGGATAAACACTGGGTCGAGGAACTTGATTCCATACTCTGGGGGCTGCGGACCATGCCCAATTGCACGACCGAATACACACCTTTCTTCATGGTGTACGGCGCAGAGGTTGTCTTGCCCTGCGACATTATTCATGACTCACCTAAAGTGCACATGTATGAAGAAAGACAAGCCGAGATCGATCAGCAGGATGACCTGGATGGCCTGGAGGAGGAGCATGATGTTGCAAAAGCCCGTTCCACATTCTACCAACAACAGACTCGGCGATACCAAAGCAAAGAAGTGTGGGAAAATACTTATGATGTCGGTGAGCTCATTTTACGCCTCCTAGAAAAGAAAAAGGGCAAGCTCAAACCAAAATGGTAAGGTCCCTTCATTATAGATGAAGTTCTCACTGGAGGAGCCTACCACCTTCGCAATGCATCAGATAATCGCTTAGAGCCGAACCCGTGGAACGCTGCTCGGCTCTGAAGAATCTATGCATAAGTTCGGCCATACTTCTTTTCGTTGTCTTTTTCTTTTTTTCTCTTCATCTGTTTTTCATTCTCTTGCTTTTATACGATTTCCATGATATGTTCGGATAAGCCGAACAATTGAGGGATACCCATCCTTAAATGTACATACCCCACCATGACTGGGGATTCTGTAAGTACAAGCTTATTATTATCTAGAGCCTAGAGCTCACAATATATGTGTTGTTTGCTGATATACATCCTTTTTGCCATTATATGCACCTCTATGACTTAAGCTTTTGCCAAGCTGGGTTTCCGCTCCTATGGTTATGCCCTACGTTCCCGATTGTTCGGCTAGAGCATAAAGGGAGCACCTCTGCGATTGTTACAACTGGGTTATCCGGATATGTACCTCAAACGGATGAAGCCGAAAGCTAGCGTTCTTAAGGGAATAATTGGTCGGCAATCACATGATAGATTGCTGCAGTATTGCAACTACTTTGAAACACTATGAGACTGTTTTTCCATATTACGGATCACACACCTCGGCACGTGTAAGCATAGTATGTCGACCCAAGGAAAGGAACCCTTAACGGAACTATTTTCCATGGAAGATGTTTCTTACATACGTAATATAACATACATTCCGAACTCTAATTTTTTGTCTGTTTGAGCACAATTACCGAGTTGCTTGGTTTCCGGATATAATACATACTTCTTTCATTTCAAAAAAGTATCCGAAAATACTCCACCAATTTTTTCGGAGGATAAAAGCCAAAGGCCTGCGGTGACAAAATTTTCATATGTTCGGATAAAAGGTACAGATTGACTAATACAAACACCTATTCCTTATCTACTCCATCTATAAGACTGTCTATCTTACAGTCCTCCTGCGAGTACTTCGCAGCTATCACTACTTGGTCATAAACAAACTTCACTAGAATTTCTTTCCCATCTAGTCCCTGTGGTCCTACTCGGGCCATATGATTTGGGTCCAGTTTAGTCAAGTGTGTCTTCACCATAGCCTAGGCGTCTCGTGCGCCTTCACAGCAGGCGGATGTCTTCCATAGCTCGAACCGGCGCTGGGCACCTTTGAACAGGTTTGCTAGGCCCTCCATACCTTCTGGAGGGGTATCAGATGGCCATAACGCCTTCACCATACTCTTCATGGCTTTCCGGGCCTGAGCATGTACCACAGGCAACTCCTTTAGCACGTCGCCTTGAAATCCGGATACTTCCTCTTCCAGCCGACCAGTTAACAAGCCTGCAGCAGCAAAGTCATGATATTCCGCATTATGGACTACACATGAGAACCTGCGTTGGTTTTAAATAAGTGTGGAAGACATACCGAACATGCCGCCCTTCAGTTTTTCATTTTCCTTCAGAACGACTGATAACTGAGCCTTCAAGCTCTCTCTCTCTCTTCGGATTGTTTGCCCATTTCCTCCTCAAAATGTTTCTCCCCAAATGCACCCATCACGGTCTCTTTCATTTACGCTAGTTTGGGAGTGACCGCATTCAATTCCGTCTGGTTTGTGTTCAGCTCCTGGGCTAGCATAGTGTTCTTTTCTTTCAGAACCTGCAAAATTATCGATCCTTAAATCGGTTTGCTTCACCATTTCAAGTCTCAGGGGCTACTGGCATATGACCATACAAATTGCATCAAATTTTACCTATATATCCTTCGAGAACAGCTGAATGACTCCGGCAAGTCCGTCTTGAGCGGCTCGGATATATGCATCCACCGAACTCAGTGTGGCAAAATCTTGTTCGGAAAAGGCCGGAGCACGCATAGCCTCCTTTAATCTATGGTGATACATCATGCTCTCCACTTCGGAATTCGTGACTAATATGTCATCCGAATCCTCTTGAGGAGGCGGAACGGGCACTGCATCGGCTCACTTCCTAGTTGATGAGTGTGGCACTGGATTAGTGGACATTTGGCTAATCGAGCGTTTTCCTACCGTCTGCCGCATACTCCTCCTGATGTCAAAGATAAAAGGCGACTTTTAAAAATCTAGACACATGCCTAGGCATGTATTAAACTACACGTACCTCTTGGAAGACTGTGAGGTCTCCGCAGTACTCGCGGTCCCTTTTCGTTTTGAAAAACGACCTTTTGTAGGGGCCGCCCTTGAGGAGGTACGGTCCCCTGGAGCGCCGATCCTATTAAAATCTGAATCAGTATAAACAGATAAAAATGCAGATACGTATTTCCTTTTAAGAACCCTCCAGATACTCACGATGTAGAAGGGATAGAGATGAGGGTAGTCGGCGGTGATAGCCACTTTTGAACTGTCAAGGCTCGCTTGATAGAATACCCCAGCATCGAATTCTATATATACGTCCGGATCCTCGCAGAAGCAGGATCTCTATCACGATTATGATCCTCTGGCTGGGGAGTAGGACAGTGGACGTCCTCGGTCATCCTCCTCCATGACTGTTGGTGGCAACAAAGAAAAAATTCGATCAGTGTATGTAACGCAATAAAATAAGCACATACGACCGAGATCTTACCCATTCAATATGGGTGTATATAGAATAAGCCTCCCGACAGTTTAGCCGGAGAAAATCTTCTTTCTCACCCTTATACAGATCAGCCAAAATTGAGGCCAGTTCGGCTGGGGTATCCGGACCCTTCCGTCTGTAGCGGGACGCGTCGTCTTCTCTGTTGTAGCACCAAAAGGGAGTTACTCTGGATTGAAGAGGTTGGACACACGTCTTTATTGCAATGGCCATGACCTCAACTATCGAGTGCTCGGTATGGGCTAGCAACCTGACCTTGCTGACCAAACTCTTTACCTCCGCATTGTCCTCTTCCATGGGACTGTAGGGACAGCAGTTGAGGCACTTCTTTAAAGGAGCATTGGAAAAATCAGGGAGACCACGCCGAACTAGGTCCGACAGTGGGACGTCATCTATGTAGAACCATTCTGAAGAACATTGCGGGTATACCTCCTTGGGAGTTCCTATGAGGTATCCGGATCCGGCTATACGCCATACTTCGGCACCACCCACTTCAAATGTGGAACCTCCTCGATGGCGGGGAACGAGGCAAAAGAACTTGCTCCATAATTCAAAATGGGCCTCGATGACTAAGAATAGCTCGTAGAGAGCAACGAAACTTGAGATGTGCAAAATCAAACCTGGGGTGAGGTTGTGCAGTTGGATTCCGTAAAATTCCAATAACCCCCGAGAAAGGGATGGATTGGAAATCCTAGGCCCCGCAATAGGAATGGGACGAAGCACACCCTTTCCTCCTTATTGTGGTTGGGGAAGTTCTCAGCTATCGCGTCGTTGCCAATTGAGGCCAATCCCGCTCGAGCAGAGGCTAGATCCGCGAGGGGAAGGTAGCCCTGTGTCTGGAGCCGACTCAGCTAAAGATGAGGAAAAGAACAGCTTTGCCAGTCTCCCTCTTGAGGTCCATGAGGGCGGCAAGAGGAGCCTGGGGCACCAGTCATGCTAGAAAGCTTTGTTTGTGACTAACCTCGACGGTTTCCGTTTTGTGTAATGTGAGATTGCATTTGGAGATTTACATCTCCTTATATAGATGCCATCTGAGCATGGTGAGGGGCTTATTTGCAAAAAAAGTATGGGCCATTCATATTCGCCCGGCGCGCGGAAATTGAAGTGTTGATAGGGGGGAATCATAAAATATAGAAACACCGAGGTTATCGCCGGGCTGTCGTTGGTCCGAATTGTAATGAAGAACCCATCTTGCAAAGCCAAAGAAATGAGCCGGATAATATCTCGTCATTGAAGGCAAGTTCGGTGGCTACTGAGGGAGTACTGGATTATGGGGTCCTCGGGTGTCCGGGCCGTGTAGCATGGGCCGGACTGATGGGCCATGAACATACAAGATAGAAGGCCTTCCCCTGTGTCCGGATGGGAATCTCCTTTGTGTGGGTGGCAAGTTTGGCGTACGGATGTATGATTTCCTTTCTTTGTAAACTGACTCCGTACAACGCTAGGCCCTTCTGGTGTCTATATAAACTTGAGGGTTTAGTTCGTAGAGGCTATCAGAATTTACGTAGGCTAGACATCTACGGTTTAGCCATTACGATCTCGAGGTAGATACACTCTTGTAACCCCTATACTCATCAAAGTCAATCAAGCAGGAAGTAGGGTATTACCTCCATTAAGAGGGCCCGAACCTGGGTAAACATCGTGTCCCCTTTGTCTCCTGTTACCTTCGATCTTCAGACACACAGTTCGGGACCCACTACCTGAGATCAGCGGGTTTTGACACCGACACCGGTGTCTGAAGGAACTCGATACGCTGGTACCATGTGCGAGGTGCTTTCTTGAAACCGTAGAGAGACCCGGACAGCAAGCACACATGCCTAGAAAGAAATGCATCGACAAAACCGGCGGTCTGCTCATAGCAAACCTGCTCCTCAAGATGGGCATGAAGGAAGGCATTGGACACATCCATCTGACGAACTAGCGAGCCTCAGGAGACCGCCAGCTAGAGGAAGGTGCAGATCATGCCTGGTTTGACAACCAGTGCAAACGTCTCAGTGAAGTCTACTCTAGCACGCTACCGAAACCCACGAACCACCCAAAGAGCCTTGTAGAGCTCGAGTGTACCATCCGAGTGGGTTGTATGAAGAAAGACACAGTTGCCGCTGATGACATTGGCGCAAGAAGGCAGAGGAACCAGTGTCTAGGTACAGTTCCGCTGAAAAGTGTCGAACTCTTCCTGCATCGCAGCAAGCCAGTGAGGATCATGAAGGGCTGCTCTAGCAGACACAGGAATCGGGGACGACTCGGTGGTGCAGGCGGCAAGGAGATACTCGTCGCTAGTGTACCGTAGACTTGGGCGGTGAACACTGGCTCGAGCCCGAGTGAGGGGGTGAGACGACAACTCCAGGATGAGGCCTAAGGAGGCGGCTGGCAAAGCAGCTGGCGAGGGGGCAGGTGAGGCAGCCAGCGAGGTGGCCGGCGAGGCAGTAGGCAAGGGAGCGGCACCCGAGGCGGCCGAGGCCGGTGCGACGCCCGAGGTGGCTGGACAGGGCGCTGGTGGCGAGGCGGTCGACGAGGCGCCCGACGAAGGGGCCGCGCCCGAGTCATCCGAGGAGAGAGCCAACAGTGAGGTCGGCGGTGATGGAAAGGGCGTCGTGGGGGTCGCCGAAGGGCCGCCGGTGGCCGGCGGCGACAGGGCGACGAGAGGTACCTGCTGCTGAAAGGGAAACACCTTCTTGTCAAAGTAAACGTGTCGGGAGGTGAATACACGATGTGAGACAGGGTCGTAACCGCGGTAGCCTTTAGTGTTTGGTGGGTAGCCGAGGAAGATGCAAGCGACGAAGTGAGGTGCAAGCTTATAAGGCGCAGTAGCAGTGATGCTAGGATAGCAGAGACAGCCAAAGATGCAAAGGCCATCATAAGATTGGGGCGCACCAAAGAGGAGACAGTGAGGGGCATAGTTCCAGCGGGGGTAACATGGGAAAATGTTAAAGTGAATGAGCAACGTGTAGACACAACCATTAAGAGTGCGAAGGATACGCTCGGCACAACCATTTTTTTGGGACGTGTAGGGATAAGTGAGGTGGAAGATAGTGCCATGGGAGGCTAGAAGGTTACAAACAGTGATGTTGTCAAACTCTTTTCCATTCTCAGTTTGTAATGCAAGGATAGGACGACTGAACTGTGTGGTGACATAGGAATAAAAGGCGGTGAGTGTGGCAAGGGCATCAGACTTGCGACAAAGAGGGAATGTCCACACATAATGAGAGAAATCATCTAAGATCACCAAATATTATAGGTAGCCCATGTTGCTTGCAACTGGGGATGTCCAAACTTTACTATGCAATAACTGAAACGGAAAAGTGGAAATAATGGTAGATTCACTAAAGGGAAGATGAACGTGCTTGCCAAGACGACAAGCCTCACAAGTATGGTCGTCGATCTTATTGCATGAGAATGAAAAATTCTGAAGAATTTGACACAAAGTGGTGGTGTTCGGGTGTCCTAAACAAGCATGCAAAAGGTCGACACCTGTGGCGAGGGCGATCGGGGTGGTGGAGGCAGTGGAGGAAGAGTGAACTGGATAGAGATCGTCAGGACTATCGCATCGGTGGAGGAACATCCGAGTATGGGCATCCTTCACAGAAAAATTGACATCATCAAATTCAACGGTAATGGGATTCTCACGAGTAAGACGATGAACAGATACAAGGTTCGGAACTAAATCAGGAGAAACAAGAACATTAGACATAGTGATAGGCGTAGATGTGGAAGGAAAAGAAGTACGACCAACATGTGTGATAGGTAAAGAGGAATCATTACCCACGGTAATGCGAGTAGGAGTATGAACCGGAGTGAAGGAGGTTAGAGTACCGGGATGAGAAATCATGTGGGCGATGGTGCCCGAGTCCATGTACCAAGTGCCGCCGGTGATGGGGCCGAGTGTAGTGCGGCCAAAGAAGTAGGGTCCCATGGGGGTGAGACCGGGAGCGGTGGCAAGGGTTAGGACCAACTTGCGATAGATACCATGTAGAAGACTAGGATTAGGCCGTGCAACACAATTGCATTGATCAGTGCACCAGGCACGTATATATGATGTACAAAGGGGGGCCCCAACCTCAACTATACAGGAAAACTAGGAGGTGGGCCCAAGATACAATATACCCATATACAATATATTCAATAGAACCAAACTCTAATCGATGGATTCGATCGATCCTTGAACCGTAGGCCACGAGATCTGCTCTATATAATATCTCCAACCCCTCGTCGACCGATTTTTTGTGAATTTGAAGTCTCCCGTGCCCTAGAATGGCGCCCCAATATCACCGGAGCCGCTGCCACAGAAGCTCCTATGTCGGACAAATTCGTCGCCACCAGAGGTTCCTAGAATCTCCCTTCTCCTCCGCGCTCCACTCCTAGGATCCCTCTACCTCCCTCGTCTACTAATTCTCATAGGGACGCAACAGAGCAACCCCACGGCCCCGCAAGAAGTTTGATGTCTCTTCCGAGTCAAAGCCGCCACTCACATTGTCGCCGCCGGCCACAGAGGCAGCCCCCTTCACCGTTTTCATCACCGTGATCACCGCAACGAATGACTGATCCTCCCATCACTCAACCTTAGCCGTAGGACCACTGTAGACATCACCGTTGACGAATCCCGACCAGGCCATGCTGTTCTTCCCCCAGTCTGGCGTCCTTCCTCAGTTCTTCTCCGGTGAGCATTCCCATCCATTCGATATCTCGCTGACCGCTGAGATCGCCCATATTTGTTTTTTTATTTGTCGAAGCGTTTTGCTTTAAGTTGTGAACGTCCATCATATAACCCTACACCGAACACTTTCCAGCCTATAGGAGCACAACATGTGGCAGTTCATCACAGCAGTCGCGTCAGTTCTTCCAAGAACGCTGTCGTGGCACAATTGTTTTGGCAGATTACATATCATATTTTCATTTAGGTATAACTTGAGACCAGTAACTCCAAATTCATCGATTCTTTTTCCTGTGTACTCGTAGTGAACAGGAGAATACCGTAGAACCAAAATTTCACATTTTTGAACTACTTAAATTTGTATTTGCTCAAATCTGAATTTAACCTTTCGGAGGCCATATCTTTCAAACCATTGATCCAAATTAGTTGATTCTTTGAAATGTGATCCTACTGATATGTTCTGCTATTTAAGTTTTATTTGGATTCTTTGTTGTTGACATTATTTTATTGTTATGAGAGTATGGTTTATTTATCCATGCCTTCGTTAATCGTATAGATTGGCCAGAGTGTGAAACGGATTAGAATTAAGCGTTAGAGTACTTTGGCACCGTTCAAGGCAAGTTGCACTTTTGATTATGCTCATCCTATATTTCTACTATGCATGTGTGGTTGTTGTGTTATGATATATGTTCAGTTGATCATTATGTTCTGTGTTGTCATGTTTTGGTATTGACTGTGTTGTTTGATGGTGTGAGTAGCTTGCGATGGTACACGCGGGTATGTGTCGAGTGGTGCATGGAAGTGGTGAGTCTCTATAGCTGTAGGCTCGGGACATTTTCCCAGGTGAATGTGTCACTGGCTGAGCACTCTATTGTCCCTAGAGAATGCGCCATGGCTGAGCATACTTGAGGTTTCAGGGCTTAAATCAAGTGAATGCGTTGATGGCTGAGCGCTCTATTGTCCCTAGAGAATGCGCCACGACTGAGCGCACTTGAGACTTCTTGAAGACCCTTTTCATCTCGGCTAATTTTGGATGTGGTCTAGTTAGCTATATGACAATTGTGTTTCTGTAAAACCTTGACTTGTTAGTGGAGGTAGGTGAAGTTAGCTTTATGCCAAACCAACTTGAGTGTTCTATTTGTCATACCTTGCATGTAGATGTAGGTCCTAAATCATTTATGTGTGATTTACCAATACATTCAATGTATTGACCCTTGTGGCTACAACTTATCATGTTGCAGGATTTTCAGATGATTAGTGAGACACGGTAGGGTTGCGAGTCTTCACTCAACATTTTCGGCAATGGGCATTGACGGGACTCATCGTTTATTATGCTACATTTCTGGTGCTATTATTGAATAAATCTAGCTATGTGCTACTCAATTTGTAATACTTTATAAATTCTAGATCATACGTTGTAGTAAATGATGCACTTGTTACTTTGATATTCCTATGTACTGTTTGTGCTAGCGAGTCGATCTAGGGACTAGTACAGTGAGCACAGAGACACCGAGTCTTATCAGCTTCGGGTCGTTACAAGTCATGATGTTCCAGTTCTATTTACATGGGACTTCTTGCCAATACAATGAACCTTCTTTTCTAATATCTTTCTTTCATGCTTGTGCTATGTCATGTGCATTATCTATGCCCACTATTTTCACACATGACTTGTTTACCATGATTCCTTCTAGTATGTTGCATCACACTACTAGCTTACATGACTTGATCACTATGATTGCTTGCTTTGTCACATCACCCATGATACATAATTGCTCATTTCCTTGGGTTGATGACATATATGTTCATGTCGATCACATGATTTACATTCTTGATTGTCACTTGTCTCCATTAGTTGCATCTCTCATATTCACTTGTACTGAGTGCAATAGTTATATACTTATTAATCCAGGAGGCTTGGACACATTATTTGTGAAGCATGCTTGTTTGATTGCGCTTAATGTATTTGGTTGTGATAGCATCTTACGCCTACATACCATGCCCTACACTCTTGTACATTCTTATGATAAGAATGATGAAAACACTTGTTGGGTATTTCACCACATGAATGTTTGGTTTTGCATTTCTACTAACCTCATTTGGTTTTTCAAGTGTTTGTCATGTTATTTTTTCTTGGAGGATCCACAAGGCGGTGTCGTCATGAGACATATTGGTTATGTGATGATGTGCAACTCCAACGTCTTCGAGAACATTCATAAGGTGAACTCCTTCCCTTTGAGTCATCCTCAAATATGCATACTGGATGGGCCATACTTTCATTGTTGTCTCCTTTTTCTTGTCGACATGATACATATATTGGACGGAGGACCGACATTGGAGATGGACCCTATGGACCTTCATGTTCAGGAGTGCCACAACATCGAGCCATGATACATCACCACCCATAACAAATTTGCACCTTATGCATGGATTAGCTCACATTATGATTGCCTTGTTGCATCTTGTCTTTCTATGTCATCCATGATATATGAGCTTGTGCACTTCCTTAGAAAATTTGTTGTGATCTTACTTGATGGCATATGCATAGATAATGATCACATTGCCCACCATCAATTGCATGATAACATAATCATATTGAGCATCCATTGCTATATTCATGCTATTGATAAACCGTCTCACTATGACATCATTTTGCACAATGGTAGAATTTTTAGCTTTGCGCACCATGCTAATTACCACAACTTTGTGAGTGCAACAAATGCTTTTGCTCCCATGAATGCTTTGCATATCAGTCTATATCATCTTGATAAGCTTCATGAACTTTGTCATGAACAATCTTGCCGAACGTACTCATACTTACTTGATGGACGCCTTGTGGGCGCTAACCACTCCGAAGACACCTTGGAGTACTCGGATTGCACATGTCTTCAACTTCGTCCAATACAAGTCCGTCCACGACAACCATTTCCATGGTGATGAGGTTCACGATCCGAGGTCGAATCTTTCCCAAGGGGGGGGGGATGATGCGGAGCATCCTACGATCATCCCCATGTACACTTGAACCACTCCCCAAGCCCCAAGAGGACATATGAAGGTGCAACTAATCCCTAGGTGGTTTTCGTAATTCATAACAACATATAGCTCATTGAACTAATATCCATTCAAGTTTATTATTTCAGAAAGTTCAATGATTGGCATGGCATGGACAAGAGATGTGGACCCCATTAAATGCTAAGGACAAAGATTGGCAAAAGCTCAAGACTCTTCATTTCTATTTTAGTGAACCAAGATCACATTAATTCCAAAGGAAAAGCCAATACTATTAGAAGGGGATGAGGTGTTGCTTAATGGTCTACATGGTCAAAATGCTTAGTGATATGCTCCAAAGCCCTCAACCAATTTCTCAAATCCAAATTTGTCCTAAACCTAAAGTCAAACTCGGCCCCACCGATTTGATCCATCCGGTGCCACCGAGTTCACTAGACATAGCCAAAGCCACAAACCCTAATTAGTTCAGTCTCACGGATAGGGATTTCGGTCTCATCAACATGGGATTGCAAACTCTCGGTTTCCCTTCGTAACATTTTGGTCTCACCGAAATGAGCAATCGATTCCACCAAGTTCACAATGCAAACTCTCTATTTCCCTTTCATAATGTTTCGGTATCATGATACGTCTCCAACGTATCTATAATTTTTTATTGTTCCATGCTGTTTTCTTATCAATCTTGGATGTTTTATAATCATTTTATAGTCATTTTATATCATTTTTTGGTACTAACCTATTGACATAGTGCCAAGTGCCAGTTGTTGTTCTTTCCATGTTTTTTACATCACATAAAATCAATATCAAACGGAGTCCAAATGCCACGAAACTTTATGGAGATTTTTTTATTGGCTAGAAGAAAGGCAATGGGCCCTGGTTGCACCTGGGGGTGCCTCGAGGGAGGCACAACCCACCAGGACGCGCCAGGAGCCCCAGGTGCGCCCCGGTGGGTTGTGCCCACCTCGGGTGCCCCCGGACCGCCTCTTTGCTCTATAAATACCACAATATTCCATAAACCCTAAAGGAATCGACGAAATATTCATCCATCCGCCGCAGAGTCCAGAACCACCAGATCCAATCTAGACACCATTTCGGATAGGGTTCACCACCTCCATTAGTGCCTCTCCAATGATTCGTGTGTAGTTCTTTGTATACCTTTAGTTCCGTAGTTAGTAGCTAGATGGTTTTCTCTCTCTCTCTCTTGATTCTCAATACTATGGTCTCTTGGAGATCTATATGATGTAACTCTTTTGCGGTGTGTTTGTTGGGACCGATGAACTTAGAGTTTATGATCAGATCTATCTTTTTATATCCATGAAAGTTATTTGAGTTTGTTTGATCTCTTATATGCATGATCTCTTATAGCCTCGTATTTCTTCTCCGATATTTGGGTTTTGTTTGGCCAACTTGATCTATTTATCTTGCAATGGGAAGAGGTGGCAGGTAGTGGGTTCGATTTTACGGTGCTTGATCCCAGTGAAAGAAAGGGAACCAACACGTATGTATCGTTGCTACTAAGGATGAAAAGATGATATCTATATCTACCGCCATATAGATAAACGGATCTTGTCTACATCATGTCACCGTTCTTATTCCATTACTCCGTTTTTTCATGAACTTAGTACACTAGATGCATGCTGGATAGCGGTCGATGTGTGGAGTAATAGTAGGAGATGCAGGAAGGAGTCGGTCTACTAATCTTGGACCTGATGCCTATGTAATGATCATTTCCTGGATATCATCATATTTATTTGATGTTCTATCAATTGCCCAATAGTAATTTGTTTACCCACCGTTTGCTATTTTTCTCGAGAGAAGCCACTAGTGAAACCTACGGCCCCTGGGTCTTCTTTTTCATATATTTGCCTTGCGATCTACTTTTCCTTTGCATTTTTATTCAGATCTACTAAACCAAAAACCCAAAAATACCTTGATGCAATTTATTTTATTTGGCGTTTGATCTATCAATGTTTACAACTTTCTCCCGTCCACGTGCCATTTCTGGCATCGTTACCCGAAAGGGAGTGACAACCCCTTTAACACGTCGGGTGTCAGCACCCCGATTCCAAGTCACATCGATCTAGACGGTAACACCTCATATCACATTGCGGCCTCACGCATGGTATTCCCACGGGTGTCGCCTTACCATGGCCCGGGACCGTTTGCGCCTTTTGGCTCACGTATATGATAGTGTCGCTAGCATCCATATGACAGAGAACCCAGGCCGACATGGCTAGTCGTGAACCCAAAGCGGGGTAGACCTATGGAGACAGGCATACATGAATCACATCGAGCATGTCGGTCATCAGCGAGTGAATCCGGGCTATAGCACAGGGCTAACAGGACTCCGGGGAACCCGGGCTGTAGCAGGCTAGGTAGGGCTTCGGATGTCACCGCGTGACATTTCCCTGAAGGGACAGACAAAGGAACGAAGTAAAACACATGCCGGCCAGTCAAGTGTCTTGAGCAGTAGTGCTGGGCTAGCAGGACTCCGGTGAACCGGGCTGTAGCTCGAGAAACACTAGACTACATTTCTCCATAAGAAAGGCTGCCAAGGATAAACAACTAGATTGTCGTATCCCACTCATACCAAGCATTTCAATCATACACACAATATGCCCGATATGAGTAAATACAACATGGCATCACAACAAAACTCTACAACTCAAGTACTTTATTTAAAGGCTCTAGAGAGCCATACATAACATGTTCATACAGGTAGGGGTCACATGACCCAACACTCAAGTCAGACAAGCATACAAGCACATGCGGAAGCAAATAGTCTGAGTACAGACACTAGAAAGCAAGAAGGCTTCTCGAAGCCTGTCTATCTACATAGGGCCCTCCATGGCCAGGATCACCACCTGGGTGGCTAGTCACTCGTCGACATCAAGGTCTACATAAAACCCATCGAAGGAGGCGGTGTTGTCGTCTGAAAACAGTAATTAAGCAAACATGAGTACAAAGGTACTCAGCAAGTCTTACATCAGAACCTACTATACATCCTCATTCTCAAGAAGGTGGTGGAGTTATTGCAGCAAGCCAGCTTTGACTCTTGGCTAAGCTATCCTACGGAACTCCACTAGTAAAATAGTTTTTTGCACACGAGTCCACTAATCACCCACACAATACTCCACCGGGGATTCTCCCTCATCATCCTACGAGAGGGCCATCCTCGATACTCACACTTATCTTGAGTCATTTAGTAGTATCCATTAGCTTGTCTATGAACTGTATAGGCAACTAAGTAGTCCTTTACCGCGGACGCAGCTATTCGAATAGTTTATACCCTGCAGGGGTGTACTTCTTCATACATGCTTTCACCACTTACCGCCGTTTACATGACATGTACTCGGCAACCTTCAAGCGGAAGCCCAACGAGGGTGTCGGCCACGGCCTACCTAAGCACTCAAGCCTCTAGTCCAGGTTTATCGCCTATCCAGGTTCCATCCGTAGGGAGTTCGGCCGAGGTTTCCACATACGGCCACGAACAATGTGAACAGGGTTCCTGAGACACCAAACAGGTGACTCGGTACACCATGCCACGGTGTATCTACCGCAACATAGCCCACCCCTAGGGTCAGCGCTACGCACGGCCGCCAACACATAATCTACAAACACCAGAAACTAATTGCAACTCCTGGACAGAGTACTAGGATGATTAAAGAAGCCGAGAGGGTCAATTAAGGATCCTAATGCATGGTAGTAGCTGATTCTTAATATCCAACATATAGATCTGAGTTCTTATGGACGGCCTCAATGAAACAACCCACAATGTACTCCTACATGGCCTCTCATCGATACCTTTACCAAAACATGTTCAACACATCCCTCACATTACCGACATAATCATTTCACTCTATCCCATCACCCAGATGAACCAGACCTGACACAACTCTAAGCATAGTAGGCATAGCCAGGTAGGAAACACAAACATGGATCAATCAACTCCTACACATGCTAGTGGGTTTCATCTAGTTACTGTGGCAATGACAGTTCATGCAGAGGGTAAGGTTTAAATACCGTAGCACACAGCAATTTGAATCGCGTTGTCTTAATGCAGTAAACAAGAGCAGAAGCGAGAACATGGGTTTGTATCGGAATGATCAATGGGTTACTTGCCTTTTGTAGTGGTAGTAGGGTACTGCCCTTCAGACGGATACTCGGGGTTATCCTCGGAGGCAGAACCTACCACGAAAGACACACCGAACATGATCAACACATGACAATATGCAACAATATGATGCATGCTATGACATGGCAAAATGAAAGTGTCTTAGCCTAATGCAAGCTAAAACAGAAAGGAATGAGCTCATTTGAATCAAAGATTCAAATGTTAGCTCATTTAACATAGCCTTATTAGTGTATTATCTTATTCTTCTTAAACATCAAGGTTAACTTGTTTTGTCATGCATGAAACCATTACAGATGGATAGATTGAATTTTTCTGATCATTTTTCATATATAACTTGTTTGATTTGGAGCTATGGTTGATTTTCTATGATTTTTAAAAGTTTTGGCTATTTTCTGGAATTTCCTATATAAGAATAATTCCAGTAATTGAATTAATGCGTCAACATGACATAGGTGTGATGTCAGCGGGTCAACTAGGTCGGCTAGGTCAAACCTGACTGGTGGACCCTGTCTATCAGTGTCTCAGCTAATTATCAGAATTATATTAGTGCTAATTAAATGTCAGTGGGGCCTGGGCCCACATGTCAGTGACTAAACTAATTAAAATTAGTTAAAACTAATCCCAAACTAATTAGCAGGCCGGCCCCACCTGTCATAGACTCAGGGGGAGGCCAACCTGGGCCCACACGGGGTTAAACAGAGTCAAACTCGCCGGCGTTTAGCCGCCGGCGAGGCCAGACACGGCGGAGGGCTCGGGTTTTGCACTTCGGCGACCAAAAGGACGGCAGAGAACATCTACATGTTGCGGGGAGTGAGCCGCGTCGAGTGGTGGTAGTAGGTGGAGCTGGGGTGGCCGGAAACGTCGCCGGCATCGACCTTGGCGGCGGCCGGAGCTCGAGTAAGGTTGAACTAGTCGTTAGCAGGCACGGCGAGGGGCGTGCGGGGGTACTACGGGCTCCTGCGAGTGCGTGGAAGACGAAGGCGTGCTCGGTTGCGACCCAACGTGGCTGTGGCCACGACGGCGACGTGCGGTGGCGGCGGCGAGCTTCAGCTTCGATGGTCGTGGTGGTTAGAGGACGCGGACGAGCGAGAGGAGAGGGGGAAACGGTGGCGGAGCTCACAGCGGTTGCAGGGAAGCAAACGGCGAGCTTGGGGAAGGGCTGGAGCGAGCGGGGCGGCGAGGGGGATCTTCGGCGACCGAGGTTGAAGACGAGCTCGGTGCAGCATCTCCGGGGTGAGCGAGCGCTCGGGGATAGGTCGAGGCGAAGCAGCGGACGACGGTGGTGCTTCTTGGCACGGCGAGGCAGTGAGTGGACGGCGGTGGCTGCGCTGGTGCTTGTCGGCGGCGACGGTTGCGCTCGGCCGGAAAGGTGGAGAGAGCCAGAGAGGGGAAGAGGACACGGGGAGAGTGGGGAGAAGGAGAGGGGGGCACGGGGGAGTGCGTGCCACTCATAGGCGTGTCCAGCGCGTCGGTGGAAGCAGGAGGTGGCCGGCGTGTGGCCGCGGGCACCGGCCACGCGCTTCTCGTCCTCCTGGCAGGAGGAGGAGGACGACTGGCAGGTGCCAGTGGACTGGGCCGAGCCGGTGGGCTCGGTGGGTTGCGCCAGGTGAGTTTCTTCTCTCTCTCCTTTTCTGTTTTTTATTTATTCTATTATTTCTGTAACTTCAGGGCTTTATTAAAAATGCTAGGGCATTTCCATAAATCATAAAATTAATCATGGCTACTGCTTAGAATATATCCAACAGCAAACATTTTGGTTTATGATAATTTGAGCATTTAAAATATTTTATAGCATTTAAATGCCCAAATGCAAATACTATAAGAATTAATCTAATGACCTTAAGATGTCCTAGAAAAATGTGCACCATTTTTGTCAAAGGTTTTAACCCAAAAGAAAAAGGGTGGGCTTTTTAGAAGGGCATTTCAGGTTGATTGAAAAAGTTTTTAGTAAACCCTAGTTGTTCCAGGGGGGGTGCTGGGGTTCTGTCATCCCCATTTCAAATTTAAGATAAATTTAAACATGATGCACACTCTAATGCTTGAACTGGCTAGGGTGTGACAACTCACCCCCACTCAAAAGAATCTCGTCTTGAGATTTAGGATCCTCCGGGAAGAAGGTGGGGTACTCGAGTCGAAGACGATCCTCCCTTTCCCAAGTGGCTTCCTTTTCGGAATGGTGTGACCAATGAACCTTGAGAAACTTGATATTATGGCATCGAGTGGTACGCTCGGCTTGATCAAGGATACGAACGGGATATTCCCGATATGAGAGGTTATCTTGTAGATCAAGCATTTCGTGGTCCACTCCACAGATAGGATCCGCGAAGCAACGCCTGAGTTGTGAAACGTGGAAGACATCATGGACTCTAGAAAGATGCGAAGGTAGTTCCAATTGGTAGGCAACTTCTCCTCGTTTGGCAAGAATGCGAAAGGTTCTGATGTAACAAGGAGCCAATTTGCCTTTGATACCGAAACGATGGGTTCCCTTTAACGGAGTAACCCAAAGGTAAGCCTTCTCGCCGACCTCATAAGTCATGAGCTTATGTTTATGATCATATTGGCTCTTTTGACGAGATAGGGCTGTTTTCTATTTCTCACGAATAACGCGAACCTGCTCTTCCGCTTCCTGAATCATATCCGGGCCAAAGAGTTGTCTTTCCCCGGTTTCTGACCAGTTAAGAGGCGTTTGACATTTTCGTCCATAGAGAACTTCAAAAGGAGCTTTGCCCAAGCTAGCTTGATAACTATTGTTATAAGCAAACTCCGCGAATGGAAGGCATTTCTCCCAACCCATTCCGAACAAGAGGACAGAAGCTCGGAGCACATCTTCCAGAATTTGATTGACTCGCTCTACTTGACCACTTGATTGAGGATGGAAGGCGGTGCTAAAAGAGAGACGAGTTCCCATAGCATTTTGGAAACTTTCCCAAAATCGAGAGGTGAAGAGACTCCCACGGTCTGAGTTAATTTCCAATGGGACACCATGAAGAGACACTATTCGGGAGATGTATAAATCAGCTAGCTGGCTAGCGGTGATACTCTCGCGAACAGGTAGGAAATGGGCTACTTTGGAAAGACGGTGGATCACGACGAAGATGGCATTATTCCCTCTCTTGGTCCTGGGAAACCCAGTAATGAAATCCATACTGATTTTATCCTATTTCCACTCAGGAATAGCCAAAGGTTGAAGGGTGCCAGCAGGGCGTTGATGCTCTGCTTTAACACGACGACAAACGTCGCAATTAGCAATGTATTGAGCGATTTCTCTCTTCATCCTAGTCCACCAAAACCTCTGGCGTAGGTCTTGATACATTTTAGTACTACCAGGATGAATGGTGAGTGGGGATTCATGAGCTTCCTTAAGAATCAACTGGCGTAGATGTTG
Source organism: Triticum urartu (assembly GCF_003073215.2). Taxonomy (NCBI): domain Eukaryota; kingdom Viridiplantae; phylum Streptophyta; class Magnoliopsida; order Poales; family Poaceae; genus Triticum; species Triticum urartu. The sequence continues at coordinate 297,549,747 of NC_053023.1, read as the reverse complement.
TTTCTTGGGAAGCACCAAGCGGTTTTCGAAGAAGACAACACCTCGCTCATCCATGGAAAAACATTTAGCAACTCCGCTAGCAATGTTTTCCTTAATCCGGGATATGCCCTTATCATACCGCTGGGTGGTTATGATGTGATCCATAAGGTTAGGCTTCGCCACCAGGGTGGATAGGAATCCTCAAAGAACAATGTGAAGATTAAGCTTACGAAATTCCTCATGGAGAAGTGGTTGACTTTGTTGTAACATCAGATTGTTACAATAGGACTTACGACTTAGTGCATCAGCCATGACATTGGCTTTGCCCGGGGTGTAAGTTATTCCTAAGTCGTAATCCGAGATGAACTCGACCCAACGTCGTTGCCTAAGATTCAAATCTGGTTGGGTGAAGATATATTTCAAGCTTTGGTGATCGGTGAAGATCTCACAACGATTACCGAGGAGGTAATGTCGCCAAGTTTTGAGTGCATGGACTACAGCTGCAAGCTCTTGATCATGTGTGGGATAGTTTTCCTCATGCAGGTGTAATTGCCGTGAAGCATAGGCAATTACTTGACGGTCTTGCATGAGTATGCAACCTAGTCCTTGTCGCGAGGCGTCGCAATAGATAATAAAGTCCTTGGAGAAATCTGGTGGTACCAGTATGGGAGCAGATGTGAGGCGTCTTTTCAGTTCCTGAAAGCTGAACTCGCACTGTGGGGTCCACTCGAACTTTTTATCTTTCTTGAGGAGTTCAGTTAGAGGTTTAGCAACCTTGGAGAAATTCTCGACGAAGCGGCGGCAATAGCTCGCTAAGCCAAGGAAGCTCCGAACTTGCTTGACCGTCTCAGCTGGAGTCCAATCAAGGACGGCTTGAACTCGCTCGGGATTGACATCAATACCCTTAGTAGAGATTACATGGCCTAAATAGGTCACTTCTGGCAACCAAAATTCACACTTGGAGAATTTGGCATAAAGGCGATGCTCTCGAAGTTTCGTTAATACCAGCCTTAGATGTTCGGCATGTTCCTCTTCATTCTTGGAGTAGATGAGTATGTCATCGAGGTAAACTACGACGAATTTATCCAAATACTCCATGAAGACCGAGTTCATTAACCGTGAGAAGGTGGATGGGGCATTGGTTAAACCGAAGGACATAACGGTGTACTTGTATTGGCCATAACGAGTAACAAAGGCCGTTTTGGGAATGTCCCCGTTTCTGATTTTGATTTGATGGTAGCCCAACCTCAAATCCATCTTGGAAAAGACTGAGGATCCAGCGAGCTGATAATACAGATCGTTGATCCTGGGAAGCGGATACTTGTTCTTGATAGTGACCAAGTTGACAGGTCGGTAATCTACAACCATCCGATCCGTTCCATCCTTCTTTTTGACGAAGAGGACGGGGCAAGCCCAAGGAGAGGAACTAGGACGGATGAAACCATTTTTCAAGGACTCATCGAGTTGGTTCTTAAGCTCGGCTAGTTCTAAGGGTGCCATCTTATAGGGTCTCCTAGAAATTGGAACGGTTCCTGGAACAAGGTCTCTCACGAACTCGACATCCCTGTCAGGTGGAACACCTGGCAGTTCTTCTGGAAAGACATCCGGGAAGTCCCGGACTATCGGAACATCCTCAAGGTCTGGAAGGGGGTTGGCATTTAGGGAGTAAAGTTGGCGCTTGGCCACTCGAGTTAAGACATTGACTGTCTTGCCCGATGGATGAGTAAGTTAAACGGTTCTAGTGGCACAATCAATCTTAGCATAATGAGCTGACATCCAGTCCATACACAAGATGACATTTATGTCCTAGGACTTGAGAGCTATTAAGGATGCAAGGAAGACAAGTCTATCGACAAGAATTTCGTTCCCATGGCTTACTCTAGAAGTTTGCCATTTGGAACCCGGATTTTGAATTACCATGGAAGTGGGCATGTCACAGAATGTCGTGTTATGCAATCGAGCATAGTTCTCGGATATGAATGAATGAGATGCTCCAGTATCGAAAAGAACATATGCCGGATGGTAGTTAACAAGGAGCGTACCAAGGACGACATTAGGATCCTCGTGAGCCTCCTCGGCTGAGACATAGTTGACATGGCCACGTGAAGTGGTGACCGACTTGGCGTAGAATGTCTTTCCCGCTGGCTTACCATGGCCAACGGACTTTCCAGATTGATTGGAGTTGTTGTTCTGGGGACACTCTCAGCTATAGTGACCCGACTCTCCACACTTGAAACACGTCACCACATTGGGACGTGGAGCAGCATTAGCAGCGGGACCACCATAGGGCTTGGGCGGTGCAAACTGCTAGTTGGGACGAGGCGCCTCAAAGGATGGCCTCGGAATCCACACCCGGCTCTTCTGAGATCCAGAGCCGGATGAAGAGCCAAAATCACAAGAGTTCTTGCGTGAAGCGTCATAGTCAGACTGGCCTGACTCAGCACTGATGGCTTTATTGACCAACTTCTGAAAGGAAGTGCACTCATGCAGACGAAGATCGCGGCGAAGCTCAGGGCTAAGTCCCTTGCGGAACCTTGCCTGCTTCTTAGCGTCGGTAGATACTTCTTCAGGAGCATATCATGCCAGATTCCCAAATTCACGACTATATGCATCCACAGTCAGTCTTCCTTGGGTGAAATTGCAGAACTCCTCCCTCTTGCGATCCATGAGACCTTCCGGAATGTGATGCTCACGGAAAGCCTCACTGAATTCAGCCCAAGTAGTGATTTGGCCGACCGGGCGCATAGCTTCAAAGTTTTCCCACTAGAGGCTAGCAGGGCCTTCGAGGTGATAGGCAGCATAAGTAACCTTGTCAGCTTCGGCTACGTTGGTAGAATGTGGCTTGTGGGTGATGCTGCGAAGCCAGTCATCCGCGTCGAGAGGCTCGACGGAATGGTTAAACTTTGGTGGGTACAGCTTGATAAAGTCATTGATTGACACCAAGTCATTTCGCTGATGGCGTGCAGTGTTCTGCTCAATCCGCTGTAACAGGCGGTTAGTCTCATGCTTGTTTCTTTCCGCCTCCAGCATCACTTCGGCCAGAGAAGGCGGGTGAGGCAGATTTTCACCCCTAGCTGCACTGGCTTCCCCCTGCTTCGGGGCAGCAGGGTTGCTGCGGGTGTTGACCATCCTAGGAGAAAACAAGACAACGGTTTAGATAAGGATGGCACAAACTTAGAAAGGAAGTGCAGAATGTAATGGATAACACGGAATGCTGAGATGTTCATTGCACGACATGGTAATATAGAAACTGCCATATATATACCATTGGTCATACACACCATACATAGTTTAGTACAAGCCCAGGCTAGAGTACAACTATGGTGAAAGACATTACATCTCATTGGAGGCATTCCAAGCTCCTATACATTATTTGTCTACTCCTAAGTCATATTCCACAAGTCACACAGGATAGTGAGATACAACTACTACAATACTAGTGAAACTACTACTAGCTCAGATGGCTCCGTAGTAATCCTCATAGAAGTCGCCACCAAAACCTGGACGTGGAACCTGATCATCTGGAAAAAGACAGTCCTACGGAACCTGCGGACCAGAGGGACTCGAATGTGGCCTTGGTCCCACAGGTGGTGGCAGACGGGGACCATGAGGTGGGGTGATGCCTCCCACATCGCGCCACTCCATACAATCCGGCAATCCAGACCATACAGGGTACAGATCCCTCAGATCCATGTATCCTACTTGTACCACCGGTGGAAACCGAGTCAAAGTGGCCAAGTGATCAACACGAGAGTTAAAAAGCTCCATACACAAGGCCCTATTTTCGCGGTCCTTATCCTCGAGCATCTCGGCAGTGGTGCGGAGTAGTGACTCCTCATGTGTGGGATCAGCATAGATAGCCTGGAGATACCCTTGCACTCTCGAAAGTGAAGCTGGCATATAACGGAAGTCGGTGTTCCGAAGTAGGCCAGTCCCGACTCGCATGATGGTCATCATGGAATAGGCAGCATCCTGCACAGCCATCTCTACAGTAACCCCGAGTCCATAGGAACAGTGAAGGGGCTCAGTGGCTCCAGGATAAGAGGGATATATCCTGACGGTACAGAGGTACTGGCTCTGGTTGAAATCTCGGAATTGCTCTTCGACAGTGTATTCGGGATACCAACGGTAACCCGTCTCGGTCATTACCCGGACTAACATAGCAGTATGACCGGGCACATCAAGGCACCGGGTCAGGCGAACCACTTGGTTTTGATCACGAGTGGCCATCTGAAAGCACAACCACAATGCAAAGGCATTAGAATTTCTAGGGAAAATTGGACAGCATAACAACTGTAAATGCTCAGAAAAGGATTTGAGACATCCACAACAGTTTGCAATACCACTCAACAACATCATATCAAGGTTCTGATTCAACTGACAACATACTAAAAGTAGTAGAAACTATACTGAGGCTTGTAACAACAATCCTATAAGCTACTATGGATTAGTAACACGTGAACCTGATAGAAGAAGAGAGCCTAGTCCTGAACCCACGATGAATGAGAAGAGAATGACTCAGATCAGAGGGCATAAGGTAAAGAAGTAAAAGAGCCTTACGTTCCCTCCCACAATCAATTCCCCTACATATAACTAAAGCATTTCTAGATTCGACATCGACCAGTTTGGCTCAACGAACCTACAGGCAGTCCGGCTCTGATACCAACGCTGTCAGGACCCCGATTCCAAGTCACATCGATCTAGCCGGTAACACCTCATATCACATTGCGGCCTCACGCACGGTATTCCCACGGGTGTCGCCTTACCATGGCCCGGGACCGTTTGCGCCTTTTGGCTCACATATATCATAGTGTCGCTAGCATCCATATGACAGAGAACCCGGGCCGACATGGCTAGTCGTGAACCCAAAGCGGTGCAGACCTATGGAGACAGGCATACATGAATCACATCGAGCATGTCGGTCATCAGCGAGTGAATCCGAGCTGTAGCACTGGGCTAACAGGACTCCGGGGAACCCAGGCTGTAGCAGGCTAGGCAGGGCTCCGGATGTCACCACGTGACATTTCCCCGAAGGGACAGACATAGGAATGAAGTGAAACACATGCCGGCCAGTCAAGTGTCCTGAGCAGTAGTGCTGGGCTAGTAGGACTCCGGTGAACCGGGCTGTAGCGGACTACTATGGCTCGAGAAACACTAGACTACATTTCCCCATAAGGAAGGCTGCCAAGGATAAACAACTAGATTGTTGGATCCCACTCATACCAAGCATTTCAATCATACACACAATATGCCCGATATGAGTTAATACAACATGGCATCACAACAAAACTCTACAACTCAAGTACTTTATTTAAAGGCTCCAGAGAGCCATACATAACATGTTCATACAGGTAGGGGTCACATGACCCAACACTCAAGTCATACAAACATACAAGCACATGCGGAAGCAAATAGTCTGAGTACAAACACTAGAAAGCAAGAAGGCTTCTTGAAGCCTGTCTATCTACATAGGGCCCTCCATGGCCAGGATCACCACCTGGGTGGCTAGTCACTCGTCGACATCAAGGTCTACATAAAACCCATCGGAAGGGGCAGTGTTGTCGTCTGAAAATAGTAATTAAGCAAACATGAGTACAAAGGTACTCAGCAAGTCTTACATCAGAACCTACTATACATGCTCATTCTCAAGAAGGTGGTGGAGTTATTGCAGCAAGCCAGCTTTGACTCTTGGCTAAGCTATCCTACGGAACTCCACTAGTAAAATAGTTTTTCGCACACGAGTCCACTAATCACCAACACAATACTCCACCGGGGATTCTCCCTCGTCATCCTACGAGAGGGCCATCCTCGGTACTCACACTTATCTTGAGTCTTTTTGTAGTATCCATTAGCTTGTCTATGAACTGTATAGTCAACCAAGTAGTCCTTTACCGCGGACGCGGCTATTCGAATAGTTTATACCCTGCAGGGGTGTACTTCTTCATACACGCTTTTACTAATTACCGCCGTTTACACGACATGTACTCAGCAACCTTCAAGCGGAAGCCCAACGAGGGTGTCGGCCACGGCCTACCTAAGCACTCAAGCCTCTAGTCCAGGTTTATCGCCTATCCAGGTTCCATCCGCAGGGAGTCCGACCGAGGTTTCCACATACGGCCCCGAACAATGTGAACAGGGTTCCCGAGACACCAAACGGGTGACTCGGTACACCGTGCCACGGTGTATCTACCGCAACATAGCCCACCCCTAGGGTCAGCGCTACGCACGGCCGCCAACACATAACCTACAAACACCAAAAACTAATTGCAACTCCTGGACAGAGTACTAGGATGATTAAGAAGCCGAGAGGGTCAATTAAGGATCCCAATGCATGGTAGTAGCTGATTCTTAATATCCAACATATAGATCTGAGTTCTTATGGACGGCCTCAATGAAACAACCCACAATGTACTCCTACATGGCCTCTCATCGATACCTTTACCAAAACATGTTCAACACATCCCTCACATTACCGACATAATCATTTCACTCTATCCCATCACCCAGATGAACCAGACCTGACACAACTCTAAGCATAGCAGGCATAGCCAGGTAGGAAACACAAACATGGCTCAATCAACTCCTACACATGCTAGTGGGTTTCATCTAGTTACTGTGGCAATGACAGTTCATGCAGAGGATAAGGTTTAAATACCGTAGCACACAGCAATTTGAATCGCGTTGTCTTAATGCAGTAAACAAGAGAAGAAGCGAGAACATGGGTTTGTATCGGAATGATCAATGGGTTGCTTGCCTGTTGTAGTGGTAGTAGGGTACTGCCCTTCAGATGGATACTCGGGGTTATCCTCGGAGGCAGAACCTACCACGAAAGACACACCGAACATGATCAACACATGACAATATGCAACAATATGATGCATGCTATGACATGGCAAAATTAAAGTGTCTTGGCCTAATGCAAGCTAAAACAGAAAGGAATGAGCTCATTTGAATCAAAGATTCAAATGTTAGCTCATTTAACATAGCCTTATTAGTGTATTATCTTATTCTGCTTAAACAGCAAGGTTAACTTGTTTTGTCATGCATGAAACAATTACAGATGGATAGATTGAATTTTTCTGATCATTTTTCATATATAACTTGTTTGATTTGGAGCTATGGTTGATTTTCTATGATTTTTCGAAGTTTTGGCTATTTTCTGGAATTTCCTATATAAGAATAATTCTAGTATTTGAATTAATGCGTCAGCATGACATAGGTGTGACGTCAGCGGGTCAACTGGGTCGGCCAGGTCAAACCTGACTAGTGGGCCCTGTCTATCAGTGTCTCAGCTAATTATCAGAATTATATTAGTGCTAATTAAATGTAAGTGGGGCCTGGGCCCACATGTCAGTGACTAAACTAATTAAAATTAGTTAAAACTAATCCTAAACTAATTAGCAGGCTGGCCCCACCTGTCATAGACTCAGGGGGGAGGTCAACCTGGGCCCACACGGGGTCAAACAGAGTCAAACTCGCCGGCGTTTAGCCGCCGGCGACGCCAGACGAGGCGGAGGGCTCGGGTTTTGCACTCCGGTGACCAAAAGGACGACGGAGAACATCTACGTGTTGCGGTGAGTGAGCCGCGTCGAGTGGTGGCAGTAGGTGGAGCTGGGGTGGCCGGAAACGTCACCGGCGTCGACCTTGGCGGCGGCCGGAGCTCGGGTGAGGTTGAACTAGTCGTTAGCAGGCACGGCGAGGGGCGTGCAGGGGTGCTACGGGCTCCTGCGAGTGCGTGGAAGACGAAGGCGTGCTCGGTTGCGACCCAACATGGTTGTGGCCACGACGGCAACGTGCGGTGGCGGCGGCGAGCTTCAGCTTCGATGGCCATGGTGGTTAGAGGACGTGGACGAGTGCGAGGAGAGGGGGAAACAGTGGCGAAGCTCACAGCAGTTGCAGGGAAGCGAACGACGAGCTTGGGGAAGGGCTGGAGCGAGCGGGGCGGCGAGGGGGATCTCTGGCGACCGAGGTTGAAGACGAGCTTGGTGCAGCGTCTCCGGGGCAAGCGAGCGCTCGGGGATAGGTCGAGGTGAAGCAGCGGACGACAGCGGTGCTTCTTGGAACAGCGAGGCAGCGAGTGGACGGCGGTGGCTGCGCTGGTGCTTGTCCTCGGCGACGGTTGCGCTCGGCCGGAAAGGGGGAGAGAGCCAAAGAGGGGAAGAGGCCACGGGGAGAGTGGGTAGAAAGAGAGGGGCGTGGGGGAGTGCGTGGCACTCATAGGCGCGTCCAGGGCATCGGCGGAAGCAGGAGGTGGCCGGCGTGTGGCCACGGGCGCCGACCACGCGCTTCTCGTCCTCCTGGCAGGAGGAGGAGGACGACTGGCAGGTGCCAGTGGACTGGGCCAAGCCGGTGGGCTTGGTGGGCTACGCCAGGTGAGTTTCTTCTCTCTCTCCTTTTCTGTTTTTTATTTATTCTAGTATTTCGGTAACTTCAGGGCTTTATTAAAAATGCCAGGGCATTTCCATAAATCATAAAATTAATCATGGCTACTGCTTAGAATATATCCAATAGCAAACATTTTGGTTTATGATAATTTGAGCATTTAAAATATTTTATAGCATTTAAATGCCCAAATGCAAATACTATAAGAATTAATCCAATGACCTTAGGATGTCCTAGAAAAATGTGCACCATTTTTGTCAAAGGTTTTAACCCAAAACAAAAAGGGTGGGCTTTTTAGAAGCGCATTTCAGCTTCATTGAAAAAGTTTTTAGTAAACCCTAGTTGTTCCAGGGGGGGTTGTTGGGGGTTCTGTCATCCCCATTTCAAATTAAAGATAAATTTAAACATGATGCACACTCTAATGCTTGAACTGGCTAGGGTGTGACATCGGGTTGTGAGGATTTGTTATCTGTGTGCAGGTTCTGCTTACATTGTGTTTCTTGGTTCTCATACTAGTTCGATACCTTGGTTTCATAACTAAGGGAAATACCTACCGTCGATGTGCTACATCATCCCTCCCTCTCCAGGGAAATACCGACGTAGTTCCAGCTATCATCAAGGAGAATTTCTGGCGCCGTTGCCTGGGAGGATCTTCTTCATAACCAGGTTCCTAATCACAAATCTCATCTCCTCGCAATTTACATTATTTTCCATTTACCTCTCGTTTTCCTCTCCCCACTTCACAAAAATTTGCCGTTTTATTCACCCTCTTTTTCGTTCGCCTTTTTCTCATCCGATCTTTTGTTTGCTTATGTTGCAATGTGCCTTCTATATGTGTGCATCTTCGCTTGCTGAAAATCTATTGATATGGATCCCCATCCACTTGCTAATATTTTTAAAAGATCCAATCATGATGAACCAATTGCTAGTGAGTTGAGTTCACTAGATTATCTTTATGAAGTTTTGCTTGAGAATCATGAATCTGAAAATGGTGATGAAGAAATTTATGAAGTGATTCATGATATCTTCTTGAATGAAAAGCATGATTGCAATAATTTTACTATAAATTCCATTAATGTCAATTGTGCTAATAATATGCAAAACCCCAAGCTTGGGGATGCTTGTTTTGTCATGTCCGCTACTTATTGCAATGATCATGATTGGGGTGATAATGTTTCTTATTATCTTGAAAATTTATTTAAGCCTCATGATGAATATGTTTGCGATAATATTGAAAGTAGGTTTTGAAGAGTGTCAACTTTAGCTAAAAATAATCTCACTATTTTGGAAGAGTGTCAACTTTGCATGCATGTGGATCATGAAGATAATATTTTATATGATAGCCATATTGTTGAATTTGAGTATGATCCTACATGTAATTATTATGAGAGAGTAAAATATGGTTGTGGAAATTTTCATGTTACTAAATTACGTCTCGTTATGTTGAGATTTTCAATGTTTTATTCCTCTCCTTTGCATATGCTAGATATTTGTTGTCTTGACAATTTGTTTTCCTATAAAATTCATATGCATAGGAAGTATTTTAGACTTAAATATGTTTGTCACATGCTTCATGATGTTCTCTTTGTGTTTCAATTATTATCTTCAGTGTGAGAGCATCATTGAAATCTTATGCCTAGCTAGGGGCTTGAAACAATAGCGCTTGTTGGGAGGCAACCCAATGAATAAGATTTATTTTTGCTTTTTGCTTTCTGTTTTTGAGTGTTTACACAATTATGATACTGTTATGATTGTGTTTTTGAGGTTTCAATTAGTGTTTATGCCAAGTAAAGCCTTTAGGATCTCCTAGGGCAATAGTTGTTTGATCTTGCTGAAAAAACAGAAACTTTTACGCTTACAAAATTAATTTTCATTTTTTTACCAGAGAGCAATAAAATACCCATTCCAATTGCAGTAGATCAATATACAAATTTCTCAGGTCGTCCTAATTTTTCATGATTTTTGGAGTTACAGAAGTATTGGAAATAGTCATATTGCTATAGACTGTTCTGTTTTGACAGATTCTGTTTTCTTTGTGTTGTGTGCTTATTTTGATGGCTCTATGGTTTTCCTTGATGGGTTTTTGCCATAGAAAAATTGTAATACAGTAGATATAATACAAAAACAAAATATTAATTGGTTTCGTACAACACTTATAGTAGTGGTTTATTATTCTTATACTAACGGATCTCACGAAGGTTTTGTTGAGTTTTGTGTGATTGAAGTTTTCAAGTTTTGGGTTATCTTACGATGGATGAAGGAAGGATGTAAGAGCCTAAGCTTGGGGATGCCCCGGCATCCCAAGCTATTATCCAAGAATGAACAACCAACTAAGCTTGGGGATGCCCCCGAGTGGCATCCCTGCTTTCTTCCAACAACTATCGGTATTTTACTCGAGACTATATTTTTATTCGTCACATGATATGTGTTTTGCTTGGAGCGTCTTGTATGATATGTGTCTTCGCTTGTTTTATTTTGTGTTTTAAGTTATCAATCCTTGCTTGACACAGCTATTTGAGAGAGCCAAAATTATATCACGACTTGTTAGAATTGCTCTCTATGCTTCACTTAAATCTTTTATGAGCTAGGACTTGCTCTAGTGCTTCACTTATATCTTTTTGAGCACGGTGTGCTTTGTTATTTTTGAAGAAATGGTCTCTTGCTTCACTTAGATTTTTTTGAGAGTTAGTAAAATTTTGAACAAATTCTCTCTTGCTTCACTTAAATTATTTTGAGAGAAAGAATTTTTTTTGTTATGCTCATGATCTTCACTTATATTTGTTCGAGCTTATGAAAAGCAACACATGAAAATTAGTGCCAAAGTTATAGATATCCAAGAAGGATAAAGAAAAATAAAATGTGATGAAGATCATTGGACAAAAGAACTTGATTCTTAGCAATAATTTTGAGATATGATGATGTGATATGTGAGTTATGTTGATGAGTAATTATGCTTTAGTAGGAATATTGGTGTCAAGGTTTGTGATTCCCTATGCATGCACGGAAGTCAATAATCATGCAATGAAAATTATATCCTACTTGTGGTGCATTATTCGGTGTTAATTATGCTTGATGCTTGCTTATGGGATTATTCGTTTCTTAGTTGGTCGCTTCTCAATCTTTTTGCTAGCCTTCATTTTGCACTAAGTATGACCTCTATTTGTGCATCCAAAATCCTTTAAACCAATTTTGCCACATGATTCCACTATATCTACCTATATGTGGTATTCTTTTGCCATTCTAAGCAAATTTGCATGTGCCATCTCTAATTTTCAAAATAAACTTCTCTTTTGAGTGTTTGTTTCGCTCGCGGAGCGGTGAGGGGTGGCTAATATTTTCCATGCTAGATGTGTTATTCTCAAGATGAGTGTTTATTCACTTGTCATTGCATGAGAGTTAGGTAAAGGTATTAGTGATGCCTAGTCCCAAAATGCAAAAACAAATTGATTTACTTTATGTTGTCAAATAATAAATTCCTTGGAAAGTGTTGGTATGGAGGGCACCCGTGGATATGGTTAGCCATGGAAAGTGAAAGTTATGTTGGAAAAAGGAATAAACTTTATTTTCTGTTTGGGAACCGCCTATGATATATCTAGCATGGGAAGTGTTGGGAACTTTAAGTAGTTTTAGTTGGTGGGATGGATACACCTCCCAAAATGTTTTTATCTATATTTTTTGGCTTTGAGCTCTCGCACCTCTACAAATCCCTACTTTCCTCTGCGAAAGGCCTTTCTTTTATTTTATGCAATTTTTTTTGAAATTTGAGTCTCCATCTTCTCTCATAAAAGAACCAACTAGGACGCAATATGATGTTGCTCAAGTATTGAGTGTACTTAATATTCAAGTGTGTTTCATGAATGGATCAATGTTTGAGCATGATAGGCTAGGGATAACTTATTTTAGCATTGATATTTTGAAAGACATGGTTGCTTGTTGATATGCTTGAGTATCTAAATTATTATGTCAAAATTAGACTATTGCTTTTGATCACATAAAAGTCCAAATGTCCATGCTATAAAGAAAAGAATATGGTATGACTTGATGAACAACGCTCCACATCAAAAATTCTGTTTTTATCACTTACCTACTCGAGGACGAGTAGGAGTTAAGCTTGGGGATGCTGATACGTCTCCAACGTATCTATAATTTTTTATTGTTCCACGATGTTTTATTATCAATATTGGATGTTTTATAATCATTTTATAGTCATTTATATCATTTTTTGGTACTAACCTATTGACATAGTGCCAAGTGCCAGTTGCTATTTTTTCCATGTTTTTTACATCGCAGAAAAACAATATCAAACGGAGTCCAAATGCCACGAATCTTTACCGAGATTTTTTATGGTCTAGAAGAAAGGCAATGGGCCCTGGTTGCACCTGGGGGTTCCCATGAGGGGGGCGCAACCCACCATGGCGCGCCAGGAGGCCCAGGCGTGCCCTGGTGGGTTGTTCCCTTCTCGGGTGCCCCCTGTACCACATCTTTGCCCTATAAATACCACAATACTCCAGAAACCCTAAATGCATCGACGAAATATTTATCCAGCTGCCGCAGAGTCCAGAACCACCAGATCCAATCTAGACACCATCTCGGATGGGGTTCACCACCTTCATTTGTGCCTCTACGATGATGCGTGAGTAGTTCTTTGTAGACCTTCGGGTCCGTAGTTACTAGCTAGATGGCTTTCTCTCTCTCGCTGAATTCTCGAAACAATGGTCTCTTGGAGATCCATATGATGTAACTCTTTTGCGGTGCATTTGTTGGGATCTGATGAACTTTGAGTCTATGATCAGTCATATCTTTTTATATCCTTGAAATTTATTTGAGTTTCTTTGATCTCTTATAGCCTCATATTTCTTCTCCGATATTTGGGTTTTGTTTGGCCAACTTGATATATTTATCTTGCAATGGGAAGAGGTGCCCGGTAGTAGGTTCGATCTTACGGTGATTGAACCTAGTGACAGAAAGGGAACCGACACGTATGTATCATTGCTACTAAGGATGAAAAGACGAGATCTATATCTACCGCCATATATATAAACAGATCGTGTCTACATCATGTCATCGTTCTTATTGCATTACTCTGTTTTTCAATGAACTTAATACACTAGATGCATGCTGGATAGCGGCCGATGTGTGGAGTAATAGTAGTAGATGCAGGAAGGATTCGGTCTACAAATCTTGGACGTGATGCCTATGTAATGAGCATTGCCTGGATATCATCATAATTATTTGAAGTTCTATCAATTGCCCAATGGTAATTAGTTTACCCACCGTTTGCTATCTTTTTCAAGAGAAGTCACTAGTGAAACCTACGGGCACCGGGTCCTCTTTCTCATATATTTGCCTTGCGATCTACTTTTCCTTTGCATTTTTATTCAGACCAACTAAACTAAAAACCCAAAAATACCTTGCTGCATTTTATTTAATTTGGTGTTCGATCTATTAATATTTACAACTTTCTCCTGTCCCCCTGCCATTTCTGGCGCCACTACCCGAAAGGGATTGACAAGCCCTTTAACACGTCGGGTTGCGAGGATTTGTTATCTTTGTGCAGGTGCTGCTTACGTTTTGTTGCTTGGTTCTCCTACTGGTTCGATACCTTGGTTTCATAACTAAGGGTAATACCTACCGTCGCTATGCTACATCATCCCTCCCTCTCCAGGGAAATACCGACGTAATTCCAGCTACCATCATATCACCGAAAGGAGCGATCGGTCCCACCGAGTTTGCCTGACCAACTCTCTGTTTACTTATTACCGAAATCGGTCCCACCGAGTTCATGTAATAGGTCAAACCGAGATCAAGTTTTGCCCTAACCCTAGCGCATCGGTCCCATCGAGTTGAACTTAATCGGTGTCACCGAGTTCACCTATTCGTTCTGACCATGTTGGGTCAAATGTGTGTAACGGTTAGATTTTGTGTGGAGCCTATATATACCCCTCCACCCCCTTCTCTATTGAAGAGATCCATCAGAACGTGCCTACACTTTCACTACTCATTTTCTTAGAGAGAACCACCTACTCATGTGTTGAGACCAAGACATTCCAATCCAACCACAAGATTCTTGATCTCTAGCCTTCCCCAAGTTGCTTTCCACTCAAATCATCTTTCCACCATAGCCAAATCTATGAGAGAGAGTTCAGTGTTGGGGAGACTATCATTTGAAGCCCAAGATCAAGGAGTTCATTACCAGCACACCATCTATTACCTTTTGGAGAGTGGTGTCTCCTAGATTGGTTAGGTGTCACTTGGGAGCCTCCGTCAAGATTGTGGAGTTGAACCAAGGAGTTTGTAAGGGCAACGAGATCGCCTACTTCGTGAAGATCTACCCAAGTGAGGCAAGTCCTTCATGGGCGATGGCCATGGTGGGATAGACAAGGTTGCTTCTTCGTGGACCCATCGTGGGTGGAGCCCTCCGTGGACTCGCGCAACTATTACCCTTCGTGGGTTGCAGTCTCCATCAACATGGATGTACGATAGTACCACTTATCGGAACCACATCAACTATTACCCTTTACCTTCATATGCAATGATTTACATTCCACTACTATACTATTAGAATTGCATGTGTAGGTTGATTGCGTGTCCTTTGCTAGGTTGCTAAAATCTGCCAAGACTTAAAATTGGGAAAAGGCTAGATTTTTATTTGGTCAAGTAATCTAAACAGCCCCCTCTGGACCTACTTTCGATCCTACAAGTGGTATCAGAGCTTTGGTCTCCATTTGCCTTGATTTCTATAGCTTTGGTGATCATAGCCTTGGTTTCACAACCTAGGAGTGTATGGCGTCTAGCGAGGGAAATTACCACCATAGAGGTCCTTACTTTGATGGTACTAATTTTGCTAGTTGGAAGCATAAGATGAAAATGCATATTCTTGGACTTAACCCCACCATTTGGGCTATTGTGTGTATTGGTTTGCAAGGTGAATTCTTTGAAGATGGAAGAGAACGGAATCGTGAAGCAACCGTGGAAGAATTAAAGATATTGTAATACAATGCTGAAGCTTGCGATATCCTGTTCAACAAATTGTGCCCTGAAGAATTCAACAAAATCGGCCGTCTTGGGAATGCAAAGGAAATTTGGGATACTTTGACTGATATGCATGAAGGAACCGAGTCCGTCCAGGAATCCAAATTGGATGCACTTCAAAATCAACTTGACAAGTTCAAAATGAAGGACGGTGAAGGTGTCGCTGAAATTTACTCTAGGCTTGCTCTCCTCACAAATTAGATTGCCGGCTTAGGAAGTGAAGATATGACCGATAGATTCATCATCAATAAGATTCTAAGGGCCTTGGATGGAAAATATGATACTGTGTGCACCTTGATCCAAATGATGCCCAATTACAACAATCTCAAGCCAACGGAAGTCATTGGTAGAATTGTTGCTCATGAGATGTCACTCAAGGATAAGGAAGAGCTTCATAGCAAGTCTAGTGGTGCTTACAAAGCTTAAAGTGATGCTCCTACATCGGCAAGTGAGAAACGAGTCTTCACTGAAGAATTGAGCCTAATGGTGAAGAACTTCAACAAGTTCTACAAGAGTAGAAGCAAAGAGAGAAGTCACAAGTCAAGGTCCTACAATGACAAAAGATCTTCTAGTCATGATCGCAATTGCTAGAATTGTGGAAGACCCGAACACTACTCTAGTGAGTGTACGGATCCCTACAAAAGAAGAGAAGAGTAACCTAAAAGGAGAAGAAAAAGAGAGGAATCACTACCAAGAGAGAGAAGGAGTAGAGATGATCGTCATGAACGAAGACCCTCTCACAGATGCAAGGATTCGGAAAGGAAGGACAGTCATGAAAGAGCTACACAAGACGAAGACATCAAGCTCATGTTGGCGAATGGGTATCCGGTACCGACTTCGACAACTACTCCGAGAGAAGATATCACTCCAACTCCAAATATACTCAAGATGGTGTTGTCGGTCCTACACTTGTGTCATCCAACTCCTACGACATATTTGATTCACCAAATGAAGGGATTAGAAGATGCTTCATGGATAAAGGCCCCAAGGTATCACACCCCGAGTATGTTGATTTCAATAGTGATGAAGATGATTTGATAGGTGATGATGATTTACTTGTTAACAACTCTAGTGATGAAAACTATGATGAAATTGCTATTCATCATGCTAACCAAGATAAAACGAATGATGATGATAAGAAGGAGATTGAGCATCTAACTGAAGAACTAAACACTCTTAAGTTAGCTCATGAAACTACCTTAGAAGATCATCGAGAGCTTTTAAAGACTCATGAATAGCTACGCTTTGAAAAGATCAATCTAGAGGAAGAGCATGGGTTCTTAAAACCAATCAATGAATATATTCGTAAGAAAAGTTCTTGTTACATTGACAAGCATTTACTTTTGTCTACTTACATGCCACAAGTAAAATCTAGCAACAAGAGCAAGAAAGATTCTTCTTCTAGTTGTAACAATAATCATATTCAGTCCAATATTGTTGCTTCTAGTAGTTCTCTTGATTCGACTAATGATTCTCTTAGCCATGTAACACTTGAGCAAGAAAATAGCTTATTGAAGGGAATTATAGAGAAAGGTGCTTACAAGAGCCTTGCCAAAAGTAAGTAATTTGAGGAAATTGTACACAAGAAAGGAGGGCAACGGAAGAATCAAGGTGTTGGTTTCGAATGAAAGTTCAATGCCAGTGGAGTTGAGTGGGAAGAATATCAATATCCCAAGACGAAGTTTGTTCCTCAACAAGAGAATTATGATCCCACTTCTTTCAAGGGAAAACAAGATCAAGATGATCTTCCACCACAAGACCACAAGATTAAAGTCAAGGACAAGCTTAAAAAGGAGATTGATGCATTTGAAGAAGCTCATAAGGCCTTGGTCAAGTGGGTTCCAAGACTACATCAACTTGTACTTCATCAAGTACGACTACAACTCCAAGGATTCCCATCAAGATGATGTGGATCTCGAAGAAGAAGAACTAGAGTGTTCTTGAGGGTGACTCCGCTAACATACTACACTCATATTAATTTTGGCCAGAACAAGTGCAATCAACTTTCACATCTTGCACTAGTTCAAGGAGTCACAAACCATCTTGTTAGTAAGACAAGGGACAATGTAACTTAATGCTTTCATGGACAGCATCATGTGTGTATCTCACTCTATGTGTATGGATATTCTTGCATGTTCCTTATGGGACTAACCCATGTAGGTATTGAAAGTGCAACTCAGTCCAAAGGATTGCTCCAAATGATCTACATCAAGATTGAGCATCTACATGTTCAAAACCTACATGAAGTCATCATCAAAAAAACCCAAGATTAGTTCATCCCTCTTAGGCGGATATCACATCTTGGGAGAGCTTTTCTCTAAGAATTGAGATGAAGCAGCTCTAATGGTGTGAACACAACAATGCTATATGTAAAAGTGGTAACCCCACTTATGCTTAAACGGTGAGTATGACCTATGATCAAATGTTCTCATTGGACTCCTCAGTCAATATACTCATATATAGATGACCTAGTCATCACCAATTGCTAGATAGATGCTAGAGTGTTTGTGCATGCTTTGCCACATATTTCATTTGCTATCTTATTGTGTAAGCATGTTGATTGCATATTTTTCCCATTCGAGGACATCCATTTGTTGCTTTGTTTGTTTGACTTTTCTTGTTGCCAAATGGATGAACAAGAATGCCTAAGTACTCCCTCTAGCTATCTATGCTTTTCTCGTCTCAAACTCTATTCATGCTACATCACAAAGTTTGAACAACCGAATTCGGACCCTCTGGGTGAGGAGCACTCGGAGCCACCAATCTGTCAAGGGCTTAACTTCCAAAACCTCGCAATGACATTTCGGTCTGACCAATACACTCCCTTCGGTCTCACTGAATTCATTGAGTTGATCTAAGTTTTTGTCTCAGTGCAACCGATTAGAACTGGAGAGAATTCCTTATTTAACATTGTCTTAAAATCTATTGCCTTATTTGACACTGAAAAACTTTTCATTCCTTATTTAACACTGAGTCTAAATTTTATGCCCTTTATAACACTTCCGCCCATTTTTAAAATTAACGGTGTTATATTACACATGAATAGACCTATTTACCCTTCATGTGGTATATCCGTATATGACCAAAATTTTGATGTGTGTATCCGGCCAACTTGTTTTACTATGTGCGTCTCCTTCGTCCCTCCTAATGTGTGAGCTTCTGTTGATGGGAGCTTCCCTCCCTTGTGTTAGGTGCCTTGGTTTATATAGGTGTCCAGCTGGCGGCTCGATGGAAACGTTAGATGTACACCTACATAATAAGAAAAATAAAATAAACCTGTACATACCTTATTATGTGATGCACGCCCATTACCTTTCTGAGCTCCTCTTCTTCACCTGCGTACACACAGGTATTCGGACATGCATAGACTAGTTTGAAATAGTTCTATCCAACCAAAACTTCCTTCAGATTAGTTTTGATCCAAAAACTTAGGGTTAGGTTTCCGCCGATCTCATCTCAGACTGACCGATTTGAAATATTCGGTCTCACCAATTTGGCCCAGGTCATTGCACATGTACAACTCGGTCTGACCGAAGTGTACACATTGGTGTGACCAATTTTACTTTCTCTGTGAAACCCTAGCATCTCAGAGGCACCAAAGTGTGTCTCGGTCTGACCGATTTTACATGTTTAGACTCTAAAGTTGCTTCCATGTCACCGAGTTTGTCATATCGGTAGCTCTGAAATGCTTTCTACGGAAAACTAAAATTAAGTTTTTGACTCATTCCTTTTGCCAAAACAGCTGTACTATGTGATGCTCATCTACTATACCTATACCCATCTATTCACAGGGTCAGTTTCAGCCATGTCAGACTAGAGTGACAGCCAGAACAAGTCAGCGGAGCACCAGAATCTCATTGAGGGCACTAGTCCCTCAAACAACAGTTACGATGAGGGTAGCAGAAGCACACCAAGCAACCTGCCTAAGGCTGCAACTAGGCAGAGGAGGAAAAGGAACTCAGATTCTGAAGATGAAGATTTTAAGGTTCATGAGGAGGTCACTTCCAAGAAGATGGTGATCAAAAAGGAAGAAATTGTTGCTGCTGCTGGCGTCAAGCCAGGCATGAAGAAGAAGGCTCCTGCTCAGAGGAAGCCCATGTCCAAAGTCAAAGCTTCAACTTAGGAAACCATGGAATTCTCTCTTGAACCAAGAGAAGAAGAATCTGCTGGAGGCAAAAGAGAAAGGAAAGGGTCAAGAAGACCATTGCTAGAGTGATTGGCAGATCCTCAATGATGAAAGATCCAGATGAAGATGAGGAATAGGATGAAGAAGATGCTGCACCAGCTCCCAAGTCTCAGAAACTTATGGGAGATGCTATTAAGTCTGGGCTGCTCCATCTAAGCCCAAGACAGCTCCCAAGTCTTCAGCTCAAGCTCCAAAGCCAACTGCACCTAAGAGATCAAGAAGAAACATCCCAGCTGCTGAGAAGAACAAGGCCCCAGTGCCTGAAGTTCAGGAAGATGATGAGGCCCAAGTGCTCAGGAAGCTCAAGCCTAAGATACTAGATCATGCTGATAATCATCCCATTGCTGAAAGCATGAAAGTGAGAAAAGATGTAGGTCTCAGACTATGGAGGCAAACAGACCCCTATGCAACAAGGAGAAGGACTGCTATGGATTACAGGTTTCACACAAAATAGCAGAAGGACTTCTATGAAATAGTCCTCTTGGAGAAGAAGCCCATAGTGAGTGATATGAGATGGGTAGACTGGAAGTTTATTGATGACAATGAATATTACTTCCCTGTAGTTCATGAGAGCTTCAAAATGAATGGAGTTGCAATTTTTTAGGTCAGAAATTGACTAAATGGAGATGAGATGGTGATACAGTTTTACTCCACAAGTCATTTTTACCCATATGGCAAGATAATCTGGATGACTGTGGGTACTATGTACCAATCTTCTATTGCTGAGTGGGCCAACCTGATCAATGCCCTTGAAGAGGCTGAAGATGACATAGATGTCTATGCAAAGCCCAGGGAAGACCACAACTCCATGGCGCACATGTAAAAGGAGATTCCTGATTCTGCCCTACAGACTCACAAGTTTGGTTCCATTTATTATCTGCTGTCAGGGCTGCCAACCATCAACACCATATTAAGGCATACTTTGTTGCCCAAGTCTAGAGATGACATGATGATCAGAGGGCACTCAATCAACTTAATACACATGTTTGATGTGCCAGAAAAGTTCAAGGTGATGACCTGGATTGTTGAAACAATTAAGAGGACTCCAGCAGATCAATGGAGATCATGTGGATATGCCCCACACATTCAGATGCTCATCAACTCCAAGGTGGGCATAGGCACATATCTTCTAGATAGAGAGCACCTTCCCCTGAGGTCAGATTTTGAGGACATTGTTATTATCATGAATGCTTCACATCCTACTTCTGTGGAGGATCAGGAGAAGATAGAGAAATCAAAAGCAGCAATGATTTCCAAGATGCGAGATGCCTCAACTGCAAACCTCAGGACCAAGAAGGACCAGCTCAGCTATCTGCCTGAAGCAACATTGAGAATTGAGAAAGGACTAGACACCCTGACTCAAAATCAAGAAAGTCTTGAGAGAATCATTGAAACAAAAAAATTATGATGTTGACTTGAAGGTCACAGAGATTCAGACTGCAGTTGAGCAACTTCAAGAAGAAGTAGAGGATAGGAGAGTAAGAGCTACCATAGAGGCATTTCAGAGAGTGCCTAGAGCAAACAGGTCAGCAGCTGTGCCAGTCAGTGACACTAGAGCTCTTGGGGAACATAGTAATTCAAAAAAATTCCTACGATCACACAAGATCTATCTAGGAGAAGCAGAGCAACGAGCGGGAAGGGTGAGTCCACGTACCCTCATAGACCGAAAGCGGAAGCGTTAAGTCATGCGGTTGATGTAGTCGAACGTCTTCGCGATCCAACCGATCAAGTACCAAACGCATGGTACCTCCGCGATCTGCACACATTCAGCTCGGTGATGTCCCTCGAACTCTAGATCCAGCTGAGGCCACGGGAGAGTTTCGTCAGCACAACAGCGTGTTGATGGTGATGATGAAGTTACCGACGCAGGGCTTCGCCTAAGCACTACAACAACATGACCGAGGTGGAAATCTGTGGAGGGGGGCACCCCACATGGCTAAGAGATCAACTTATGTGTGTAAAGGAGTGGAGGAGGGGGCCGGCCGACCACATAGGGCGCGCCGCAAGGGGGGAATCCTACTCCTACTAGGAGTAGGTTCCCCCCTTTCCTAGTCCAACTTGGAGGGGGAGAGGGAAGAGGGGAAGAAGGAAAGGGGGGCCGGCCCCCCTCCCCAATTCGGATTGGGCTTGGGGGGCACCCCTCCTATTGGCCTCCTCCTCTCTCTTCCACCAAAGCCCATGAAGGCCCATTAAACCCCCGGGGGGTTCCGGTAACCCCTCGGTACTCCAGAAAATGCTCGATCATATCTGAAACCTTTCAGGTGTCCAAACATAACCTTCCAATATATCAATCTTCATGTCTCGACCATTTCGAGACTCCTCTCCATGTCCGTGATCACATCCGGGACTCCGAACAAGCTTCGGTACATCAAATCACATAACTCACAATACATATCATCATCGAACGTTACAGACCGTACGGGTTCGAGAACTATGTAGACATGACCGAGACTTATCTCTGGTCAATAAACAATAGCGGAACCTAGATGCTCATATTCGTTCCTACATATTATACGAAGATCCTTATCGATCAAATTGCATAACAACATACATTGTTCCCTTTATCATCGGTATGTTACTTGCCCGAGATTCGATCGTCGGTATCATCATACCTAGTTCAATCTCGTTACCTGCAAGTCTCTTTACTCGCTCCATAATGCGGCATCCCACAACTAACTCATTAGTCACATTTTTTAAAAGGCTTATAGTGATGTCCATTACCGAGAGGGCCCACAGATACCTCTCCGACAATCAGTGTGACAAATCCGAATCTCGATCTATGCCAACTCAACAAACACCATTGGAGACACCTATAGAGCATATTTATAATTACCTAGTTATGTTGTGATGTTTGATAGCACACAAAGTGTTCCTCCGGTATTCGGGAGTTACATAATCTCATAGTCACAGGAACATGTATAAGTTATGAAGAAAGCAATAATAATAAACTAAACGACCATAGTGCCAAGCTAACGGATGGGTCATGTCAATCACATTATTCTCTAATGATGTGATCCCGTTTATCAAATGACAACTCATGTCTATGGCTAGGAAACCTATCCATCTTTGATTAACGAGCTAGTCAAGTAGAGGCATACTAGTGACACTCTGTTTGTCTATGTATTCACACATGTACTAAGTTTCCAATTAATACAATTGTAGCATGAATAATAAACATTTATCATGATATAAGGAAATATAAACAACAACTTATTATTGCCTCTAGGGCACATTTCCTTCAGTCTCCCACTTGCACTAGAGTCAATAATCTAGATTACATTGTAATGATTCTAACACCCATGGAGTCTTGGTGCTGATCATGTTTTGCTAGTGAGAGAGGCTTAGTCAATGGGTCTGCAACATTCAGATCCATATGTATCTTGCAAATCTCTATGTCTCCCTCCTTGACTTGATCGCGGATGAAATTGAAGCGTCTCTTGATGTGCTTGGTTCTCTTGTGAAATCTGGATTCCTTTGCCAAGGCAATTGCACCAGTATTGTCACAGAAGAGTTTCATTGGACCCGATGCACTGGGTATGACACCTAGATCGGATATGAACTCCTTCATCCATACTCCTTCATTTGCTACTTCCGAAGCAGCTATGTACTCCGCTTCACATGTAGATCCCACCACGACGCTCTGCTTGGAACTGCACCAACTGACAGCTCCACCACTCAATATAAATACGTATCTATTTTGTGACTTAAAGTCATCCAGATCAGTGTCAAAGCTTGCATCGACGTAACCGTTTATGACGAGCTCTTTGTCACCTCCATAAAGGAGAAACATATCCTTAGTCCTTTTCAGGTATTTCAGGATATTCTTGACCATTGTCCAGTGATCCACTCCTAGATTACTTTGGTACCTCCCTACTAAACTAATAGCAAGGCACACATCAGGTCTGGTACACAGCATTGCATACATGATAGAACCTATGGCCGAAGCATAATTGGTATAGGAGTCACTAGAACTAATTTCTGTGATGAACTATTTTCTAATAAGGGAGAAGGTACAGTTACCTCATCAAGTTCTACTTTCCTCCCACTCAATTCTTTCGAGAGAAACTCCATCTCTAGAAAGGATCCATTCTTAGCAACGAATATCTTGCCTTCGGATCTGTGATAGAAGGTGTACCCAACAGTATCCTTCGGGTATCATATGAAGAAACATTTCTCCGATTTGGGTTCGAGCTTATCAGGTTGAAGCTTTTTCACATAAGCATCGCAGCCCCAAACTTGAAGAAACGACAACTTGGGTCTCTTGCCAAACCACAGTTCATATGGTGTTGTCCCAACGGATTTCGATGGTGCCCTATTTAACGTGAATGCAGCCGTCTCTAAAGTATAACCCCAAAATGATAGCGGTAAATCAGTAAGAGACATCATAGATCACACCATATCTAATAAAGTGCAGTTACAACGTTCGGACACAACATTACGCTGTGGTGTTCTAGGTGGCGTGAGTTGCGAAACTATTCCGCATTGTTTCAAATGAAGACCAAACTCGTAACTCAAATATTCTCCTGCATGATCAGATCGTAGAAACTTTATTTTCTTGTTACGATGATTTTCCACTTCACTCTGAAATTCTTTGAACTTTTCAAATGTTTCACATTTATATTTCATCAAGTAGATATACCAATATCTTCTCAAATCATCTGTGAAGGTCAAAAAATACTGATACCCACCACGAGCATCAACACTCACCGGACCGCATACATAAGTATGTATTATTTCCAATAAATCTGTTGCTCGTTCCATTGTTCCGGAGAACGAAGTTTTAGTCATCATGCCCATGAGGCATGGTTCGCAAGCATCAAGTGATTACAAAAGCCCATCAGCATGGAGTTTCTTCATGCGCTTTACACCAATATGACCTAAACGGCAGTGCCACAAATAAGTTGCACTATCATTATTAAACTTATATCTTTTGGCTTAATATGTGTATCACAACTATCAAGATTTAGTAAAAATAGACCACTCATCAAGGGTGCATAACCATAAAAGATATTACTCATATAAAAAGAACAACCATTATTCTCTGATTTAAATGAATAACCGCCTCGCATCAAACAAGATTCATATATAGTGTTCAAGCTTAATGTTGGTACCAAATAACAATTATTCAGGTCTAAAACTAATCCCGAAGGTAGATGTAGAGGTAGCGTGCCGACGGCGATCATATCGACTTTGGAATCATCTCCCACATGAATCGTCACCTCGTCCTTAGCCAATCTTCGCTTAATGCATAGCCCCTGTTTCGAGTTGCAAATATTAGCAACAGAACCAGTATCAAATACCCAGGCACTATTGTGAGAATTAGTAAGGCACACATCAATAACATGTATATCAAATATACCTTTCACTTTGCCATCCTTCTTATCCGCTAAATACTTGGGGCAGCTCCGCTTCCAGTGTAACACCCTGGATCTAACTTACCCAATTTGCACTCCAACTCTTGCCGTTTCCGGCGTTAAGTTATTTTATTTTCTCGGGTTTGGGTTTTTGTCTCCGTGTGTTTTTGTCGTTGTCATGCATCTCATATCATGTCATCATGTGCATTGCATTTGCATACGTGTTCATCTCATGCATTCGAGCATTTTCCTCGTTGTCCGTTTTGCATTCCGGCGCTTCGTTCTCCTCCGGTGGTCATTTCTACCATTCTTTCGTGTGTGGGGTTTAAACATTTCCGGATTGGACCGAGACTTGCCAAGCGGCCTTGGTTTACTACCGGTAGACCACCTATCAAGTTTTGTATCATTTGGACTTCGTTTGATACTCCAACGGTTAACCGAGGGACCAAAAAGGCCTCGTGTGTGTTGCAGCCCAACACCCCTCCAATTTGGCCCAAAACCCACCAAAAAACCCCTCCATCATCTAGAGCGTTCGATCATGATCGCGTGGCCGAAAACCGCACCTCATTTGGACTCTCCTAGCTCTCTCTACCTCTATATAAAGACCCCCTCCTCGAAATCTCGGATCCCCTCTCTCAAACCCTAAAATAACTGCTCCCCTCGCCGCCAGACGTGTCCGAATCAGGCCGGAGACGTCCGACCACCGCCGCTGACCAGTGTCCACCCGCCACGTGGCGCCCCGCCGCCCCACTTCGTCGTCCCGCGCCGCCAGGCCCGCCGGGGCCCGAGGCCGGCCCCCGCGGCCCGTCTCCGCGCGCCGCTCGCCCGCTGGAGGACCCGCGCACCACGCCGCCTTGAGGCGCCGCGCCGCCGCACGTCGCCCGGCCGGCCGCCACCCGTCTCCTCACCGCCGACGCCGCCCCGCTTCGGCCTCTCCGTCCTGGCGTCCTCGCAGTTCCCGGCGAGCTTCCCCAACTCCGGCCGGCGAACTCCGGCGAACTCACTCCGGCCATCCTCGGGAAACGCGCCAGATCCAGATTTGGATCTCGTCTGGGTTGACTTTTACCTCCGAAACCCTAATATTTTGCTATGTTCATCATGTCATATCTCCTCATCTGTAGCTCCATTTTGGGCATATAGCATATCAAAATGTTCGCCTCAGAGAGTACATCATTTCATTCCATTGCATCATTTCATTTGGGTTCATCTTGATGCCCGAAATGCTTTTAGAAGAGTGCTACTTGAGTTAATTGTCAGATCTGCTACTCCATTTAGTTATTTGTCATTTTTGCCATGATTATTGTGTGGATGATATGCCCATGAGCTCTACACATGTTTTGTTAAGGGTTTTGCCATCTTTCCAGAGGTGCAACCCATGTATTTTTGTGATGTGTGTGGTGACTAGCACAAGCCTGCAAAGTGAGGCACTTGGTAATGCTGATTTCAGGTACTTAGCATTTTGGTAATGCTGATTTAAGGGACTTAGCATTTCCACTAAGTCCTTGACCTGTTTATCTCATATGGCCATATGTTCATGTTGTTTCCTAGTGATCCGTGCCTCTTTTGAGTATGATCAGTAAGGATGTTTTGTTAATCTTGTAGTGCTCTATCCATTCATGTCTTCGTTTGCAATTATGGAGCACCCTAGCTTGAGTCAATCGAGCTCTACTTTTGTCATTTCGTGAATCTGGGCAAATTGTCTACTTGTTAGCAATTTTGCCGAGGATGTTGTAGTTGATCCGTGCATGCTATGCTATTGTTCTTGCCATGTCTAGCTTGAATTTTGTGTATTCTTGATGGGTGTATGCTTAGTTTGTCATGACTTGCTCTGTAGTGAGTGCATCGAGCTCGTAAACATGCCTACTTGATATCTGTTTTCAGCATGCTCCAGTTTTCACTAAGTCTAAGAACTGATTATGTTTTTGCCATGTTCACATGCTTGCAGTTGTATTTTATGATCCCTTTTGGCTCAAGGTCACTAAGGAGCTTTTGTTAATCTCTTTGAGTAGCTCCATGCCATGCTTTACTTTTCCATGTTCAGATCCTGTAGCATGTAGTTTTGTTGCTCCAAAGTGTGCTATCTGATCTGAAATTCCAGATTTGTTTCACTAAGTCTCAGATCTGTTTACCATATGCATTTTTGCCATGCTTGTTTGAACCTGTTAATGGATGAATTGGCCGTAGCTCAGTGCTAGACTTTTGTTAAGCTTCTTGAATGCAACCCTGCCATTTATTTTGATGCCATGTTTGGGTGCTATAGCATGTTCATCTTGTTGCATTTAGATGGCTATTTGCTGTATATCGCAGAACGTGGTCATATTTGAATTGCTTGCCTTTTCCAAACCGTAACTCCTATTCCGGCGTTCTCTATATCGTTTTCAAGCGATTTCATATCATCTTTCCAGTGGCATAATTGGATTTCCATGTTGAGGCCAGGTTCATGCATCCCTTGTTAAATCTTGCATATGCATCCCGCATCGCATCCCGCATAGCATACCATCTTTGCATCATATTGTTTGAGCTTTGCACGTGGTTGATTGTGTTCCGTTTGCTTGTTTGTCTTGTTTGGGTAGAGCCGGGACACGAGATCACTAACGAGGAGCCCGTTGAGTTTGCTTTCGAGGATCCAGTAAACTCTGACAACTTTGCAGGCAAGATGATCACACCCTCGAAATCAGTACTATCTTTGCTATGCTAGATGCTCGCTCTTTTGCTATGCCATGCTACGATGCCTACCACTTGCTTTCAAGCCTCCCAAATTGCCATGTCAAAACTCTAACCCACCATGTCCTAGCAAACCGTTGTTTGGCTATGTTACCGCTTTGCTCAGCCCCTCTTATAGCGTTGCTAGTTGCAGGTGAAGATTGGAGACCGTTCCTTGTTGGAACATTATTTACTTGTTGGGATATCATTATATTGCCATGTATCTTAATGCATCTATATACTTGGTAAAGGGTGGAAGGCTCGGCCTCTCACCTAGTGTTTTTTTCCACTCTTGCCGCCCTAGTTTCCGTCTTATCGGTGTTATGTTCCCGGATTTTGCGTTCCTTACGCGGTTGGTTTATAATGGGAACCCCTTGACAGTCCGCCTTAAATAAAACTCCTCCAGCAATGCCCAACCTTGGTTTTATCATTTGCCACCTAGCCTTTTCCTTTGGGTTTCGCGGACTCAAGGGTCATCTTATTTTAACCCCCCTGGGCCAGTGCTCCTCTGAGCGTTGGTCCAACTTAGAGCACCGTGCGGGGCCGTCCCTTGGCAACTTGGGTTACGTTGGCTCCCGTACGCTTAGCTTATCCAGTGTGCCCTGAGAACGAGATATGTGCAGCTCCTATCGGGATTTGTTGGCACAGCGGGTGGTGTTGCTGGACTTGTTTTACCATTGTCGGAGTTGTCTTGAAGAACCGGGATACCGAGTCTGATCGGAATGTCTCGGGAGGAGGTCTATTCCTTCGTTGACCGTGAGAGCTTGTCATGGGCTAAGTTGGGACTCCCCTGCAGGGATTTGAACTTTTGAAAGCCGTGCCCGCGGTTATGGGCAGATGGGAATTTGTTAATGTCCGGTTGTAGATAACTTGAACCTTAACTTAATTAAAATGAATCAACAGTGTGAGTTACCGTGATGGTCTCTTCTCGGCGGAGTCTGGGAAGTGAACACGGTGTTGGAGTAATGCTTGCGCAGGTTGCTCTCTAGTTTCTCGCTCGCGCTTTGCCTCCTCTTCTCGCTCTCTTTTATGAACAGGATAGCCACCATATATGCTAGTCGCTTGCTGCAGCTCCACACATATTTACCTTACCTTTCCTATAAGCTTAAATAGTCTTGATCGCGAGGGTGCGAGATTGCTGAGTCCCTGTGGCTCACAGATTACTATTACACCAGATGCAGGGCCTGATGATTCCGCTCCAGATGACGCGCTTGAGCTCAAGTGGGAGTTCGACGAGGACTCTCAATGATACTATGTTTGTTTTCCTGATGATCAGTAGTGGTGCCCAGTTGGGGTGATCGGGACCATGTCGCATGTTGGGTTGTCTTTTATTTTGGCGCCGTAGTCGGGCCATGAGTGTTTGGATGATGTAATGTTATTTATGTACTTTGATTGATGTGGTGAGTGTAAGCCAACTATGTTATCTCCCCTTTTATTATCTATATATTACATGGGTTGTTGTGAAGATTGTCTAACATGCGACATATGCCTTCAATGCGATTATGCCTCTAAGTCGTGCCTCGACACGTGGGAGATATAGTCGCATCGAGGGTGTTACATCCAGTGACCAGTCCCTTTGCAGCAGAAGCACTCAGTCTCAGGGTTAGGTCCATAGTTGGGCTTCTTTAGTTGAGTAACAACTTGCTTGCTGTTCTTCTTGAAGTTCCCCTTCTTCCCTTTTTCCTTCTTCTCGAAACTGGTGGTCTTGTCGACAATCAACACTTGATGCTCCTTCTTGATTTCTACCTCCGCAGCTTTTAGCATCACTAAGAGCTCAGGAATAGTCTTATCCATCCCTTGCATATTATAGTTCATTACGAAGCTTTTGTAGCTTGGTGCTAGTGATTGAAGAACTCTGTCAATGATGCTATCAATCGGAAGATTAACTCCCAGCT
The DNA here is from genome assembly GCF_003073215.2 of Triticum urartu. Taxonomy (NCBI): domain Eukaryota; kingdom Viridiplantae; phylum Streptophyta; class Magnoliopsida; order Poales; family Poaceae; genus Triticum; species Triticum urartu. The sequence continues at coordinate 297,520,216 of NC_053023.1, read as the reverse complement.
GAGTCATGTGATTGTGGTACCCAGACATTCTGAGTATGTGCTTTCTGACAGAACTATTCTCCTCCATTTTGCAGCTGTAGAACTTATTGGAGACTTCATATCTCTCAATCCGGGCATTTGCTTGAAATATTAACTTCAACTCATGGAACATCTCATAGGCTCCATGATGTTCAAAATGTCGTCGAAGTCCCGGTTCTAAGCCGTAAAGCATGGCACACTGAACTATCGAGTAGTCATCAGCTTTGCTCTGCCAGGTGTTCATAACATCTGGAGTTGCTCCTACAGCTGGTTTGGCACCTAGCGGTGCTTCCAAGATGTAATTCTTCTGTGCAGCAATGAGGATAATCCTCAAGTTATGGACCCAGTCCGTGTAGTTGCTACCATAATCTTTCAACTTATCTTTATCTAGGAACGCATTAAAATTCAACGAAACAATAGCACGGGCCATTTATCTACAATAACATAGATATGCAAAATACTATCAGGTGCTAAGTTCATGATAATTGAAGTTCAATTAATCATATTACTTAAGAACTCCCACTTAGACATACATCCCTCTAATCATCTAAGTGATCATATGATCCATATCAACTAAACCATGTCCGATCATCACGTGACATGGAGTAGTTTTCAATGGTGAACATCACTATGTTGATCATATCTACTATATGATTCATGCTCGACCTTTTGGTCTTAGTGTTCAGAGGCCATATCTGCATATGCTAGGATCGTCAAGTTTAACGCGTGTGCAAAACTGGCTTGCACCCATTGTATGTAAATGTAGATCTTATCACAGCCGATCATCACGTAGTGTCTCGGCATGACGAACTGTAGCAACGGTGCATACTCAGGGAGAACACTTGTACCTTGAAATTTAGTGAGAGATCATCTTGTAATGCTACCGCCGAACTAAGAAAAATCAAATGCATAAAGGATAAACATCACATGCAATCAAATAAGTGATATGATATGGCCATCATTATCTTGTGCCTTTGATCTCCATATCCAAAGCACCGTCATGACACCTTGATCTCCATCGAAGCCTCACCGTCGTATCGCCAACTATTGCTTCTACGTCTATCGCTACCGCTTAGTGATAAAGTAAAGAAGTTACATGCCGATTGCATTTCATACAATAAAGTGACAGCCATATGGCTCCTGTCAGTTGCCGATAACTGTTACAAAACATGATCATCTCATAAAACAAATTATATATCATCACGTCTTGACCATATCACATCACAACATGCCCTGCAAAAACAAGTTATACATTCTCTACTTTGTTCTTGCAAGTTTTACGTGGCTGCTACGGACTTCTAGCAAGAACCGTTCTTACCTACAGCATAAAAACCACAACGCGGTATAGTGATTGCTTTTTGATATTCAAAAAGAACCCTGTTCATTGAATCCGATTCAACTAAAGTTGGAGAAACTAACACCCGCCAGCCACCTGTGTGCAAAGCACGTCGGTAGAACCAATCTCATGAACGTGGTCATGTAATCTCGGTCCGGGCCACTTCATCCAACAATAGCGCCGAATCAAGAAATAACTAGTGACGGCAAGCAATATGTATATACCCACGCCCACAACTCCTTTGTGTTCTACTCGTGCATATAACATCTACGCATAGACCTAGCTCGGATGCCACTGTTCGGGAATGTAGTAATTCAAAAATTTGCCTACGATCACGCAAGATCTATCTTGGAGAAGCATAGCAACGAGCAGGAAGAGTGAGTCCACGTACCCTCATAGACCGAAAGCGGAAGCGTTAAGTAATGTGGTTTATGTAGTCGAACGTATTCGCGATCCAACCGATCAAGTACCGAACGCAAGGTACCTCCGCGATCTGCACACGTTCAGCTCGGTGACGTCCCTTGAACTCTAGATCCAACTGAGGCCAAGGGAGAGTTTCGTCAGCACGACGGCGTATTGATGGTGATCATGAAGTTACCGACACAGGGCTTCGCCTAAGCACTACGACAATATGACTGAGGTGGAAATCTATGGAGGGGGGCACCGCACACGGCTAAGAGATCAACTTTGTGCCTATGGGCTGCCCCTCCCCCGTATATAAAGGAATGGAGGAGGGGGCCGGCCGGCCTCATAGCGCGCGCCCCAATGGGGGAATCCTACTCCTACTAGGAGTAGGTTCCCCATTTCCTAGTCCAACTAGGAGGGGGAAGGAATGGGAAGAGGGGAAGAAGGAAAGGGGGGCCAGCCCCCCTCCCCAATTCAGTTTGGGCTTGGGGGGTGCCCCCTCCTCTTGGCCGCCTCCTCTCCCTTCCACTAAAGCCCATGAAGGCCCATTAAACCCCTGGGTGGTTCCGGTAACCCCCCGGTACTCCGAAAAATGCCCGAACCTATCTCAAACCTTTTCGGTGTCCAAACATACCATCCAATATATCAATCTTCATGTCTTGAACATTTCAAGACTCCTTGTCATGTCCGTGATCACATCCGGGACTTTGAAAAACCTTTGGTACATCAAATCACATAACTCACAATACCTATCGTCATCGAAGGTTAAGCGTGCGGACCCTACGGGTTCGAGAACTATGTAGACATGACCGAGACTTTTCTCCGGTCAATAACTAATAGCAGAACTTGGATGCTCATATTCGTTCCTACATATTCTACGAAGATCTTTATTGATCAAACCGCAGAACAACATACGTTGTTCCCTTTGTCATCGGTATGTTACTTGCCCGAGATTCGATCGTCGGTATCATCATACCTAGTTCAATTTCGTTATCGGCAAGTCTCTTTGCTCGTTTTGTAATGAAACATCCTGCAACTAACTCATTAGTCACATTGCTAGCAAGGCTTATAGTGATGTGCATTACCGAGAGGGCCTAGAGATACCTCTCCGACAATCGGAGTGACAAATCCTAATCTCGATCTATGCCAACTCAACAAACACCATTGGAGACACCTGTAGAGCATCTTTATAATCACCCAATTACGTTGTGACGTTTGATAGCATAGAAAGTGTTCCCCCGGTATCCGAGAGTTACATAATCTCATAGTCAGTGGAACATGTATAAGTTATGAAGAAAGCAATAGCAATAAACTAAACGATCATAGTGATAATTTAACGGATGGGTTATGTGAATCACATCATTCTCCAATGATGTGATCCCGTTCATCAAATGAAAACTCATGTCTATGGATAGGAAATTTAACCATCTTTGATTAACGAGCTAGTCAAGTAGAGGCATACTAGTGACACTCTGTTTGTCTATGTATTCACACATATACTAAGTTTCCGGTTAATACAATTCGAGCATGAATAATAAACATTTATCATGACATAAGGAAATATAAATAACAACTTCATTATTGCCTCTAGGGCATATTTCCTTCAAGAGCTACAACTTCAGCACCTACAGCCACTGCCCCAGTTGCAACCCCTCTAGCTCCTCAGACATCATCGGAAGCTTTTGCAGATGGTGTCCTCTCCATGCCATCTTCTCACACTGGAGCTCCCGGAGATTGTTCTTAGAGTGCCGCATAGCACTATGCATTTTCAAGCTTTTTGGTAACTTGTTGCCAAAGGGGGAGAAAGTGTATAGATCATAGGCTTCGAGATTGATAGTGTTTTGCTTTTGGTTGCCTCTCTTGCTACTTGGTTTTTGTTCGTTTTGTTGCTACAGTATTTGTGCTTGTGTGTGAGATAATCTTATGATCATGTGTTTGATCATACTACTCTTAAATGTGTGTGCTTGAATGATGTTATCTTATTACTTGTGTATGATCAATCTGGTTTGTCTTAGTGATGAGTGCATGCTATTTATATTCTATCGTTTTGAGTTCTCCACCGAGATGTATGTGACATGGAAGAGTAACCCATGATCCTAATCGATTGTGCATTTGCATTCAAAAGCAAATCTTAAATAGTGCACAAATTTAGGGGGAGCTCTTGGTTATCACATACTTCTCAAAGCGACAATATATTTCATTCTTATTATCATTTGTCGAAGCTCTGATCTATATGTTGTCATCAATTACCAAAAAGGGGGAGATTAAAGTGCAACTAATCCCCGGGTGGTTTTGGTAATTAATAACAACATATAGCTCATTGAACTAATATCCATTCAAGTTGATTATTTCAGAAAGTTCAATGATTGGCATGGCTTCGACTAGAGATTTGGACCCCTCAAAATGTTAAGGACAAAGATTGGCAAAAGCTTAAGACTCTTCATTTCTATTTTAGTGATCCAAGATCACATTGAGTCCATAGGAAAAGCCAATACAATTAAAAGGTGATGAGGTGTTGCTTAATGGTCTACTTGCTCAAAATGCTTAGTGATATGCTCCAAAGCCCTCAACCACTTTCTCATATCCAAATTTGTTCTAAACCTAAAGTGAAACTCGGCCCCACGGATTTGATCCATCCAGCGCCACTGAGTTCACTTGACATAGCCATAGCCAGAAACCATAATCAGTTCGGTCTCACCGATAGGGATTTTGGTCTCACTGAGATGGGATTGCAAACTCTTTGTTTCCCTTCATAATCTTTCGGTCTCACCGAGATGAGCGATCGGTCCAACCGAGTTCACAATGCAAACCCTCTGTTTCCCTTTCATAACGTTTCGGTATCACCGAAAGGAGCGATCGGTCCCACCGAGTGTGCCTAACCAACTCTTTGTTTGCTTATTACTGAAATTGGTCCCACCGACTTCATGTAATCGGTCAAACTAAGATCAAGTTTTGCCCTAACCCTAGCGCATCGGTACCACCGAGTTGATCATGTCGGTCCCACCGAAAATCCTAACGTTCACATTTTGAACTAAATCGGTCTCACCGTGTTCACCTATTCGGTCTGACCAAGTTGGGTCAAATGTGTATAACAGTTAGATTTTGTGTGGACGCTATATATACCCCTCCACCCCTTCTCTATTGAAGAGGGAGCCATCAGAATGTTCCTACACTTCGACTACTCATTTTCTGAGAGAGAACCACCTACTCATGTGTTGAGACCAAGACATTCCAATCCAACCACAAGAATCTTGATCTCTAACCTCCCCCAAGTTGCTTTCCACTCAAATCATCTTTCCACCATAGCCAAATCTATGAGAGATAGTTGAGTGTTGTGGAGACTATCATTTCAAGCACAAGAGAAAGGAGTTCGTTATTAACACACCATCTATTACCTTTTGGAGAGTGGTGTCTCCTAGATTGGTTAGGTGTCACTTCGGAGCCTCTTTCAAGATTGTGGAGTTGAACCAAGGAGTTTGTAAGGGCAAGGAGATCGCCTACTTCGTGATGTTCTACCCAAGTGGGCAAGTCCTTGTTGGGCGATCGCCATGGTGGGATAGACAAGGTTGCTTCTTCGTGGACCCTTCGTGTGTGGAGCCCTCCGTGAATTTGCGCAACCATTACCCTTTGTAGGTTGAAGTCTCCATCAACGTGGATGTACGGTAGCACCACCTATCGGAAGCACGCCAAAAATATCTGTGTCTACATTGTGTTTGCCTTTCTAAACCCCTCCCTTTACCTTCATATGCAATGATTTACATTCCAGTTCTATACTCTTATAATTTCATGTGTAGGTTGATTTCTTGACTTGTGCTAAGTTGCTAAAATCTGCTAAGACTTAAAATTGGCAAAAGGCTAGATTTTTATTTTGTCAACTATTCTAATCACCCCCCTATAGACCTACTTTTGATCCTACAACATATGTTGGGACCTCGACCATACGCCATTAGACACAAGGTGAACTCGCTCCTCTCTGAACCATCACTTTCCCCATTTGAGACATGGTACTACCTCAAACATATGTGCTATGCATGACCAAAAACCAAGAGGAAGACCATGCAACAGCTAGGAGCGTTGGACAAGACGGAGAGGACACCAAGTGCAAGGAACAAGAGGAAGAGCTTCCAGAAAGCTACAGCTCACAGACGTCCAACAACCGCCGGACGACCGATGTTGTCCGAACATCCGACGCCTGGATATTGCACCAGCCAGAACGACTATAGCCGAGGCACCCTACAACACCCGGACGACCATCAGATGCCGGACGTCCGACACTCATCAGCCACCGGCCGACCAACCCCATCCGGATATCTGGTGTTCCCTGACCAGAGCTGAAATGTTAGAAGTTCGACGCCCTCCGGACGTCCGGACCCCCACGAGCGACCGAACGACCGACGCCTGTCGAGCGTCCGACATTGCTTTTTTGCGCACAGCGTATCGGTCCAAGGCCCATCCCTAGAGAACTTTATAATGAGTGCGAACCTACTATTAAGATCAAGATTAAAGATTATGAGTGCCAGGCTTTGTGTGATTTGGGTGCTAGCGTTTCCACGATTCCAAAAAACTGTACGTGATGTGTTAGGTTTCTGTCAATTTGATGATTGTTCTTTAAATTTGATTCTCGTAGATTCCACTATTAATAAACCTATGGGAAGGATTAATGATGTTCTTATTGTTGCAAATAGGAATTATGTCTCCATGGATTTCATTGTTCTTGATATAGATTGCAATACTACATGTCCTATTATTATTGGTAGACCTTTCCTTAGAACGTTTGGTCCAATTGTTGATATGAAAGAAGGAAACATTAGATTTCAATTTCCATTAAGGAAGGGCATGGAATGCTATCCTAAAAAGGAAATTAAATTGCCTTATGAATCTATTATGAGGGCACTTATGGATTGCATACCAAAGATGACGATACCTAGATCTATTCGAGTTTTATGCCTAGCTAAGGGCGTTAAACAATAGCATTTGTTGGGAGGCAACCCAGTTTTATTTTTGTTTTTGCTTTCTAGGTTCTGTTTTGCAATAAATAATTCATCTAGACTCTGGTTAGATGTGTTTTTATGTTTTAATTAGTGTATGTTCCAATTAAGACCTCTCGGATAGCTTACGGTGATAGTTGATTTTATCTTGCTGAAAAACAGAAAATTTTTGCTATCAAGATAACAATTATCATTTTTAATAGAAGAGCGATAAAATACTGATTGTTTTTGCAGACGATTAATAAAAAAGTTTCTTAGGTTGTCCTAAGTTTTTAGAATTTTTGGAGTTACAGAAGTATTAGAAATATCCAGATTGCTACAGACTGGTCTGCTTTTGACAGATTCTGTTTTCTATGTGTTGTTTGCTTATTTTGATGATTCTATGGGTAGTATCAGGGGGTATGAACCATAGAAAAGTTGGAATACAGTAGATATTACACCAATATAAATAAACAATGAGTTCACAACAGTAACAAACATGGTGATTTATTTTCTTATAATAACGGAGCTTTTGAGATTTTCTGTTGAGTTTTGTGTTGTGAAGTTTTCAAGTTTTGGGTAAAGATTTGATGGACTATGGAATAAGGGGTGGAAAGAACCTAATCTTGGGGATGCCCAAGGAACGCCAAGTTAATATTCAAGGACAACCAAGAGCCTAAGCTTGGGGATGCCCCGGAAGGCATCCCCTCTTTCGTCTTTGTCTATCGGTAACTTTACATGAGGCTATATTTTTATTCACCACATGATATGTGTTTTGCTTGGAGCATCTTGTATGATTTGAGTCTTTGGTTTTCACTTTGACACAATAATCCTTTCTGTACACACCTTTTGAGAGAGACACACATGAATCGTGATTTATTAGAATACTCTATGTGCTTTACTTATATCTTTTGAGCTAGGTAATTTTGCTCTAGTGCTTCACTTATATATTTTTAGAGCATGGAGGTGGTTTTATTTTATAGAAATTGTTGAACTATCATGCTTCAATAATATTATTTTGAGAGTCTTTAAACAGCATGGTAATTTTCTTAAGTTATAAATTTAGTCCTAATATGATAGCCATCCAAGAGGGATATAATAAAAACTTTCATATAAAGTGCATTGAATACTATGAGAAGTTTGATTCCTTATGACTGTTTTGAGATATGAAGATGGTGATATTAGAGTCATGCTAGTAAGTAATTGTGAATTTGAGAAATACTTGTGTTAAAGTTTGTGATTCTCGTAGCATGCACGTATGCTAAACCGCTATGTGATGAAGTCGGAGCATGATTTATTTATTGATTCTCTTCCCTATGAGGGGTGGTCGGGGATGAGAGATGGTCTTTTCCTACCAATCTATCCCCCTAGGAGCATGCGCGTAGTACTTCGTTTGGATAACTAATAGGTTTTTGCAGTAAGTATGTGAGTTCTTTATGACTAATGTTGAGTCCATGATTTATAAGCACTCTCACCCTTCCACCATTGCTAGCCTCTCTAGTACCGCGCAACTTTAGCCGGTGCCATAAACCCACCATATACCTTCCTCAAAACAGCCACCATACCTACCTATTATGGCAATTCCATAGCCATTCTGAGATATATTGCTATGCAACTTTCCATCGTTCCGTTTATTATGACATGTTCCATCATTGTCATATTGCTTTGCATGATCATGTAGTTGACATCGTATTTGTGGAAAAGCCACCTTTCATAATTCTTTCATACATGTCACTCTTGATTCATTGCAAATCCCGGTACACCGCCGGGGGCATTCATATAGAGTCATATTTTGTTCTAAGTATCGAGTTGTAATTCTTGAGTTGTAAGTAAATAGAAGTGTGATGATCTTCATTATTAGAGCATTGTCCCATGTGAGGAAAGGATGATGGAGACTATGATTCCCCCACAAGTCGAGATGAGACTCCGGACGAAAAAAAGAGGCCAAAAAAGGGAGAGAAGGCCCAAATAAATAGATAAAATATGAGAGAAAAGAGAGAAGGGGCCATGCTACTATCCTTTTACCACACTTGTGCTTCAAAGTAGCACCATGATCTTCATGATAGACAGTCTCCTATATTGTCACTTCCATATACTAGTGGGAATTTTTCATTATAGAACTTGGCTTGCATATTCTAATGATGGCCTTCCTCAAATTGCCTTAGGTCTTGTGAGCAAGCAAGTTGGATGCACACCCACTTAGTTTCTTTTTGAGCTTTCATAAACTCATAGCTCTAGTGCATCCGTTGCATGTCAATCCCTACTCACTCGCATTGATATCTATTGATGGGCATCTCCATAGCCCGTTGATACACCTAGTTGATGTGAGACTATCTCTTTCTTTTTGTCTTCTCCACAACCACCTTATATTCCACCTATAGTGCTATGTCCATGGCTCACGCTCATGTATTGCGTGAAAGTTGAAAAAGTTTGAGAACATCAAAAGTATAAAACAATTGCTTTGCTTATCATCGGGGTTGTGCATGATTTAAATATTTTGTGTGATGAAGATGGAGCATAGCCAAACTATATGATTTTGTAGGGATAAGCTTTCTTTGGCCATGTTATTTTGAGAAGACATAATTGCCTTGTTAGTATGCCTAATGTATTATTGTTTTATGTCGATATTAAACTTTTGTTTTGAATCATATGGATCTAAACATTCATACCACAATAAAGAAATTACATGGATAAATATGTTAGGTAGCATTCCACATCAAAAATTCTATTTTTATCATTTACCTACTCGAGGACAAGCAGGAATTAGGCTTGGGGATGCTTGATACGTCTCCAACGTATCTATATATTTTTATTGTTCCATGCTATTATATTGTCTATTTTGGATGTTTTATATGCATTAATATGCCATTTTATATTATTTTTGGGACTAACCTATTAACCTAGAGCCCAGTGCCAATTCCTGTTTTTCCCTGTTTTTGAGTATCACAGAAAAGCAATACCAAATGGAGTACAAATAGAATAAAACCTTTATGATGATTTTTCTTGGACCAGAAGACAACCAGGAGAAGTGGAGATGAAGTCGGAGGAGTCACAAGGCGGCCACAAGGACGGAGGGCGCGCCCCACCCTTGTGGGCCCCTCGTGCACCCCCTGACCTAATTCTTGCGCCTATATATTCCCATATATCCCCAAACCAACAAAGTCATCCACAAAAACACGTTTCCATCGCCGCAACCTTCTATACCCGTGAGATACCATCTAGGGACCTTTTCCGGCACCCTGCTGGAGGGGGATTTGATCACGGAGGGCTTCTACATCAACTCTATTGCCCTTCCGATGAAGCGTGAGTAGTTTACCACAGACCTACGAGTCCATAGCTAGTAGATACATGGCTTCTTCTCTCTCATTGTTTCTCAATACCATGTTCTCCTCAATGTTCTTTGAGATCTATTCGATGTAATCCTTTTTTGCGGTGTGTTTGCTGAGATCCAATGAATTGTGGATTTATGATCAGCTTATCTATGAATATTATTTGAATCTTCACTGAATGCATGATTTGATATATTTGTAATTCTCGTCGAACTATCGGTTTGGTTTGGCCAACTAGATTAGTTTTTCTTGCAATGGGAGAAGTGCTTAGGTTTGGGTTCAATCTCGTGGTGTCCTTTCCGAGTCACAGTTGGGACAGCAAGGCATGTATTATATTGTTTCCATCGAGGATAAAAAGATGGGGTTTTCATCATATTGCTTGAGTTAATTCCTCTACATCATGTCATCTTGCTTAATGTGTTACTCCCTTCTTTATGAACTTAATACTCTATATGCATGTTGGATAGCGGTTGATGTGTGGAGTAATAGTAGTAGATGCAGAATTGTTTCGGTCTACTTGACACGGACGTGATACCTATATTCATGATCATTGCCTTAGATATCGTCATAACTTTGCACTTTTCTATCAATTGCTCGGCACTAATTTGTTTACGCACTATATTATTTGCTATCTTGAGAAAGCCTCTAGTGAAACCTATGGGCCCCGGCTCTATTTTCCATTATATAAGTTTCCGATCTACTATTTTGCAATCTTTTACTTTCTGTTCTATAAACCAAAAAATACCAAAAATATTTACTTTATCGTTTATCTATCTTTATCAGATCTCACTTTTGCAAGTAACCTGAAGGGATTGACAACCCCTTTATCGCGTCGTGTGCAAGTTGTTTGATTGTTTGTGCAGGTATTCGGTGACTTGTGTGTTGTCTCCTACTGGATTGATACCTTGGTTCTCAAACTGAGGGAAATACTCATCTCTACTTTGCTGCATCACCCTTTCCTCTTCAAGGGAAAAACCAACGCAATCTCAAGAAGTAGCACTACATTGAGTGTCTATGCATGTGTTGTCCTGTAAATCATCTTAGGGGTGGTGGAGTAGAATCTGTAGAGGCCCTCTGTTTGGAAGGAGCACATATATCCACGACCTTGCCAATTTCCTTCCGCTTTATTGATTTTGAATTATCAAGTAAAATCGAGAAGAAAAAGCAATAAAATTCACTCTTTAGAACTCATTCGTGCATGATACTGACAATCGCTACTTTGATGTAAGGCAAACACATGATACCAGGATGGAATATGTACGAAAAACAGGACCGCATGGCATATTCACAGCTGTTTGTGTAAACTACGCAGAAGCCATCTCAACAAATAAGAAGTAATGCATGATAGACACCACATGAAAGATGCAAACAATATGACTCTACCAAGTTAAAAGCGTCCCATCATAAATGGCGTTTCAACAAATTAGAAGCAGCGCATGCTATAAATCATATGAAAGATGCAACTAATATCACACTGCATATACTAAAGGTGTCTCGTCATATTGATTGATGCGGGATTGTTCGCACATGAACACGTCACCGTGTACCTCCAACGTCGAGGGTGGTGGACCGCAGCTCACGTCGAAGGAGACCCGTCCGAAAGCGCGATGCGCAAGCAATACGGCGGGCGCTTTTAAGGACCTGAAACCCCACATGCCCGGGAGGGACCCCATCAGGGCACACGATAGCTATGGGCTGCCCTAGGTCGACCTGTTCGCCCCTAGGGCCTCGAGATTCACCGTCCTACAATAAGAAGAACAAACGAAGAACGAGGAGGAAGAAAAAGAAGAAGGGAGAGAGATAAGTAAAGATAAAAAGTGGTAGATAATTTGTTCGACTGTGTGTTGTTCAATCAGCCGTCACCCCTTAGGTATATAAGAGGCAGCTGGACTTCCCGTGCAAGGAAAAGGCTTGGATTCACGTCCAAGATGCTAGTAAAATTCGGATTGGTTTTGTCCGAACTTTCCAAAACTGTTCGGTTTAAACTGGTTGCACCTTGCAGGTAATTTTTGAGGTTGTAGAAGACCTCCGATGGAAACGAGCCCAAAAGCAATCTTGACCATTTCGACGAGACGAACAACTTTCAAGTAGAATGTTTGTTGATCAGAGGTCATCTTGAGGGTCAAATCGCTCACACAAAACAGACTATTATTCCCGCTACCCATCACACAGGGTGTCTGGTGGGGCGCGTCATTTTTTGCCTCCTGACAGGGCTGTATTACGATGGCTCTAACTTTTGCATGCAAACTAGGATTGGGATCATTTTTATGTCAAAATTGACCGTTTCGACGAGGCGAAGACAATTGACGTAGAAACTTTCTCATATAAGGTCGTCTTGGAGGCTTAACTGGCCAAACAATACTTTGAGTACAAAATCTTAATACTTTGAGCATAGTTTCGGCCCTTGAGATGAGGTCGGATGGAGATGGCCCAAACTTAAAAGATGTTCATGTCGACAATACGAAACTTTTTCTTGTAGATCACTTCTCCATTTGAGGCCACATTAATTAAGTTCTTGACTGTGCCAAAATCTGGTGTCAACACATGCCCCCCTGTTTTTCAGCAAAACTTGTGTGACGAAAAATAACTTGCACGAAGTTTGTTCTAAGCGCGAGGTCAACACTCCATCGGCCATTTGTACGTGCTTCGGATTATAAGTATATATCGACCATTTAGATTAGCAACAAAAGTGAAGCTAATTGAACATATGATGATTTGGTAACACCCTTTGATGATGTAAGAAATTATATTGCATCCATGGATTAAAATAAGCCCATTGAGGATAACCAATCATACATGATGACGAATTCCATTGCATAGGCATCAACGGCATAATTGAAGAATATGGATAATGTGTAGACCGAAGATGTTGATACCTTCGGCTCAGTCCTTCATAGTTTTCACTATTTTCCTTCTTCATCTTTGCCGCACGTCGTGTAATGGGTGCTTTCACATAATTCTTATTTTGAGTACTTTCTTTAGGAACCCATTCCATGTTTCTTTCTTCAAGTTCTTCTACACTAAGTTTTTCTAATTTCTTCTTTTGCCAATATGATAAGCCGAGTGAGCCCCCCGGCTGTGATTTTGTTTGAAGTAATGACAATTCTTCTTTTACCTTGTGTACTCTCAACTTCTTCTCTTCAGATTTGACACTTGATTGACTTGCCTCATTGCCTTTAGTAGCCAATGTCAACACTTTAATTGGCTCTTTGATATTTGAGATCAAATCTGAAGTAGCACACTTACGACCATCTCTTTTCACGCCGTAAACTTGCTTGACCACCTCTTTCTTCTTCCATGAGCTCTGGACTGATTCCTTATGATTGAAACGGTCTTTGATGTGTGATTTTTCAAATGTTGATCTTCTTGGAGCTGTATAGTATTAGTGAGATGGTCTAAAATAAGATGGACAACGTGCCCTTGTATCATACCTGTCCCATGATGGATATGGATTTACATGAGCATAAGGAGGTATCCATGACATTGGTATTGACGGCCCAAAGTAAGGATATGAATATGGTGCATTTAGAGTCTCACTTTTCCAATACCGATCCTCGGATTTGCGCCTAGGGGGTGATCTTGATGCTTCTAAACTACTTGATCGATAATCACTTTTATCTTCACTCTTCTTTTGATATTTATCTAATAATATAGCAAAGGTTAGTTTTGATATCTTACCCTTGCGCTTATTTTGGTCTTTGTTTTCTTTTTGTTTGCGTTCATTGATCATAGGATTTGCTTGCTGCCCCCCAGTCCTTGGCGTCTTCACTGTATCTTGAACAGAACTCATGCCTTCAAGAATATTTTCATTGTGCTCTTGAACAACTTCTTTACTTCAAAGCTTGATCTCATCACCGGCAATTTTACCTTCTCTTTAAATGGATCGACTTGAAGTAGCCGATGCAAAAAGTTTTTGCCATCAGGACCAATCAGAATAGACTGGTCATCTCTTGGTGTTTCAAAAAATTTCAATCGTCCTTTATCAATGGCCGATTTAACTATTTGACAAAACATGTTGCAATCCTCGAAATTATGCTTGGAGGAATCATGCAACTTACAATAGATTTGTCCCTGGATGGATGGCTTGACATGGTGATCAAGAATTCTAATGTAATTATTTTTCAGAAACAAATCAAATATTTGATCACACATGCTTAAATTGAAGGCAAACTTTTATTCTCTAGCCGATCTTACTGTGAGAACGGCTTTGGAGTTAAGCAAACAAATGGTTCAAATTTTGCATTACCTCATTCGGCTATTCATTGTGTTTTTCACTCTATCTTCGATGACTTTGAAAAGGAAATTATACTATCACTGGTTTTCTCAACAGAGTATAACATTGGATTTAAATTTCTGAAATCAAAGTAGTTAGAACATACATGTCTCAATAGATCCCATGTGTAAGCCAAGTATGAAGCAAGCAAAGCTATGCAATTAGATATGAATTTTAAGTAAAGCAATGGGAAAAACTTTGGCTACAATAATAAATCACTATCGTTGTTTTTAAATGGCACAATAGGTTGACCGATATGTTCTATAACAATTTTGTTGCTAACAAGTAAATTACCCTTCATCATTGGTCTTTCAAAATTACGCATAAGATTTTTCCTAATAGATGCATCAACAATAAAGTTGTGACCAAATCAGAAAATAGGTAAATCACTTCGTAGACATACCTCTTCATATACGTTGGGAGAGCGTGATGGTTGTATCACTTGAATAATACTTTGTTTTACTTTTGAATAACTCTCCAATGCCTTGGCATCCTCTTTTTCTTCGATAGATTTGGTACACATACTATTTGATTTGGCCTTTTAATAACCGAATTTTCTTTGTTACATGAATCAATACTTTTCTCTTTTTGAATTTGCAAGGCTTCTCGCTCTTGTATTATTTTAGCCCACATCTCAGTTTGGCGAGTTTTAAACTTTTTCATCTCAATTTGCATCCACTCCTCATGAGATTGCCCCCAATGCTTTGAGACTCTTTCGGCAATGAGGTGCTGAAGCTTTGCAATTGTTTAGGGGGTACATTGGTTGCTATAGAACTTGGCGAATGCATCATTTGCACAACTCTTGCTTTTACAGCAGCAACGTCATGAGGCTTCACCCATCTATTAGTTCCTAGCGAATAGTGTTGCACAAATTCCAAGAGCATTTAAGCTTTTTCCCAGTTACCCAATCTGGATATGGTTGCCCCCTGATGCTTTTATACTCTTTCGGCAATGAGATGTTGCCAAAATTCTGTAATTATGTTGGGGGGACATGATATGCCACGGTAGTAGGTGAAGGCATTTGTGCTCCTGTGGAAGTTTCACTTATTCGACCATGACCATGAAGGTGCAGAGCCAAATTATGGACATCAACAGTTACGTATGGGACCAGACAATTAGTAGCATGAGGTGTAGCATATGATGTTTGAGGGCAATTGGCCGAATAACTAGTAGTAGCATGGCCAATTCCCCTATCCACCGACATGTTTGGATTAACATATTGCAAATTATTTGCTGATGAATAAAAAGTTGAAACACTTTGTTGCATCCTATTGGAAGTTCCTACATGGGGTGTCTCAACTTGATTAACCGAACTCATCATGTTGTTCATCGGCATATAGATTTGTCGGGTTGCCGATGCATGGGAGTTGGGATACATATGTTGCATGTTGCTAAATAAAGTTGAAGCATGAAGAATATTCAGAATCGGCTGTTGCGCATAATTTTATGCATAATTGATAAAACTAGGGCTAGCCGACACATTCTGCTCATTAAGCGATCTAGCAACAACATATGCATTATTTGCATCTACATAAGTGAATTGGGTATTCATGTTACCTTTGTAGATTGCAAACCCTAGATGACGATCTCTTTGTAGCAAGAACGGGCCGGAGACCGTTCAAAGCTTCGTCCCCAGCAGAGTCGCCAAAAAGTGTGTTCGCACACGAACATGTCACCGTGTACCTCGACGCCGAGGGTGATGCACCGCAACTCACGTCGAAGGAGACCCGTCCGAAAGCGCGGTACGCAAGCAATCCGGTGGGCGCTTTTCAGGACCCGAACACCCACATGATTGGAAGGGACCCCGTCTAGACGCGCGACGGCTATGGGCTACCCTAGGATGACCTGATCACCCCTAGGGCCTCGAGGTTCGCCACCCTACAACAATAAGAACGAACGAAGAACAAGGAAGAAGAAGAAGAAGGGAGAGAGATAAAAGTAAAGATAAAAAGTGGTAGATGATTTGTTCGATTGTGTGTTGTTCAATCGGCCGTCACCCCTTAGGTATATAAGAGGCGGCTGGACTTCCCATGCAAGGAAAATGCTTGGATTCAAGTCCAAAATCTAGTCAAATTCGGATTGGTTTTGTCCGAACTTTCCAAAACTGTTTAGTTTAAACTGGCTGCACCTTGCGGGTAATTTTTGAGGTGGTAAACGACATCGTATGGAAACAATACCAAAAGCAATCTTGACCGTTTCGATGAGACGAACAACTTTCATGTTTAGCGTTGTTTGATTAGAGGTCATCCTGATGGTCAAATCTCTCGCGCAAAACAGGCTATTATTCGCGCTATCCATCAGACATGGTGTCTAGTGGGGCGCGACATTTTTTGCCTCTTGACAGAGTTGTATTCTGAAGGCTCTAACTTTTGCATATGAACTAGGATTGGGATCGTTTTTATATCAAAATCGACCGTTTCGACGAGTCGAAGACAATTGATGTAGAGACTTTTCTCATATGAGGTGGTCTTGGAGGCTTAATTGTCCGAACAATACTCCGAATACAAAATCTTAATACTTTGAGCATAGTTTCGGCCCTTGAGATGAGGTCGGATGGCGATGGCCCAAACTTCAAAGATGTTCATGTCGACAATACGAAATGTTTTCTTGTAGATCACTTCTCCATTTGAGGCCATATTAATTAAGTTCTTGACCGTGCCAAAATCTGGTGTCAACAGGGATACAAAAAAACAATAGTTTTATGTAAGGACATTCTTAATTGATAGATGTACTATGTACTAAAAATAGGAAGGAATGTCACATTAACAGGTATAATGTATAAACTACGCAGAATAGCACATGCAACTTAACTAGATTGGAAGAATTAAAATGTAGACACCATATACAACATGCAACCACATCTCAGGCTGCCAAGTTAGAGCATGCACATGCGATGCTGGTGTAGGGGAAATGCGGTCATCAACTACAGAGCTACGTTCACTATCTTCATCCAGCCTTGTTGTTTCTTGAGAATCATGTGGGGAGGCTGACACTACATTCTTTAAAAGAGCATATTTTCTCACAATAACCCCATGGCGTGACTGTATCATCATAAGTGATTGATGAGGGATACACAAGAAATTAGTTTGATGTAAGAACATGGTTAATAGACAAATGTACTAGTATGTACCAAAAACAGGAAGGCGTGTCATATTCAAAGGTATAATGTGTAAGCTAAGCGGATGCAATTTAATCAAATTGGAAGCAATACAAGCTAGACATCCGGCTAGAGTGGTGAGCATGATCATAGAGGAGCTGAGAGCCTGGTGGGAGGCGGGCTGCTTCGCCACTATCGTGGCTTTTTAGTTGGCTTCCAGGTCATGTCTGTCTGTGCTGGGCTTGTCACTGGCTCGGCCAGTGCCCTGACTAGCTATTTGTCTTCTGGTGCTACCGGGATGGTGGTTGTAACACCCACGATGCGGCTATATCTCCCACGTGTCGGAGCACGACTTAGAGGCATAACTGCATTGTAGGAAATGTCGCAAGAGGGGTAATCTTTACACATCCCATGTACTGAATAAGAAATAGGTCCAGAGTTGGCTTACAATCGCCACTTCACACAATAACATAAATATAACATTACAATCATCCAGATACAATCAAGGTCCAACTACGGAACCAAAATAAAGACAACCCCAAATGCATAGATCCCCGATCGTCCCAACTGGGCTCCACTACTGATCGTCTGGAAAGGAAACGTAGTATCGTCCTGAGTCCTCATCGAACTCCCACTTGAGCTCAGACGTATCCCCTGGAATGGTATCATCGGCACCTACATCTGGTTTTGGAAGTAATCTGTGAGTCACAGGGACTCAGCTATCTCACACCCTCGCGATCAAGGCTATTTAAGCTTATAGGTAGGGAAAAGGTATGAGGTGGAGCTGCAGCAAGCACTAGCACATATGGTGGCTAACATACACAAATGAGAGCGAGAAGAGAAGGCAAGGCCCATTCGAGAATCTATGATCAAGAAGTGATCCTAGGCTACTTACGTTCAAGCATAACCCGAGACCGTGTTCTCTTCCCGGACTCCGCGAAAAAGAGACCATCACAGCCACACACGCTGTTGATCCATTTTAATTAAGTTAAGTTTCATGTTTTCTACAACCGGACATTAACAAATTCCCATCTGCCCATAACCGTGGGCACGGCTTTTGAAAGTTCAAATCCCTGCAGGGTGTCCCAGCTTAGCCCATCACAAGCTCTCACGGTCAACGAAGGATATTCCTTCTCCTAGGATGGCCCGATCAGACTCGGAATCCCGGTTACAAGACATCTCGACAATGGTAAAACTAAACCAGCAAAGCCTCCCGATGTGCCGACAAATCCCGATAGGAGTCCCATGTATCTCGTTCTCAGGGCACACCGGATAGGTCAAGCTACGAGTAAAACCAACCCTCGAGTTGCCCCAAGGTGGCCCCGCAGGCTGCCCATTTCGGACCAACACTCAGAGGAGCACTGGCCCGGGGGGGGGGGGGTTAAAATAAAGATGACCCTTGAGTCCCTGGAACCCAAGGGAAAAAGGCTAGGGGGAAAATGGTAAAACCAAGGTTGGGCCTTGCTGGAGGAATTTTATTCAAGGCAAACCGTCAAGGGGTTCCCATTATGACCCAACCGTGTAAGGAACGCAAAATCAAGGAACATAACACCGGTATGACGGAAATTAGGGCGGCAAGAGTGGAACAAAACACCAGGCATAAGGCCGAGCCTTCCACCCTTTACCAAGTATATAGGTGCATTAAAGTAAACAAGATAGAATAATGATATCCCAACAAAAACCATGTTCCAACAAGGAACAAACTTCAATCTTCACCTGCAACTAGCAATGCTATAAGAGGGGCTGAGCAAAGCGGTAACATAGCCAAACAATGGTTTGCTAGGACAAGGTGGGTTAGAGGTTTGACATGGCAATATGGGAGGCATGGTAAAGCATGTGGTAGGTATCGTAGCATCGGCATAGCAATAGAGAGAGCAACTAGCAAGCAAAGATAGAAGTGATTTCGAGGGTATGGTCATCTTGCCTGCAAAGTTCTCCGAGTTGACGTAAGCTTGATCCTCGTAAGCATACTCAACGGGTTCCTCGATCACGTACCCGTCTCCCGGCTCTACCCAAAGCAAGAACACAAGCAAAGGGAGACACAATCAACCATGGTGCAATGCGCAAGCCACATGATGCAAACATGGCATGATATGCGGGATGTGATATGCAATGCATATGCATGCTCCGGAAGGAAAATATTGAACCAGGCCTCAACTTGGAAAACCAAGAGTGTCGCTGGAAAGATGAGTTGATTTTGGTCGAACTCGATATAAAGATCACCGAAATCGGATGCACAGTTGCAAATGGCAAGCAAAACAAGAATGGCACAAATCTGCGATTAACAGCACGATGCCATCTAGAATGCGTCAGGAAACTAAGATATTACACTCTAACATTGTAACACCCCGGATGTAACTTTCCCAATTTGTACTCCAACTCTTGCCGTTTCCGGCTTTAAGTTATTTTATTTTCTCGGGTTCGGGTTTTTGTCTCCGTGTGTTGTTGTTGTTTTCATGTATCTCATATCATGTCATCATGTGCATTGCATTTGCATACGTGTTCATCTCTTGCATTCGAGCATTTTCCCCGTTGTCTGTTTTGCATTCTGGCGCTTCGTTCTCCTCCGGTGGTCATTTCTACCTTTCTTTCCTGTGTGGGGATTAAACATTTCCGGATTGGACTGAGACTTTCCAAGCGACCTTGGTTTACTACCGGTAGACCGCGTGTCAAGTTTCGTATCATTTGGACTTCGTTTGATACTCCAACTTTTAACCGAGGGACCAAAAAGGCCTCGTGTGTGTTGCAGCCCAACACCCCTCCATTTTGGCCCAAAACCAACCTAAACCCTCTCCATCATCTAGAGCATTCGATCACGATCGCGTGGCCGAAAACCGCACCTCATTTGGACTCTCCTAACTCCCTCTATGCCTATTTAAAGACCCCCATTCGAATCACGGACGAAACCCTAGAAAAACTCCACCCGCCACCGCCGGACGAAATCCGGACGGCCGGACATGTCCGCCCCGCTCCCCCTCAGCCAATCTCCACGCGACACCTGTCCTTGGGCCGGTCCCCATATCGCCGCCGACCGCGCGGGCCCGTTAGGCCCGTGGCCGGCCCTCCCGCCGCCCGACTCGGGCCGAGGCGCCCGACCGCGCCGCCTCCCATCTTCCCCGCGACCGGCGCCTCTTCTCCTGGCCGGCCGCCACGCCACCATTGCCGGCCGCTGCCACGCACTGCTCCGCCGCCGAACGTCACCCGCACCGGCCGCCGCGACCATCGTTGCCGG
Source organism: Triticum urartu (assembly GCF_003073215.2). Taxonomy (NCBI): domain Eukaryota; kingdom Viridiplantae; phylum Streptophyta; class Magnoliopsida; order Poales; family Poaceae; genus Triticum; species Triticum urartu. Next base: position 297,499,559 of record NC_053023.1, on the reverse strand, counting down.
CCGACCGCCCCGTCGCCGACCTCCTCCTCCGCCGCAGCCGCACCTTCCCGCTGCCTCTACGGGTTGGATCCGGCGCCCCAACCTCGCCGGTCTTCTTCCCGGCGCCCTCCCCGACGATCCTCGATCCGCGCGCCGGCGAGATCCAGATCCAGCTACAGTAAACCCTAGGTTGATTCCGCCTAAGTCCCTTTTCTGCATATTTTTTTTGCATATTTCATCGTGCCGTAACTTTGCATCCGTAGCTCCGATTTGGGCATATAGCATATCAAAATGTTCGTCTCAGAGATTACATCATTTGATTCAATTCCATCATTTTGATTTGAGTTCATCTTGATGCCCGAAATGCTGTTAGAAGAATGCTACTTGAGATAATTGTCAGATCTTCTGCTCCATTTAGATATTTGTCATTTTTGACATGATTATTGTGTGCATGATATGCCCATGAGCTCTACATATGTTTTGTTAAGGGTTTTGCCATCTTTCCAGAGGTGCAACCCATGTATTTTTGTGATATGTGTGGTGACTAGCACGAGCTTTCAAAGTGAGGTACTCTGACCACTTTGCAGGCAAGATGATCATACCCTCGAAATCACTACTATCTTTGCTTTGCTAGATGCTCGCTCTTTTGCTATGCCAATGCTACGATGCCTACCACTTTCTTTCAACCCTCCCAAATTGCCATGTCAAACCTCTAACCCACCATGTCCTAGCAAACCGTTGTTTGGCTATGTTACCGCTTTGCTCAGACCCTCTTATAGCGTTGCTAGTTGCAGGTGAAGATTGGAGACCGTTCCTTGTTGGAACATTTATTTACTTGTTGGGATATCATTATATTATCTTGTTATCTTAATGCATCTATATACTTGGAAAAGGGTGGAAGGCTCGGCCTCTCGCCTAGTGTTTTGTTCCACTCTTGCCGCCCTAGTTTCCGTCATATCGGTGTTATGTTCCCGGATTTTTGCGTTCCTTACGCGGTTGGGTTATAATGGGAATCCCTTGATTAAAGATTTTCCAGCAATGCCCAACCTTGGTTTTACCATTTGCCACCTAAACTCTTTTTCCCTTGGGTTTCCGGAGCCCGAGGGTCATCTTATTTAAACCCCCCCGGGCCAGTGCTCCTCTGAGTGTTGATCCAACCTAGAGCCCCTTGCAGCGCCACCTCGGGGAAACTTGAGGGCTGGTTTTAGTTGTACGGATTGCTTATCCGATTGTGCCCTGAGAACGAGATATGTGCAGCTCCTATCAGGTTTTGTCGGCACATTCGGGCGGTGTTGCTGGATTAGTTTTAACCTGTCGAAGTGTCTTGAAGAACCGAGATACCGAGTCTGATCGGAACATCTCGGGAGGATGTCTATTCCTTCGTTGACCGTGAGAGCTTGTCATGGGCTAAGTTGGGACTCCCCTGCAGGGATTTGAACTTTCGAAAGTCATGCCCGCGGTTATGGGCAGATGGGAATTTGTTAATGTTCGGTTGTAGATAACTTGAACCTTAACTTAATTAAAATGAATCAACTGAGTGTGTTACCGTGATGGCCTCTTCTCGGCGGAGTCCGGGAAGTGGACACAGTGTTGGAGTAATGTTTGCCGCAGGATTTGCCCTCTAGGTTATGCGTTCGCGCTTTGCCTCCTCTTCTCGCTCTCTTTTGTGAACAGGTTAGCCACCATATATGCTAGTCGCTTGCTGCAGCTCCACATATTTACCTTGCCTTACCTATAAGCTTAAATAGTCTTGATCGCGAGGGTGCGAGATTGCTGAGTCTCTGTGGCTCACAGATTACTATTACACCAGATGTAGGGCCTGATGATTCCGCTCCAGGTGACGCGCTTGAGCTCAAGTGGGAGTTCGACGAGGACTCTCAACGATACTATGTTTCCTTTCCTGATGATCAGTAGTGGTGCCCAGTTGGGGGTGATCGGGACCGTGTCGCATGTTGGGTTATCTTTTATTTTGGCGCCGTAGTCAGGCCATGAGTGTTTGGATGATGTAATGTTATTTATGTACTTGATTGACATGGCGAGTGTAAGCCAACTATGTTATCTCCCCTTTTATTAGCTATATTACATGGGATGTTGTGAAGATTGCCTAACTTGCGACATATGCCTTCATTGCGATTATGCCTCTAAGTCGTGCCTCGACACGTGGGAGATATAGTCGCATCGAGGGTGTTACAAGTTGGTAATCAGAGCCTTCCCCGACCTTAGGAGCCCCATTGCTTGATCATTTTTAGCAGCCGAGTTGTGTCTAGAAAAATGTTTTGAGTCATTTAGGAATTATATATCAGAGAGTTTAGGAATTCTTTTTACTTCCCAGTCTCCTCATCACTCTAGTAAGGCATCCTGACGTAGAGTTTTGACTCTTCTCTTCTCAAATTTCACTAATTTTTTTTAGGATCATGCGGGTATCTTGGAATCGTTCCGATGGTTTTATGACGAGAACATTGTCTTGGTGCCTCCTCTCAGCGGTTTTGTGGAAGTGTCCCAGGGAGTTGAGCTCTGAGGTGTTGTCGTCATAATTTTATCGTTGCAGTTCTGGAATACCTGAGTCTAGTACGCCGACATCGAAAATCTCTTTTATGCAGTTCGTTGGTGAGATAACCTCGACGCCACCCAGTACTGTGCGGGAGTTCGGGAGTATCGCCATAACTTGTATAACGGATGCTTTTCGAAGGTTGAGGTAGATGGTTTCCGAAGTTTTTCTTGGTTATGTGTTGAAGGATGGATACAGCTGGATGTAGGATTTGCTAGATTTGGGTGAGATATTATGCTTCCCCTATATCCCCAACACCTGATTGCATAACCGGAAAGGTTCGGGAGTTTCATAGGTGGGAATTCTAGTAGCTCTAGTTCTTCTTCCATGGATATTGGTTTGAGATTGGGATTTATTACCGATTATTCATTCTTGATCCATACCTTGTTGATTTATTTCTCTACCTAAATTCTAAGTGGCTTCTCAATTTATGGATATGTGACCATTTCAAGAGGAATGCATTCGTTCATTTAGTTCGGATGTGAAGACTATATGTTGCAATTTTCATTCCATTGGATTCAGCTTCAATATTTGTCTATCAATGTGCTAATGGGTGTCAACCTCTTCAGGATGGCTCCTCCAACGCGCACTACTCCGAATCCTGATCCGCCACCACCTCCACCTCCTCCGGAGGCATGGCAAGCTGTGATGGCTGCAACCAATGCAAACACACAGTTGATCATGCAAATTCTTCAAGAGCGCAATCAAGGCAACCAAGGGAACCAAGGCAACAATCAGAATCACTTTGCTACACTCAACCAGTTCCTTGCTAACGGGCCAAAGACTTTCAGCAATTGTGTTGAGGCAACCGATGCTGACGATTGGCTTGTGGATCTGTGCAAGCATTTCGAGTGCAGTAACGTCAGGCCTGAGGACTTTGTCAAGTTCGCTTCCTTCCAACTCAAAGATCAAGCTGCAGAATGGTTCCAGCAGTACAAGGATTCCAGAGGTGGACGTGTTATCACTTGGGATGAATTCCGTCAAGATTTCAGAGCTCATCATATCCCTCAGAGCGTGGTTGAAAGCAAGCATGAGAAATTCCGCAACCTGAAGCAAGGCTCTTTGTCTGTCTATGACTACAACAAGTTGTTTCAAAAGCTCGCCCGCTTTGCTAAGCAGGACGTACCTGATGAGAAGAGCATGATATACCAGTTCAGGGGTGGTCTCAGAGAAGAAATTCAGCTAGCTCTTGTTCTCTTTGAGCCCTTGAGGTACGATGAGTTCTACAACATGGCATTGAAGCAAGAGGCCGCTCAACTGAGGTGTGATGCTTCCAAGAAGCGAGTCAGAGATGTTACTCCTTCTTCCTCTACTCAAGTGGCCAAGCAGCAGAAGTATTGGCTTCCTCCTCCTCCGTTCCGTCAGCCCTATCAGCAGAAGAGCAAAGGTGGCAGTGGATCTTCCCACCCACCCAACCCTGGCTTTCAGAACAAGACTTCGTCTCAAGCTTCAAGATCGAGTGCTCCATACCACCGTCCGCTTTCAGAGGCCACGTGCAACAAGTGCCAGCAGAAGGGTCACTATGCCAACAAGTGTTTCAACCAGAGGCGTCTTCCTCCTCCTCCTCCTGTCAGATCGGCAAGTACAGCTGTGGTCAAGCATAACCCCAAGTCCGCTAAGGTCAACTTGATGAATGCAGCTCAGGCAGAGGACTCATCAGATGTCATTATGGGTAACCTTCCTGTTAATGATATTCCCGCAAGAGTTCTTTTTGACACTGGTGCGTCGCATTGTTTCATCTCGAGACCATTTGCATCTAAGCATGATTTTGTTACTCAAGTGTTGCCGAAACCATTGGCTATTGTGTCTCTGGCCCGTCAAATGACATCTCGAGTATGCGTTCCGGATGTTACAATCACTTTGGGTGACTATAAGTTCTTGTCCTCTCCAAATGTTCTGGGTGATTCGGATATTGATCTTATTCTCGGAATGGATTGGCTTTCTAAGCACAAGGCACATCTTGACTGTGCATCCAGGCAGATTCAATTGACTCATTCGTCTGAGGATGTAATTGTCTTTGCCGCTCGTGATGATACCATCCGTCCGTTTTCTCTCAATGAGAAGGGTGAATTGGATGCTATCTCGCAAATTCCAGTCGTTTGCGAATATCAAGACGTCTTTCCAGAAGAGCTTCCAGGAATGCCTCCGCACCGGCCAGTTGAATTCGTTATTGATCTTGAGCCTGGCACGGAACTAGTGTGCAAGCGTCTTTACAAGCTCGGACCTGAAGAGTTGAAGGAGCTGAAGAAGCAACTCAATATTCAAGAGAGAATGGGTCTCATCCGGCCTAGTTCTTCTTCGTGGGGTTGTGGCGTTCTTTTTGTGAAGAAGAAGGATGGAAAGGACCGACTTTGTGTTGATTACCGTCCATTGAACAAGAAGACCATCAAGAACAAATACCCACTTCCCAACATCAACGAGCTGTTCGAACAACTCAAAGGTGCCCAAGTATTCTCCAAGCTTGATCTCCATATGGGTTATCATCAGATTCGAATCCGTGAGCAAGATATTCCCAAGACGGCTTTCAGGACAAGCTATGGTTCATATGAATACACTGTCATGTCTTTTGGACTTGTCAACGCTCCTCCGACTTTCTCTCGCATGATGAACTTCATCTTCAACGCCTACACCAATGACTTCGTTTTGGTCTATCTCGACGAGATTCTGGTTTTCTCGAAGAACAAGGAAGATCATGCCAAGCACTTGCGTTTGGTGCTCGATAAGCTCAGAGAACACAAGTTCTATGCCAAGTTCTCCAAGTGCGAATTTTGGCTTGATGAGGTTCTTTATCTTGGTCATATCATCTCTGCCAAGGGCATTGCGGTGAATCCTGAGAAGGTGTCTGCAATTATGAATTGGGAACCTCCTCAGAACGTGAAGCAACTCTGTAGCTTCCTCGGTCTCGCAAGTTATTGCCGAAGATTCGTTGAGAACTTTTCTAAGATCGCGAAGCCTCTCTCAATTCTTCTCCAGAAGCACGTCAAGTACGTTTGGTCTCTGGAGTGTGACATTGCTTTCAACACTTTGAAAGAGAAATTGATCACTTCACCAGTTCTGACTCCGCCTGATGAATCCAAGTTGTACGAGGTCTTTTGTGATGCCTCTCTCCAAGGTCTTGGCGCAGTGTTGATGCAAGAGAAGAAAGTTGTTGCTTATACCTCTCGCCAGTTGAAGCCCAATGAGAAGAACTACCCCACTCATGATCTCGAGTTGGCGGCAGTTGTGCAAGCTCTTTTGACTTGGAGACATCTCTTATTGGGAAGAAAAGTGGACATTTTCACTGACCACAAGAGTCTCAAGTACATCTTCACTCAACCTAATCTCAACCTCAGGCAAACTCGATGGGTCGAAATGATTCAAGAGTATAATCCGAGTATCGAGTATACTCCAGGCAAGGCCAATGTGATTGCTAACGCATTGAGCAGAAAGGCTTATTGCAACAGTCTGATTCTCAAGCCTTATCAACCCGAGCTTTGTGAAGCTTTCCGCAAACTTAACCTGCAAGTTATTCCTCAAGGTTTCCTCGCCAACCTTCAAGTCTCTCCTACCTTGGAAGACCAGATTCGCCAAGCCCAGCTTCTTGATGCTATGGTAAAAAAAGGTGAAGATTGGGATTGCCAAGAGTCAACCCAAGTACAAGTGCTACCGCCTTGATGACAAGGATACTCTCTTCTTCGAGGATCGTATTGTCGTGCCCAAAGGTGACCTCCATAAAGTGATCATGAACGACGCTCACAATTCTCTCCTCTCCATCCACCCTGGGAGCAGGAAGATGTATCAGGACCTCAAGCAGGCTTATTGGTGGACTCGAATGAAGCACGAGATTGCTCAATTCGTGAATGAGTGTGATGTCTGCAGAAGAGTGAAGGCAGAACACCAAAGGCCAGCGGGTCTCCTCCAACCTCTTGCCATTCCAGAATGGAAGTTTGACCACATCGAAATGGACTTCATGACTGGGTTTCCAAAGTCCAAGCGTGGCAATGATGCTATATTCGTTGTCATCGACAAACTCACTAAAGTGGCTCATTTTCTGCCTATCAAAGAGTCAATCACTGCAGCTCAATTGGCGGAACTCTATACCTCTCGAATTGTCTCTCTGCACGGTATCCCACAAGTGATCTCTTCAGACCGTGGCAGCATCTTTACCTCCAAGTTTTGGGATTCTTTTCAGAAGGCCATGGGCACCAACATCAGCTTCAGCACAGCTTTCCATCCTCAAATTAGCGATCAAGTCGAGCGTGTCAACCAGATTCTTGAAGATATGCTCAGGGCTTGTGTGTTTTCCTTCGGCATGAAGTGGGAGGATTGTCTTCCTTATGCTGAATTCTCCTACAACAACAGTTTTCAAGCAAGTTCGGGCAAGGCCCCTTTCGAAATTCTGTATGGCAGGAAGTGCCGTACCCCTCTCAACTGGTCTGAAACCGGTGAACGTCAGCTTTTGGGTAATGACTTAATCACAGAGGCGGAGGAAATGTGCAAAGTCATTCGAGATAACCTCAAAGCAGCCCAATCCCGCCAGAAGAGCTACTATGATAGTAAGCACCGTGATTTGGCTTTCGAGATCGGAGATCATGTTTACCTCCGCGTCTCTCCTATGAAAGGTACTCGTCGCTTCGGTATCAAAGGGAAGCTTGCCCCCAGATACGTGGGACCTTTCAAGATTGTCAGCAAGAGAGGCGACCTCGCCTATCAACTCGATCTTCCTTCAAACTTTGCAAATGTTCATGACGTGTTCCATGTCTCTCAGCTCCGAAAGTGCTTCAAGACTCCTGACCGCACCGTCAACTTCGAGGACATTGAGCTCCAAGAAGATCTCTCTTACCGTGAGCACCCAGTTGCTATTCTTGAAGAGACTGAACGCAAGACTCGCAACAAGTCAATCAAATTCCTCAAAGTCAAGTGGTCACACCATTCCATCCGTTAAGCTACCTGGGAACGCGAGGATCACCTCCGTTCTGAGTACCCGGCGTTCTTTCAGTCCTAGATCTCGGGACGAGATCCTTTCATAGTGGTCGAGTGTTGTAACACCCCGGATGTAACTTTCCCAATTTGTACTCCAACTCTTGCCGTTTCCGACTTTAAGTTATTTTATTTTCTCGGGTTCGGGTTTTTGTCTCCGTGTGTTGTTGTCATTGTCATGCATCTCATATCATGTCATCATGTGCATTGCATTTGCATATGTGTTCATCTCTTGCATTCAAGCATTTTCCCCGTTGTCCGTTTTGCATTCTGGCGCTTCGTTCTCCTCCGGTGGTCATTTCTACCTTTCTTTCGTGTGTGGGGATTAAAAATTTCCGGATTGGAGCGAGACTTGCCAAGCGACCTTGGTTTACTACCGGTAGACCGCCTGTCAAGTTTCGTATCATTTGGACTTCGTTTGATACTCCAACTGTTAACCGAGGGACCGAAAAGGCCTCGTGTGTGTTGCAGCCCAACACCCCTCCATTTTGGCCCAAAACCCACCTAAACGCTCTACATCATCTAGAGCGTTCGATCACGATCGCGTGGCCAAAAACCGCACCTCATTTGGACTCTCCTAACTCCCTCTATGCCTATTTAAAGACCCCCATTCGAATCACGGACGAAACCCTAGAAAAACTCCACCCGCCGCCGCCGGACGAAATCCGGACGGCCGGACGTGTCCGCCCCGCTCCCCCTCGGCCAATCTCCACGCAACACCTGTCCCTAGGCCGGTCCCCACATCGCCGCCGACCACGCGGGCCCGTTAGGCCCGTGGCCGGCCCTCCCGCCGCCCGACTCGGGCCAAGGCGCCCGACCGCGCCGCCTCCCATCTTCCCCGCGACCGGCGCCTCTTCTCCTGGCCGGCCACCGCGCTGCCATTGCCAGCCGCCGCCACGCTGCTGCTCCGCCGCCGATCGTCACCCGCACCGGCCGCCGCGTCCATCGTCGCTGGCCGATCGCCCCGCCGCCGACCTGCTCCTCCGCCGCAGTCGCACCTTCCCGCCGCCTCTACGGGTCGGATCCGGCGGGATCCGGCACCCCAACCTCGCCTGCCTTCTTCCCAGCGCCCTCCCTGGTGATCCTCGATCCGCGCGCCGGCGAGATCTAGATCCAGCTACAGTAAACCCTAGGTCGATTCCGCCTAAGTCCCTTTTTTGCATATTTTTTTTGCATATTTCATCATGCCGTAACTTTGCATCCGTAGCTCTGATTTGGGCATATAGCATATCAAAATGTTCGTCTCAAAGAGTAGATCATTTCATTCCATTGCATCATTTTCATTTGAGTTCATCTTGGTGCCCGAAATGCTGTTAGAAGAATGCTACTTGAGATAATTGTTAGATCTTCTGCTCCATTTAGATATTTGTCATTTTTGCCATGATTATTGTGTGCATGATATGCCCATGAGCTCTACATATGTTTTGTTAAGGGTTTTGCCATCTGTCCAGAGGTGCAACCCATGTATTTTTGTGATATGTGTGGTGACTAGCACGAGCTTGCAAAGTGAGGTACTTGGTAATGCTGATTTTAGGGACTTAGCATTTCCACCAAGTCCTTGAGCTGTTTATCTCATATGGCCAGAGGTCCATCCATGTCTTTGTTTGCAATTATGGAGCACCCTAGATTGAGTCAATCGAGCTCTACTTTTGCTACTTCGTGAATCTGGGCAGATTGTCTACTTGTTAGCGATTTTGCCGATGATGTTGTAGATGATCCGTGCATGATATGTTATTGTTCTTGCCATGTCTAGCTTGCATTTTGTGTATTCTTGATGGGTGTACGCTTAGATTATCATGACTTGCTCTGTAGTGAGTGCATCGAGCTCGTAAACATGCCTACTTGATATCTGTTTTCAGCATGCTCCAGTTTTCACTAAGTCTGAGAACTGATTATGTTTTTGATATGTTCACATGCTTGCAATTGTATTTTCTGATCCCTTTTGGCTGGAGGTCACTAAGGGACTTTTGTTAATCTCTTTGAGTAGCTCCATGCCATATTTTACTTTGCCATATTCAGGTCCTGTAGCATGTAGTTTTGCTGCTCCGAAGTGTGCTACCTGATCTGAAATTCCAGACAAGTGTTAATTTCACTAAGTCTGAAATCTGTTTGCCATGTGCATTTTTGCCATGCTTGTTTGAACCTGTTAATTGATAATTTGGCCATAGCTCAGTGCTAGACTTTTGTTAAGCATCATGAATGCATCCCTGCCATTTATTTTTTTGCCATGTTTGAGTGCTGTAGCATGTTCATCTTGTTGCATTTAGTTGGCTACTTGCTGTAAATCGCAGACCGGTGTCATATTTGAATTGCTTGCCATTTCCAAACCGTAACTCCGATTCCAGCGTTCTTTATATCGTTTTCAAGCAATTTCATCTCATATTTCCAGTGGAACACTTGGATTTCCATGTTGAGGCCAGGTTCATGCATCCCTTGTCAAATCTTGCATATGCATCCCGCATCGCATCCCGCATAGCATACCATCCTTGCATCCTATTGTTTGATCCTTGCACGTGGTTGATTGTGTCCTTGTTGCTTGTTTGTCTTGTTTGGGTAGAGCCGGGAGACGAGTTCGCTAATGTGGAGCCCGTTGAGTTTGCTTTCGAGGATCCAGTCAACTTTGACCACTTTGCAGGCAAGATGATCATACCCTCGAAATCACTACTATCTTTGCTTTGCTAGATGCTCGCTCTTTTGCTATGCCAATGCTACGATACCTACCACTTGCTTTCATGCCTCCCAAATTGCCATGTAAAACCTCTAACCCACCATGTCCTAGCAAACCATTGTTTGGCTATGTTACCGCTTTGCTCAGCGCCTCTTATAGCGTTGCTAGTTGCAGGTGAAGATTGGAGACCGTTCCTTGTTGGAACATTTATTTACTTGTTGGGATATCATTATATTATCTGGTTATCTTAATCCATCAATATACATGGTAAAGGGTGGAAGGCTCGGCCTCTCGCCTAGTGTTTTGTTCCACTCTTGCCGCCCTAGTTTCTGTCTTATCGGTGTTATGTTCCCGGATTTTTGCGTTCCTTACGCGGTTGGGTTATAATGGGAACCCCTTGATAGTTTGCCTTGATTAAAGCCTTTTCAGCAATGCCCAACCTTGGTTTTACCATTTGCCACCTAGCCTCTTTTTCCCTTGGTTTTCCGGAGCCCGAGGGTCATCTTATTTAAACCCCCCGGGGCCAGTGCTCCTCTGAGTGTTGGTCCAACCTAGAGCCCCTTGCAGCGCCACCTCGGGGAAACTCGAGGGCTGGTTCTAGTTGTATGGATTGCTTATCCGATTGTGCCCTGAGAACGAGATATGTGTAGCTCCTATCGGGATTTGTCGGCACATTCGGGCGGTGTTGCTGGATTAGTTTTAACCTGTCAAAGTGTCTTGAAGAACCGAGATACCGAGTCTGATCGGAACGTCTCGGGAGGAGGTCTATTCCTTCGTTGACCGTGAGAGCTTGTCATGGGCTAAGTTGGGACTCCCCTGCAGGGATTTGAACTTTCGAAAGCCGTGCCCACAGTTATGGGCAGATGGGAATTTGTTAATGTCCGGTTGTAGATAACTTGAACCTTAACTTAATTAAAATGAATCAACTGAGTGTGTTACCGTGATGGCCTCTTCTCGGTGGAGTCCGGGAAGTGGACACGGTGTTGGATTAATGATTGCCGTAGGATTTTCCCTCTAGGTTATGCGTTCGCGCTTTGCCTCCTCTTCTCGCTCTCTTTTGCGAACAGGTTAGCCACCATATATGCTAGTCGCTTGCTGCAGCTCCACATATTTACCTTGCCTTACCTATAAGCTTAAATAGTCTTGATCGCGAGGGTGCGAGATTGCTGAGTCCCTGTGGCTCACAGATTACTATTACACCAGATGCAGGGCCTGATGATTCTTCTCCAGGTGACGCGCTTGAGCTCAAGTGGGAGTTCGACATGTTTCCTTTCCTGATGATCAGTAGTGGTGCCCAGTTGGGGGTGATCGGGACCGTGTCACATGTTGGGTTATCTTTTATTTTGGCGCCGTAGTCGGGCCATGAGTGTTTGGATGATGTAATGTTATTTATGTACTTGATTGACGTGGCGAGTGTAAGCCAACTATGTTATCTCCCCCTTTAGTATCTATATTACATGGGATGTTGTGAAGATTGCCTAACTTGCGACATATGCCTTCAATGCGATTATGCCTCTAAGTCGTGCCTCGACACGTGGGAGATATAGTCGCATCGAGGGTGTTACAAACATAGCAACAAAGCACATGGCAGTGATCCACTCAAGATGCTTGACCAAAAATGAACACTGAGCTACGACTAATTCACACAATAGAAGGTTCAAACAAGCATGGCAAAAGTGCAAAAGATATCAGGTTCACAGACTTAGTGAGAATAACATGTCAGGAATTAACATCAGGAAGCAATGCTTAGAGCAAGATAACAACATGCTACAGGAACATTCATGGCACAACAAGGCATATCATGAAACTACTCAAAGCATATAGCAAAAGTCCCTTACTGACCATAAGCCAAAAGGGATCAGAAAATACAATGGTAGCCATGTAAACATAGCAAGTTTCGTTAACAGATTCAGACTTAGAAGAAAACTGGACATGGCAGAAACAGAGTTACGTAGGCATGTTTACGAGCTCGATGAACTCACCACAAGGCATTGCATGGCAAACTAAGCATGCACCCAGCAAGAAGACATGATCAATAAGCTAACCATGGCAAGAACAACCTCATAGCATGCAAGGATTAACTACAACAACCTCGACAAAATTGCTTAACACATAAACAATCTGCAAGGAACATTTTATAGCAAAAGTAGAGCAAGATTGAGTCATGCTAGGGTTCTCCATAAATGCAAACAAAGACATGGATGTATAGGGCATAACAATATCTCAAAATCATCCTTAATGAACATGCTCAAAAGAGGCATGGATCTCTCTGTAGCAACATGAATACATGGCATAAAAATATCATCAGGGAAATGACTATGAAGAATTCTGAGTCCCTGAAATCAGCAACATCACGACAGCTACTTTGCATGCTTGTGCTATTCACCACATTGATCACAAAAATACATGTCATACACCCCTGTAAAGATGGCATGGCATAGCCCAAAACACATGTAGGGCTCAAGTTCATAGGAGGCACACATTAAACATGGCAAAAATGACAAATGTCCATAATCTGTTAAGAATCAGAACCTAAGATTACATAGCACTCTTGCAACATCATTTAGGGAACCAAGATGAACTCAAACAAGAATGATGCAATAGAATGAAATGAAGAGCACATCCAGACAAACAATTTGATATGCTACATGCCCAAAACGGAGCTACGGATGATGAGATATGACATGATGAAGATGCCTAGAGAATATGAACAGAAAAGACTTGGTGACGAAAAGGTCAACCCTCTCAGATCCAGATCCAGCAGGACACACGAACCGAGGTGGGCTCGAGCTCTCGGTGGAGCTCTTCGCCGGAGTTGATGCTGTGGTGGCCGGAGATGGTGGCCTTGCCGGATCCGGCGCCGGCGGAGTGGCGCGGCGATGAGGGGTGGAGGAGCAGGCGGTGGAGTGAGCAGGCGCAACGAGCAAAGCTTCCGGGCGGCGGCAGGTGCGGTGCCGACCGGCGATGGCGGCGCGCCGGCGAGGAGGCGGCAGAGGCGCGTCGGGCGGAGGGGAAGGCGGAGCCGGGCGGTGATGCGGTAGGCGGCGGCGCGCGGGTGGATGGGCCGCGGGGGCCGGCCTCGGGCCCGAGCGGGTCGGCGGCGGCGGGCGGAGCCGGTGCCACATGGCGGCTCCTGGGTGGCTGGGCGTGGTGGCGCGGGAGTAGGGGACGATTTTTTTAGGGTTTTTGCCCGAATTTGGAGGAGGGGGCACCTATTTATAGGTAGAGGGAGCTTGGAGACTCCAAATAAGGTGCGGTTTTCGGCCACGCGATTGTGATCGAACGACTGAGAGGATGGAGGGGGTTTTGGGCCACTTTGGAGGCGTGTTGGGCGGCAACAAACACGAGGCCTTTATGGTTCCTCGGTTAACCATTGGAGTATCAAACGAAGTCCAAATGGCACGAAACATGACAGGCGGTCTACCGGTAGTATACCAAGGCCTCTTGGCATGTCTTGTTCCAATCCGAGAACGTTTAACACCCGCACACGAAAAGAGGCAAAAGGGGACGCAGGAGGACATAGGAGTGCCGGAATGCAAAACGGACAACGGGGAAAATGCTCGGATGCATGAGACGAACACGTACGCAAATGCGATGCACATGATGACATGATATGAGATGCATGACAAGGACAAAAACAAAACGAAGACAAAACCCAACAACGAGGAATATCATAACTTAGTGCCGAAAATGGCAAGAGTTGGAATACAAATATGGCAAGTTACATACAGGGCGTTACAACACTCCACCACTATGAAAGGATCTCATCCCGAGATCTAGGACTGGAAAAACTCTGGATATTCGGAATGGAGGTGGTCTTCACGTTCCCAGGTGGCTTCACGGTCAGAATGATGTGACCACTTCACTTTCAGGAATTTGATAGACTTGTTACGAGTCTTGCGCTCGGTTTCTTCAAGATTAGCAACGGGATGCTCATGATAAGATAGGTCTTCTTGGAGATCAATCTCTTCGAAGTTGATGGTGCGTTCAGGAGTCTTGAAACACTTGCGGAGCTGAGACACATGAAACACGCCATGCACGTTTGCAAAGTTTGATGGAAGCTCAAGTTGATAGGAGAGATCGCCTCTTTTGCCAATGATCTTGAAAGGACCCACGTATCTAGGGGCAAGATTCCCTTTGATACCGAAGTGACGAGTACCTTTCATTGGAGAGACGCGGAGGTACACATGGTCTCCGATCTCGAAAGCCAAGTCATGATGCTTGCTACCATAGTAACTCTTCTAACGCGATTGCGCGGCTCTGAGATTTTCACGAATGACCTTGCACATTTCTTCAGCCTCTGTGATCAAGTCATTGCCAAGAAGTTGGCGTTCACCAGTCTCTGACCAGTTGAGAGGAGTACGGCACTTTCTGCCATAGAGAATATCGAATGGGGCCTTGCCCGAACACGCTTGGAAACTGTTGTTGTAGGAGAACTCGGCATATGGAAGACAATCTTCCCACTTCATACCGAAAGAAATGACACATGCCCTGAGCATATCTTCAAGAATTTGATTGACTCGCTCGACTTGTCCACTAGTTTGAGGATGAAAGGCTGTGCTGAAGCGAATGTTGGTGCCCATGGCCTTCTGAAAAGAATCTCAGAACTTTGAGGTAAAGATGCTTCCATGATCTGAAGATATCAACTGCGGAATGCCATGCAAAGAGACAATCCTAGAGGTATATATCTCTGCCAATTGAGCAGCTGTGATAGATTCTTTGATAGGAAGAAAATGAGCCACTTTAGTGAGGTTGTCGATGACAACAAAGATAACATCATTGCCACGCTTGGACTTGGGAAATCCAGTCACGAATTCCATCTCAATATGGTCAAACTTCCATTCTGGAATGGCGAGAGGTTGGAGGAGACCAGCTGGCCGTTGGTGTTCTGCTTTCACCCTTCTGTAGACATCACATTCATTCACGAACTGAGCAATCTCGCGCTTCATTCGAGTCCACCAATACGACTGCTTGAGGTCATGGTACATCTTTGTACTTCCAGGGTGAATAGAAAGGAGTGAATTGTGAGCCTCATTCATAATGACTTTACGAAGGTCACCCTTAGGAACAACAATGCGATCCTCGAAGAATAGAGTATCTTTGTCATCAAGGCGATAGCACTTGTACTTGGGTTGGCTCTTGGCAATCCCAATCTTCACCTTCTTCACCATAGCATCAAGAAGTTGAGCCTCACAAATTTGATCTTCCAAAGTAGGAGAGACTTGGAAGTTGGCAAGGAAACCTTGAGGAACAACTTGGAGATTAAGTTTGCGGAAAGCTTCACAAAGCTCCGGTTGGTAGGGCTTGAGAATCAAACTGTTGCAGTAAGCCTTCCTGCTCAATGCGTCAGCAATGACATTGGTCTTCCCTGGAGTATATTCGATACTCGGATTATACTCTTGAATCATTTCGACCCAACGAGTCTGCCTGAGGTTGAGGTTGGGCTGAGTGAAGATGTACTTGAGACTCTTATGATCAGTGAAGATGTCCACTTTTCTTCCCAACAAGAGATGTCTCCATGTTAAAAGAGCATGGACAACTGCCGCCAACTCGAGGTCATGAGTGGGGTAGTTCTTTTCGTTGGGCTTCAACTGGCGAGAGGTATAGGCCACAACTTTCTTCTCTTGCATTAACACAGCACCGAGACCTTGAAGGGAAGCATCACAAAAAACTTCGAACGGTTTGGATTCATCAGGAGGAGTCAGAACTGGAGCTGTGACTAACTTCTCTTTGATGGTGTTGAAAGCGATGTCACATTCAGGCATCCAGACATACTTCACATGCTTTTGGAGGAGGTTGGAAAGAGGCTTCGCAATCTTAGAGAAATTCTCAACGAACCTTCGACAATAGCTTGCGAGCCCAAGGAACCTGCGGAGTTGCTTCACATTCTGAGGCAGTTCCCAATTCACAATTGCAGACACCTTCTCGGGATTCACAGCTATGCCCTTGGAGGAGATGATATGCCCAAGGTAGAGAACCTCATCGAGCCAAAACTCGCACTTTGAAAACTTCGCATAGAACTGGTGTTCTCTGAGTTTGTCCAGCACCAATCTCAAGTGCTTGGCATGATCCTCCTTGTTCTTGGAAAAGACCAAAATGTCATCGAGATAAACCAAGACGAAGTCATTTGTGTAGGGGTTGAAGATGAAGTTCATCACGCAAGAGAATGTTGGAGGAGCGTTGACAAGTACGAAAGACATGACAGTGTATTCATATGAACCATAGTTTGTCCTGAAAGCTGTCTTGGGGATGTCTTGTTCACGAATGCGAATCTCATGATAGCCCATACGGAAGTCAAGGTTGGAGAATACTTTAGCACCTTTGAGTTGCTAGAAAAGCTCATTGATGTTGGGAAGTGGGTACTTGTTCTTTATGGTCTTCTTGTTCAATGGACGGTAGTCGACACAAAGTCGGTCCGTTCCATCCTTCTTCTTGACAAAAAGAACACCACAACCCCATGGAGAATAACTTGGTCGGATGAGACCCATACGCTCTTGTATATCGAGTTGTTTCTTCAGCTCCTTCAACTCTTCTGGTCCAAGCTTGTAAGGACGTTTGCAAACAGGTTCCATGCCAGGCTCAAGATCAATGACGAATTCAACTGGCCGGTGAGGAGGCATTCCTGGAAGCTCTTCTGGAAAGACGTCTTGATATTCACAAATGACTAGAATC
This sequence comes from Triticum urartu, assembly GCF_003073215.2. Taxonomy (NCBI): domain Eukaryota; kingdom Viridiplantae; phylum Streptophyta; class Magnoliopsida; order Poales; family Poaceae; genus Triticum; species Triticum urartu. The sequence goes on along the minus strand of NC_053023.1, from coordinate 297,482,733 downwards.
TGAGATATGGCATCCAACTCGCCCTTCTTGTTGAGAGAAAACAGTCGAATGGTATCATCATGAGCGATAAAGACGATTACATCCTCAGACGAGTGCGTCAATTGAATCTGCCTGGCAGCAAAATCAAGCTGAGCCTTGTGCTTAGAAAGCCAGTCCATGCCGAGAAATAGATCAATATCCGAGTTACCAAGGACCATTGGAGAAGATAGAAACTTATAGTCACCCATCATGATAGAAACGTCTGGAACCACCAAACTGGCACTCAACCGTTTACCCGGAGAAAACGATATCCATTGATTTGCCCAAATGAGAAGAAGTGAATTCGTTCTTGGAAAAAAATGGTTTTGACATGAAACAATGCGATGCACCAGTGTCAAAAAGAACTTTTGTAGGAATATCGTTAACATGAAGTTTACCCATGATCACTTCTGACGAGTCCTCTGCCTGAGCTGCGTTCATAATGTTGACCTTGGCATGCTTGGGATTATGCTTGACCACTACATTGCTGGCAGATCTCACAGGAGGAGGAAGACGCCTTTGGTTGAAGCATTTGTTTGCATAGTGACCCTTCTGCTGACACTTGTTGCACGTAACCTCAGAAAGCGGACGATGATACGGAGCACTTGACCTTGGAGCATGAGACGAAGTCTTGTTCTGAAAGCCTGGGTTGGGTGGGGGGGAAGATCCATTTCCACCTTTGCTCTTCTACTGATAAGGCTGACAGAATGGAGGAGGAGGAGTCAACCAATACTTTTGCTGCTTAGTTGCCACTTGAGTTGAAGAAGAAGAAGGAGTTGCATCCCTGACTCTCTTCTTAGAAGCATCACACTTGAGCTGAGCAGCCTCTTGCTTTAGTGCCATGTTGTAAAACTCACCATACTTTCTCGGCTCAAAAAGCACAAGGGCTAGTTGCAGATCTTTTCTGAGGCCACCTCTGAACTGATAAATCATGCTCTTCTCGTCAGGGACGTCTTGCTTGGCGAAGCGAGTGAGCTTCTGGAACATGATGTTGTATTGGTAAACAGACAAGCTGCCTTGCTTTAGATTGCGGAACTCCTCTGGAATATTTGTATTGTTGATACCACTCTGCAGCTTGGTCTTTGAGTTGGAACGAAGCAAACTTGATAAAGTCCTCAGGCCTGACGTTGCTGCACTCGAAATGTTTGCAGATATCCACGAGCCAATCATCAGTGTCTGTGGCCTCGACACAGTTACTGAAGGTCTTTGGCTGGTTTGCGAGGAACTGGTTGAGTGTAGCAAACTGAGTTTGATTGTTGCCATTGCCTTGATTTCCTTGGTTGCGCTCTTGCAAGAGTTGCATAATCAGCTGCGTGTTGGCGTTGGCAGCGGCCATCACAGCTTGCCATGCCTCCGGAGGTGGAGGTGGTGGCGGCGGTTCCGGATTCTGACGCGTTGGAGGAGCCATCCTGAAGAGGGTGACATCCGTTAGCATCTTGAAAGACATATATTCAAGCTGAATCAAATGGATCAAAATTGCAACATATAGTCTTAACATTCGAACAAAAATGAATGGATGAATTCCAAATTAAATGGTCACACTTCCATAAATTGAGAAGCCACTTAGATAGGGGAAGATGAATAAAACAACAATGTACGGACATGAACAAATACTTGGTAAGGATTACCCAATCACAAACCAAATATCTGCAGAAGAAATACTAAAGCTACATGAATTCCCACCTATGAAACTCCCGAAATTTTCCAGTTATGCAATCGGGTGTTGGGGATACAGGGGAAGCATAATATCTCACCCAAAACTAGCAATTCCTACATCCAGCTGTATCCATCCTTCAACACATAACCAAGAAACCTTCAGAAACCATTTACCTCAACCTTCGAAAAGCATATGTTATACGAGTTATGGCAATACTCCCGAACTCCCGCCCCAGTACTGGGTGGCGTTGAGGTTATCTCACCAACAACTGCATAAAAGAGATTTTCAACATCGGCGAAACTCAGGTATTCCAGAACTGCAATGATAAAATTGTGACGACAACACCTCAGAGCAGGCGGCACTCAGGTATTCCCCGGGACACTGCCACAACCCCTAAATGTTAGGAGGCACCAAAAACAATGTTCTCGTCACAAAACCATCGGAACGATTCCAAGATACCCGCGTGATCCTAAATTTTTTTAGTGAAATTTGAGAAGAGAAGAGTCAAAACTCTACGTCAGGATGCCTCACCAGAGCGACGAAGGGACTGAGGAGTAAAAAGAATTCTACTCTCCGATATATATAATCCTATAAGACTCAAAACATTTTTCTAGACTCAACAACGCCAGCGATTCGATCAAGCAGGGGGCTCCTAAGTCGGGGAAGGCTCTGATTACCAACTTGTAACACCCATGATGCGACTATATCTCCCACGTGTCGGAGCATGACTTAGTGGCATAATCGCATTGTAGGCAATGTCGCAAGATGGGTAATCTTTACACATCCCATGTACTGAATAAGAAAGAGGTTCAGAGTTGGATTACAATCGCCACTTCACACAATAACATAAATATAGCATAACAATCATCTAGATACAATCAAGGTCCGACTACGGAACCAAAATAAAGACAACCCCAAATGCATAAGATCCCCGATCGTCCCAACTGGGCTCCACTACTGATCGTCTGGAAAGGAAACGTAGTATCGTCCTGAGTCCTCATCGAACTCCCAGTTGAGCTCAGTCGTATCTCCTAGAATGGTATCATCGGCACCTACATTTGGTTTTGGAAGTAATTTGTGAGTCACGGGGACTCATCAATCTCACACCCTCGCGATCAAGACTATTTAAGCTTATAGGTAGGGAAAAGGTATGAGGTGGAGCTGCAGCAAGCACTAGCACATATGGTGGCTAACATACGCAAATGAGAGCGAGAAGAGAAGGCAAGGCACGTTCGAGAATCTATGATCAAGAAGTGATCCTAGACTACTTACGTTCAAGCATAACCCGAGACTGTGTTCTCTTCCCGGACTCCACCGAAAAGAGACCATCACGGCCACACACGCTGTTGATCCATTTTAATTAAGTTAAGTTTCAGGTTTTCTACAACTGGACATTAACAAATTCCCATCTTCCCATAACCACGGGCACGACTTCCAAAAGTTCAAATCCCTGCAGGGGTGTCCCAACTTAGACCATCACAAGCTCTCATGGTCAACGAAGGATATTCCTTCTCCCAGGACAGTCCGATCAGACTCGGAATCCCGGTTACAAGACATCTCGACAATGGTAAAACTAAACCAGCAAAGCTGCCCGATGTGCCGACAAATCCTGATAGGAGTCGCACACATCTCGTTCTCAGGGCACACCGGATAGGTCAAGCTACGAGTAAAACCAACCCTCGAGTTGCCCCGAGGTGGCCCCGCAGGCTGCACGTTTCGGACCAACACTCATAGGAGCACTGGCCCGGGGGGCGGGGGGTTTAAAATAAAGATGACCCTTGAGTCCGCGGAACCCAAGGGAAAAAAGCTAGGTGGAAAATGGTAAAACCAAGGTTGGGCCTTGCTGGAGGAGTTTTATTCAATGCGAACTGTCAAGGGGTTCCCATTATAACCCAACTGTGTAACGAACGCAAAATCAAGGAACATAACACCAGTATGACGGAAATTAGGGTGGCAAGAGTGGAACAAAACACCAAGCATAAGGCCGAACCTTCCACCCTTTACCAAGTATATAGGTGCTTTAAAGTAAACAATATATAATAATGACATCCCAACAAAAACCATGTTCCAACAAGGAACAAACTTCAATCTTCACCTGCAACTAGCAACGCTATAAGAGGGGCTGAGCAAAGACGTAACATAGCCAAACAACGGTTTGCTAGGACAAGGTGGGTTAGAGGTTTGAAATGGCAATATGGGAGGCATGGTAAAGCATGTGGTAGGTATCATAGCATAGGCATAGCAATAGAGTGAGCAACTAGCAAGCAAAGATAGAAGTGATTTCGAGGGTATGATCATCTTGCCTACAAAGTTCTCCGTGTTGACGTAAGCTTGATCCTCGTAAGCGTACTCAACGGGTTCCTCGATCACATACTCATATCCCGACTCTACTCAAAGCAAGAACACAAGCAAAGGGAGACACAATCAACCATGGTGCAATGCGCAAGCAACACGATGCAAAACATGGCATGATATGCGGGATGTGATATGCAATGCATATGCATGCTCCGGAAGGAAAAGATTGAACCAGGACTCAACATGGAAAACCAAGAGTGCCGCTGGAAAGATGAGTTGATTTCGGTTGAAATCGATATGAAGATCACCGGAATCGGATGCACGTTTTGCAAATGGCAAGCAAAACAAGAATGGCACAAATCTGCGATTAACAGCACGATGCCATCTAGAATGCATGAAGAAACTAAGCTACTGCACTCTAACATAGCAACAAAGCACATGGCAGTGATCCAGTCAAGATGCTTGACAAAATATGAACAATGAGCTACGGCTAATTCACACAATAGCAGGTTCAGACAAGCATGGCAAAAGTGCAAAAGATATCAGGTTCACAGACTTAGTGAGAATTACAACATGTCAGGAATTAACACTAGGAAGCAATGTTTAGAGCAAGATAACAACATGCTACAGGAACATATCATGGCAAAGCAAGGCATGGCATGAAACTACTAAAAGCATATAACAAAAGTCCTTTACTGGCCATTAGCCAAAAGGGATCAGAAAATACAATGGTAGCCATCTAAACATAGCAAGTTGCATTAACAGATTCAGACTTAGCAGAAAATTGGACATGGCAGAAACAGAGTTACGTAGGCATGTTTACGAGCTCGATGAACTCACCACAAGGCATTGCATGGCAAACTAAGCATGCACCCAGCAAGAAGACATGATCAATAAGCTAACCATAGCAAGAACAACCTCATAGCATGCAAGGATTAACTACAACAACCTCGACAAAATTGCTTAACACGTAAACAATCTGCCAGGAACATTTTATAGCAAAAGTAGAGCAAGATTGAGTCATGCTAGGGTACTCCATAAATGCAAACAAAGACATGGATGGATAGAGCATAACAATATCTCAAAATCATCCTTAATGAACATGCTCAAAAGAGGCATGGATCTCTCTGTAGCAACATGAATACATGGCATAAAAATATCATCAGGGAAATGACTGAAGAATTCTAAGTCCCTGAAATCAGCAACATCACGACAGCTACTTTGCATGCTTGTGCTATTCACCACATTGATCACAAAAATACATGGCATACACCCCTGTAAAGATGGCATGGCATAGCCCAAAACACATGTAGGGCTCAAGTTCATAGGAATCACACATTAAACATGGCAAAAATGGCAAATGTCCATAATCTGTTAAGAATCAGAACCTAAGATTACATAACACTCTTGCAAAATCATTTATGGAACCAAGATGAACTCAAACAAGAATGATGCAATATAATGAAATGAAGAGCACATCCAGACAAACAATTTGATATGCTACATGCCCAAAACGGAGCTACGGATGATGAGATATGACATGATGAAGATGCCTAGAGAATATGAACAGAAAAGACTTGGTGACGAAAAGGTCAACCCTCTCAGATCCAGATCCAGCAGGGCACGTGAACCGAGGTGGGATCGAGCTCTCGCTAGAGCTCTTGGTCAGAGTTGATGCTGCGGTGGCCGGAGATGGTGGCCTTGCCGGATCCGGCACCTGCGGAGTGGCGCGACGACGAGGGGCGGAGGAGCAGGCGGCGGAGTGAGGAGGCGCGGCGAGCGAAGCTTCCGGGCGGCGGTGGGCGTGGTGCCGACCATCGACGGCGGCGCGCCGGCGAGGAGGGGAAGGCGGAGCCGGGCGGCGATGAGGCAGGCGGCGGCGCGCGGGTGGATGGGCCACGGGGGCCGGCCTCTGGCCCGAGCGGGCCGGTGGCGGGGGGGGGGGGGCCGGTGCCACGTGGCGGCTCCGGGGTGGCTGGGCGCGGTGGCGCGGGCGTGTACGGCGGGTGTGGACACGTCCGGCGACATAGGGGACGATTTTTTAGGGTTTTTTTCCGAATTTGGAGGATGGGCACCTATTTATAGGTACAGGGAGCTAGGAGACTCCAAATGAGGTGCGGTTTTCGGCCACGTGATCGTGATCGAACGAACGAGAGGATGGAGTGGGTTTTGGTGGGTTTTGGGCCACTTTGGAGGGCTGTTGGGATGCAACACACACGAGGCCTTTACGGTTCCTTGGTTAACCGTTGGAGTATCAAACAAAGTCCAAATGGCACGAAACTTGACAGGCGGTCTACCAGTAGTATACCAAGGACGCTTGGAAAGTCTCGGTCCAATCCGAGAACGTTTAACACCCGCACACGAAAAGAGGCAAAAGGGGATGTCGGAGGACATAGGAGTGCCGGAATGCAAAACGGACAACGGGGAAAATGTTCGGATGCATGAGACGAACACATATGCAAATGCGATGTACATGAGGACATGATATGAGATGCATGACAAGGACAAAAACAAAATGAAGATCAAACCAACAACGAGGAATATCATAACATAGTGCCAAAAATGCCAAGAGTTGGAATACAAATATGGCAAGTTACATACGGGGCGTTACAGTGGTTCATGTAAAAAATATCTTTCCTTATCTTAATATAGACCGACTTCGGCCTTTCCAATCGAAGTTAGAAACCATATGAAACATGCAATCACATATGACACTGTGAAGTTAAAGCAAGAACCTGGGATGGTGGTTCATGGCGAGCGAGATCATCAACTCCAGAGCTACGTTTACCATTTCAATCTGTTGAACATGCAACATTTAAAGCGCCAACACGTGTCTTGCCTACCCGCAAAGAAAGTAGGAGCGACTTCTCTCTTTTATTCCGTGCTTCTGTCAAGGCAGAGTCTGATATACCCATGCATAAAAACACGATAGTGAGAGTATGGGTGAAGTGTGTGCAGAACTAGTGCAATGTAAAAGTGGCAGATAGCAGGTGGCTGAGAAATAAATGACAAGAGACATACGATAGCTCTACAACATTGCGTGGCAAACAAAATTAGATTCTACTCTGTATAATTTTGTAATATATGAGCACATGCATTGCTGGAAATTGTAGGTACTTCTCCAGCACACCACCACATGTGGTCCTATCAAAATAACAGTCGACTGAAAATAAATAGGTCTGTTGATTTTCTATGAACGGTCCGATTTATATGGAACATGCATATGGCCTTTGTCTACCTCCCGCCATTCACTGTTAATGATATTTCTCAAACCGCCAGTGACCTCCAGCCTAGACCCGTGCCTCTGTTGCCCCGCCCTCCCCTCGACCTCACACCACCACCATGCTTGGTAGCGCCCTCCGGCGATCGCTTTAATCCTGGTCCACCTCAATATCGGGCGCCAACAGCTCCTAGGACACATAAACCCCTAAGATAAACACAGAGGCGCTGCTTCCCCGGCGTAATAAGTGGACTGGGGCATGTTACACCAGGGAATGCTTCCGTTAATTGGGAATCAACTGACCAGGAATTGAAATCCAGGGGGTGAAAACCTCTAGCTAAGGTGAAATAGTATATGAGGAGAAACCTTGTGCATCGCGAGTTACTAGGAACATCTAGTATCATCAAGAAGTTATAGTAAGAAGTGGTCAACTAGTGTCTTCTGTGGGATGAATACCGTGCAAGAAAACACGTAAGATTTGCACGAATAAGGGAAGAGGAGTACCATTTACGGTTGCCAGTGTTCTGTCCTCCAAATATCGTGGCGATGTTCTTCCTTTTACTGGGGAAACCGATGTTTTCGAGGAGGGTGGAGCCTTGGACGAACCCATGGACAAATTTTTGACTGTGTTGCGGTGGCCGTCTGTTGGCTGAGGGGAAGCAAATTCGAGGCGGCGAAGGATGGCGTAGCGGGAACAACTCCCATGTGGTGGACGGTGGTGACATTGGAGCGGTAGCGGTGAGGCGCAGGACAGCGTGGTTGAACTGGCTCGAGTACGGCGTATGTCGGCATCCTGGAGGCAGCTCGGCCTTAGCTTCAACTACTAGCCATGGAGGGTGTTGCGGTTGCGGTTGCGGTGGACGACGACGTCCGGGTATCGGCTTCGACGTGATGGAGGAGGGCGGCGGTTGATTTGTGGGATTGGGTGGCGGACGGAGGACGCCTGGATTTTATGGCTGGTAGAGAGGTAGTTTTGGCACCCACATTGTACGAATGGGGAATTAGACAGGGGGTGGGGGCAGCTAATGAGGAACCATGTTTCGGTTTAGGACGCATTTGTTTTTGGGTTTTTTGAACATATGGGACACGCTTGTTTGAAATTTGGGGAAAGTACAAACTTTGCCCCCCTCTTAAATTTCGGGCCTACTGCGGGTCGGGGGTAGGACGGTAATCCCAGGTGTCCCAAATAGTGGGCAGGAGCGATTTCGGCCGAGCGCATGTGTGCTTAGATGGCGATGGTGTATGAATGTATTTTAGAGGCGGTTGTGTGGCATCTAGATGAAGCTACAAACCTACTCCGGTTTAGAGCTTTGGATGTCGGGCCGGTAGGTTTCACGGGTCGGAGTTAGAAAAGTAATTTCCTTCTACCAAACATTGGTCTCACGCGGTTTCAGGCTAGTAGAGGCTCTTTTGGCGCTTCGTTCGAAATTTTGAAACAAAAGCATTCACATTTAGAGTACTCTTGAACTTTGAGGATTGACCTAGATAGACAACGTTAAATTTGACCTCATATGTTTGAAAACCTCATTAAATTATGCACTTCTTTTTGAAATTTTGACACTTGAAAATCCTATAAATACGATTATTTTGGAATGGAGGAAATAAGTTTGAATCTATTTTGTACACGACTATATATGCTGTTATGTACAAAAGCATAGAAAAGATTGGTGCCCCCATAATTTAGGTATGATTTACAAATGCCATGATATGGAATTCAAATAATTGAATGGACTTCATGTTGAATTCATATTTTTTAAACCACCTGAAGTTGAATTCAAATGTATGCTAGTTCATAGCTAGCTATTTATAATGTTCGTTGTGTAACTTTTGTATGTATAATGTGCTTTACACACAAAACATGAAGTATACTCACGTTTATATTTGATTGATAAAGCGATGCATTGCCTGGAGTTCAAAATACTAACTCCGTGGATCAATTATGTCAAATAATAACATATATATGCTCAAATTCGATATAATATAGATGTCTGATGGATCAATGACCGTTCCTTACGCGAATTGCAAATATCATGATCCCATCCTAATATTGGGATACAATTTATATTTTTAATCAATGTGTACATTAGTCTTTTACGTTTAGTTTCACTCTCCATTGGTGGTCTCTCACACATGCTCACACACTCTCTCCCGAGGTGTCTTTCTCGCAAACATGCTCTTCATATAACCCTCCTTCCCTCTCGTAACCATTTACGTCTGTTTTCACTAACCTTTATCACAAGAACTCTTCATCTCACAAGCATGCACACGCACAATCCCCATCGACCCTTTCTATATACATAGACCGTCCTACGTGTCTCCCGCACGCACATTATCTTTAGGCCTGTCTCTCACGCATTGTATCCACCTCTCTTCCTAATTGACGAGTATGATTCTAGCAGAGCATTCTGTAGGATGCCCCTTAAAGTTAGGTTGGATGAATAGTAATATCAGAGATAAGGGGTTACCTTAGTCCGAGGACCTATGGTTACAAATCCTAACCGGCTTTGTTAGTGGACAGACAGTCCTTCATGACTATACTATCTTTGTCTTGTACGACTAGTCCTCCATGGGTCTCCCTAAATGCGTCACGGGGCCGACCAATGTGGCGCAGGACGGAACCAAACCAAGGGCCTCACCTCAGCCACCGGACCTCACGTGGTGACACACCCCCTGCCCCCAGGTCTCGTTATCTTCTCACACCCACACATACAAACACATATACCACACAAGATATTTTCTCCTTGTGCCTCTATCCCCCCCATGCATATATAGACTCAGTGGTATCTGTCGCCATGACATCATATTCGTCTCTCTCTCTAGACCTCTCTCATTTCTCGTGCTATCTCCCCCACGCCCCCCCCCCCCGGCCCCTCTATCCATGCCACTCTTGAATACGTAATACACACACATACCTCTCTAGGCCCTGCCAAATACATCAACTACACATTCACACATATTACATCACGTACCCCATTGATCTAAGAAGCCCTCTCTTAACATTTATTTCGCATACAACATTCCTTTTGAATAAAACCTCACAAAGTGTGGCCAAAAAAATATTTTAGAATTTTTACAAAGTTATATGAACGTTAATTTTCATTGCATGGTGCCCACAATAATATTTATTCCACACTTTGAATTTTTATATTTTTATACTATATATAAAGTTAGTCATAATAAAGAGAAACGAAGAGCATCTCTCTCTCCATCGCATACACGCTCCTTTCACCTACGCACACAAACTATCTCCAGGTCCTCTAAAAGTACGCCCCCAGTACATTCATGCATGTTTCATCTTTCTCTCATGATATATACAGTGACGATCATTGTATTTGAAGCAAAAGCACCATACATTTACGGTCACCATTTACATTTTGTGGTTATTATACAGTCACAGGCTCACCGTACAACTCATTATTTTCTCAAGACATGACTAGTTGACCAGTTAAACGCTCCACGTGGCACCTCTAGTGTTGCATCACATTATCTCTCTACCACTGGGCCCACCTGTCAGCATGTATAATAATGAAAACAAACGATAAAGAAATATTGGACGGTGGTTCAAAGTCATGACCGCGGGCACAGCAGACAAGGTGGCATTGTATTGGTATGCTGAGCCGTCTGTTTTAACACACAGGAGCCAGTGTGGTGATTATACACAAATGCATGCATGCACGTGAACTGCATGCACGCAACACTCACACGAACACACGCAACCATGCACGCACACAACACTCACACGTACACACACAACCATGCATGCATGCAACACTCACATGCACACACACACGCATGCATGCACACACACATGACCAACACACACTCTCACGCTCAAGTGCTCAACCTACACATGCATGCGCACACATCAAGCCCCGACAGACACATACACAATCAGGTGGTTCCCACGCACGGGTTGGATTCTTGTCGTGCCTGCATAAATTTGTGTTTATCTGACCTTTTTCCTATGCGAGCTGGCAGGTGGGACCCACAAGGAACGTGGTCAATTCAACTAGTCAACATAGTGCCACCCAGACTATTTGGCCAGTCAACAGTGTGCAATCTGATGCTGAACGGTGAGCAAGTGACCGTATAATCATCGCAAAACGAATATAGTGACCGTAATGAGCATATTCTGAAGTCCGGTGACTATATTACGCTTTTCGCTTGAAATGCACTGACCGTCTGTGTATTTATCTCATCTCTCGTCTCTCTGTGGAGCCGAGTAGGCCAATGTGCTAGTGCCTAAATTGGCGCACGCCACCCTATTATTGTTGTACTGGTTTCGCAAGAGCGAACAAGCATTCCTGTCTACTATACAAACTATAGATATGAGTTACAAATGCTATGAAGACGAATACAAATATTTGAATACACTTTATGACCAATTTCTCTCTTTAGGCCCTCCAAAAGTACATCTCTACACGTTCTCGCATGATACATCAAACAACTATGGAATACAACACTACTACTACGACACTCTAACACAATAAATCAGATGTGTTTTTAGTTTTCCTAGATCTCATATTGTGACTTAATTATTCATTTTGCATACATTAAAATTGCCTTTGAAATGTATGGTTAGTATCATCTACCGCACGAGGAAAATCCCGCCCATGCCTGGTTAATAGGGTTTGTACCAATGGATCGTGCGAAACAGCAAAACTATAGTAGTACTACAGTACAAGTAACAGTTCACTGGGTCGCGGTGTCGTGTACTCCTCCATTGTAAGAGTGGAGCACCCGCTTTCATAAATGTTCTAGTCCCTTTCGCCGACATGTGGGACATCAAGCAACCGGGTCCACGTGCCATACCGAAATAATAGTGCAGAGCAGCAGGGGTGAAGCACCCCAGTCATGGTGCCGGCATAGTAATGTGTAATGAGGCATCAAGTCACAAAGCTGCACCTTTCCCACAGTTAAGTTGGATGGGACGAAGTAATAATGCTAAAAAGGAAGTTGTAGGGACGAAGCAACCAACACTTCACTCGTTGCTGAATCCACTTCTCCCTCATCTTCTTCAAGTTAACCATGTGTTGCTTCTGCCGTGGTTCTGCCTCATGTGGGACGCGGATCGGCTTGGTAAAGCATTGACACGTGGGACCGCATGTTAGCAAACCGCCAAGCCAATGTCCACTAAAAATAAGAAACCTCCCCCGCCATCCGCGCGGCAAAATCGCCTCCTTTTTATTAATATTGATACTATAATTTTTTTAGATCAATATAATCGAGATTTGTATAGATAGCACACAGGAGCAAAACCAAGTGGTATTATTAAGGGCATCCACAATGTGTGTCCAAATGTGAAAATAGCTTTTGGCATCGATGGGAATCATTGTGAACGGTGCTGCAAAAGCCAAAAAGATGGAACCGAAACTCCCTAATTGACTAATCGAAGGAATAGAAAAATGCAACCTCTCTCCTCTTTCTCTCGTGCTTGGACACATGTACAGTATAGAGCATAGAGTCTACTCCCCTGCCCCTTCTATCACAAATCACAAAGAAGCGGGGCGTCAAATCACAAAGCACGGACGAAGCAACCATCATTTCACTCTTCGCCGACTCCACTTCTCCATCGTCTTCTTCGAGAATCCACCTTACCGCGCTAAGCTGGACGAACCACGCTATTGTGTAGTACTAGTACATTTACGCGACTTCCTAGATGCAAATAAGGCGGTTGTCTCGGCTTACAGGCAGCACATGCGAACTACTTACCGTGGTCTCCCTCAATGGTGTTCCCCGTCGAAGGCACTTCGCCAAACCACAACACTCGAGACATCGTCGATGTCACCGAAATGGGGGAGGAAGTCAAATAGTTACTACCTCCATTTTTTTGTACACAAGGACAGTATATCAACATTACAATTTGCAGAAGGCCACTAACACTAATCGAGGAAAAATTTATGGGGTTTGCCTCGTACTAGCAACCGAGGACATTAATATACCCTTGCATGCATGCGGAAGTGAGAAGATTGGTTTACACGGCGCTGCATTAATAAAGCGATGAGGAGTGAGATGGTTAGCTCTTTGGGCCTTGGAGAAAAATATACGCATTAATTGACACATCAAACAAGGGTTTGTATCGATCAATCCTGTGAAGGAAAACCTGACATTTCTTTTTTTAACACAAGTAGTACACCTGCGTACGTACTTGTATCCTCTTTGGGTCTAGGAATTGCATTGCCATATTTCGCCACACATTTTTGCCAAGCTTGCCTAAAGTTTTCAAAATGAAAAGGAGGCACTACAAAAAAAAGACACATCCGTGACATTTTTGGCGAACAATTTTTTTTCTGTCATGCTTATGACACTTCTATAATGATAATTATGAAAAAACCCGATATCATCATAGATGTGGTGGGCTCCTACTTCTATGACAAAAAATCATGACAAAAAATGGGCTTTTCCTCCTGGGCGGGCCAGAGACGCAGCTACATGACATTCTTTGGGCTGTCCATGATGGATAAAAACATGGTAGAAGCGAGGGCGAGGAAAATATTGGGGAGTTCCCGGTTACGGTGGGTGGTCGGGGCCGAGCGATGCATGGAGGTTTGCGCGTTTCTCTCATACACGTACGCGTGTATGTGAGGCGTTGCACTCTAACTGAACCCGAGCGAGGCGTTGGGCTCTAACTAAACCCGAGCGATTGCACTAGCTACGTTAGCAAACCCCGATCAATCCCTTATTGTTAATTGAACCTGAGTGATTCCTTCGCTACTGCTGCTAACTGAATCTGATCGATGCTACCTCTTCATCAACAGTGAGCATTGCCGGGGTTGGATGAATAGTTCCCGGTGGGGGGTTGGATGAACAGGACCCCATGGTAGTAGAGGTCGTTGCTGCTGGATGAATAGGACCAGACCGAGCCGATTGGGGGTGGATGAACAGGACCCCGTGGAGGGCTGGTTGAACACTAGCAGGTGGAGGGCTGGATGAACAGTAGCCCGTGGAGGGGTGGTTGAACAGGACCCCATGGAGAGGGTTGGTTGAACAATAGCCGGTGGAGGAGCGGTGGAGGCTGGATAAACAGGAGCCTGTGGATGAACAGTCGTAGGTGGAGGCTGGAGGAGGTCGACGGTGGATGAATAGTGGCCCGTTTAGGCTGGAGGAGGTCGATGGTGGAGATGAACAGTAGCCCATGGAGTCTTGTTTTGCAGTACGCCACACCCCTCCCTATGAACAGGACCCCCATTTCCACCGTAGCGCCCCAACACAAGTCCGTTACCTCTGTTTTGTGGTACACCACACCCCTCCCGATCAACAGGACCATGTTTCGACGGTAGGCACTCGAACACAAGTTCGTTTCCTCCGTTTTGCAGTACGCCAGACCCCTCCCGATAAAAAAGATCCCGTTTCGACCGTGGTCGGTCGAACAGTAGTTTGTTTCCTCCATTCTGTAGTACGCCAGGCCTCATTTCGATCAATTGTTTCATCCGAGCCGGTTGGCTCCCAATGAACACGACGCATTCTGACATAGTCGGTTGCCTCCTGATGAACAGGACGCTATTTCTCCGTTCCGACCCAGCCGGTTCGCTGCCCGATGAACAGGACGCCGTTGCCTCTCCATGTACACAAGCCCTGGCCGTCCGTATATATGCGCGAGTACGCGCTCGAGACCGCTCCTCCGCCGCCCGTATGTATGTACGTGGCCGTATATTTTGCTCTGTGGTTGTACATACGTGTACAAGACTTAGACGGGACTGCGTGAACTTCTATGTCGGGTGCTCTACAATGACACATGCCGCTACTTACTCGGCCACGGTTCATACTTGCAGAGAGACCGATTGACCAGTATCTACGTACACGTTCGCGACCAGACAGACAATGCTACGTACGCTTTGAACGGCTGGTTCCCAGCGGTCAGGGAGGATAAGGACGCACTTCCTTGCATGCGAATAAATAGTTGGTCGGTCCTAGCTGTCAGGGGGAGCAATCGTTTTTATTTTATGAGTAATATGGAGGCACTTCCTTGTGTTCGAAGATGTAGCTGGTGGGTCCAGCTGTCAGCCTTACAACCTAAAGTCGTCTTCCGATGGCTGTCCTTCGTTGGCCACGCCGCGCCGAGAACACCAAGGCGGTGGACGACGGCGAGGCCTAGGAAGGGAATGAGACGGAGCCGGGGAAGACGCGGCAGTGGATGCCCACGCGGAGGGATGTACGTGGGTTGACTGCTTCAACTACGGTGTGAGGCTGCCGTCGCCGGAGAATAACATGAGGTGTGAGTGAGTATAGAGGGATGGCATTGCTAGCGGTGGAAGCATAGCCCGACACGGGAGGCAGGAGCAGGCGGCACGGCCGGCGCTAGTTTGGGCGGCTGGAGCAAGAAGACCAGAGGTTGACGAAGCACGACGGCCGTTGGATGGACATCGTATGGTCACTGCAGCTAGAATCGTATATATTGACTAAGTTGATACAGTCCTTGGTACGCATCAACTTAGTAGGCCCACAGGTCAGCCTTCGAAATGGTGCGCCCCAGATGTCGGGTGGAGGAATCATTTTTTTGGGCAGCTGAATCAAGAATATCTGAGATTGAAGAAGCACACATCCGTTGGATGGACATCCAACGGCCCCTGCTACTAGAACCGTGTGTTGACTATAAGTTGGCAAAGCCTTGCATACGCGTCAACTTAGTTTTTTTAGGGGATGCCTCAATTTAGTAGGCCGACAATTGTGTGGCAGAGAACATATATCCCATTTGCGGTTTGTAACAATGTACAACCCATTTTTGAATTCTAATGGAATTTATGATAGCCCATTTAAAGTTTGTTAAAAGTACAACCCATTTTCTAGCTAGGACAACGATTAATAATTTCAACCAACCACTCAAAACAGAATTGAGTAAAATTTCCCACATTCTGATGGGATCAGGAATATTTTTATCCCAAAATTTCTAGAAAGATTAAATATAATTTCAAAATAAATTTGTATTACGTAAAAATCCAACGAAATATTGCGCGCGCAACAACTAATGAAATTAAAATTTTCAAAATCCAAAAATAGTATTTTTTTAAACTAATTACGTGTTTGGTGCTTTTTTATATAGTTACAACCCTATTTTTATAATTACATCCCATTTATTATTTCTTAAAGCCCATTTTATTGTTAAGCCTAATGCATCCTTCCTAGGAAAGATTAGAAGCCCAGCGAGGTGGAGAATAACAAGTTGACCCGGATATTGTGTACAACTGTCGGCCCAGTTGCATTGCTGATGTTCAAAAAAGGCCTGTGTAGTACTGTACAACTTTACATGGCTACTCAGCCCACATTCAGCGACGTTGGAAAGGCCCAAACAAGGCTTCTGTACATCTTTTTGAATCCACTAAGCTCAACTAATAACTTAAGAAAAAGTTAGAGTACAGTGGAACCTAATTAAAAGTTGTCACGAGCGAAGAAATAATTCAACGGGTCCCAGTTGTGCATGTATGTGCATGCATGCGTGTGTGTGTGTGTGTTAGAGAGAGAGACCCATCTGTCAATGCTCCAAAATACATCTTTCGGCCATATGCATTGCTGATGCTCAGTAAAAACTTATATAGTTGACACAATCATATGGAACATCATAGCACACTGAACTTGCATACAAAAATTTCACGCAGGTGGCACAATCAGGGTAGAAGTAGTGGATCGCTACGGGTAGGGCTATGTTGAAACCAACAAACTCATACATATCGGTTCATGGTCTTTATCAATGATGGGGAAATATCTTGAATGTCGTGCAAAGAAAACAGACAGACAACACAATAAGTTCTGCTAGCACAATAAGTTGACGTACAACCCTTTCTAAAAAAAGTTCAGGTACAAAAATAGAACATGTCACAATCAAATGTACCGGAACATCAGTGCTTCACAACCATAGCTCGGATTAAACTAGTATCTAACAAGATTCAGTTCTTACCTAGAATTAGAGCACATCCAGGTAGCCAGCCCTGCCTCTTCTCCCAAAGAAGTAGTGCCTCCACCATGCCATGGAGTAGGCCCTGTGCCATCCATCGTTCCAAGCAACATGGGGAAAGCTTGACGTTGACTCCTGTAATGGATGTCGTCCACGGACCCTGGCATCAGCGGTGGCAGCAGGACTTCGATTGATGGATTGACCACTTCTTCGACATGCACGGACACTCAATATAGGTACATTCCTAATGTGGGCCGCTGCGGCCTTGGTGGCGATGAATAGTACAACCCCGGTTCCTGCACCGGTATCTCAACACCAATCACCTTTGGTGTGGTGGACAACTTCTTCATCCATGACATAACCGTCAGGGCCCAGCTGTCTATAGGAACAAACATACTTAAGAGCTCACCTGCAAGGTCGTTGATAAGCTCACTCATGGACTCGCTGTTCCAAGCACGTTGAGGCATGCCATGGAAGGTAAGCTTTGCTAAAAACTCAAGCTCAGAGGGAACCAGGCCCCATCATGGGTGCCACCGATCAAAGCTCACCAGTGCGCCATCGCAGGACAAACGCCGGGAAGATTTGAACACACGACTGCAGTCGAAGGTTGTCTGGAACCTGATGAAGAAATCAGCCTGTAGTGGACAGACTCCGACAAGCAAGTCACTTATTTGGATGTCGTCCGGCGAGACGGGAGGCTGGTCGCCGTTGATGGTTACCATCAGCACTTTGCCGGCAAACTGGTCGTCAAGCGCCGCCATGCCACTGTTCAGCGACAACATGAAGTGCCCGAAGGCAGGACGGACCTCAGGATCTCCGGCTCAGAGATCCGCGTTGACCGGCGACATGATAGTGTGCTTGAGTAGAGGGAGTACAGGAGGGGGATTTGGGGGAACTGGAGATTCCAGAGGTGGGGGAGGGGCGGGAGATTGGGGATGAAAAGGTAGCATGAATTTCGAACATGCGCCCATATGCTCTCAGCGCGCAAGCACATGAAAACACCGGTGGTGCCCACATGTCGGCCTAAGAGTCCTTATTCTTTCTTCTTTTAGAGCCCGGACTTTTTTTGAGGATCTTTTGAGAGCACGGACTACGAGTCATAATTGACATGTTTGTCATTTTGTTACTACTCGGCCCATATTAAACGACACTTCACTGGCTCAAACAAGTGTACATCATCAAAAAGACACTGAGCTCAAATTATAACTTGAAAAAAGGAGATATAGTCTGTACACTGGAGAATGGTGATGCCCTCATTTAGCCCACCAGCAGTTTGAGACAATGAACAGTTTGAAACAACGATATATACAACATTCAAACACTAACTAGTGACTACTACTGACATAAACAGCAAGAGATGATTGCTCATAACAAGTCTTGCTACACCACCAAAGCGCACCCATCTGCAGCGCTCAGACTCTCATGATCCAGATGAGAATGAGATTCTAAATAGAGGCAACTATTACATATTAAGAGTGACATAGACGAGGATGAACAAATGACAAGGAATATGCATAACAATAGATGGAACTACCCATCCAGAACAAGCAGCAAAGACAACAAGTCATTCGAAGGGGGATGATCCCACACCATCATAATTTGCAGCCCCGCTTCAGCCACCAGTGATTCGGAGACACCAGTACTCCACCCTTCCATCGCAACAGCCCAATTACATATGAACCTGAAGTCTTGAATCACATCACTGTCTGTCGGACTCGACACATCCAAGGATCAAAGTTAATCCAGATGCCTTTGTCATTCTCACCTTGTTTTGGCTGCAGGCTGTATCGTTGACAATTAGGGGAGTTTGCTCCCAAACTCCTAAGGCTCGCCGTGTAGACATAGTTTTCCATAGCAAACCGAGCCTCTCTGCCATCAAGGTCCTTGCCCACGGTGATCTCCTGATTAATCGGATAATTGAGTCCGAGAAACACAGAGTGTGAACCAAGGCTGTTTTCCCACCTCCAACTCAAAAATATTGAAGGCCCCAACAAGCTGGTATCCTACTCATAGGCGTAACAACCACTGTCCTACTCATAGGCGTAACCACCAGCCTTAGAATCCTTGGGAAACAAAACCACGAGAGGGCCGGCTCCAAGAAGCCGGCCACGCGAAGGCCGACTCCAAGAAGCCGGCCCCTCTGCAGGCGGCCAAGACCGTGCCCTCAGAGTCTGCGCCCACGTAACGGCGATGAGATGGGGCGTGGCTATAGTGAAGCCTGCCACCCCCGAATCCCGGGGCGCGCATGGCCCCTGTACGCCGTACGGGACGGCCATCAACCGTCCGGCGTGGCACTGTTGCCATGCTGACCATGACGTCGCCCATGGCGAGTAGTCAGTACGACCCGTGGGTGGCGGGCCCCCTCAGTCAGGGAGACACCCAAAGGCGGCTAGGCCTCCCGCAGTCGGCCTGGGGTATGGCCGGCTCCCAATAGCCGGCCAGCTCTCTCCCTCGAAGGAGGCGCCTCATTAAGGAGATAAGACGAGGTAAGGCTACAGTGATGAGCCGCCCGGCGGCAGCACTGTAGCCATGCTTACCACAATGAAGCCCTCATCACTAGAGGTGAGGCAATAGTAACCAGCCTTCGACAAGAACCCCGAGCGGTGGGACCGGCCTGTCGACCAGAAGGCCAGCAACCAGAGGGGTCCACCAGTCGGCGGGCCCCATCGATCGGCAGAGAAGCCGGTGAGCGTAAACACAGACGGCTGGGGCCCGCGCCCAGCCGGATTACCATTGTACCCCTGGGGGGTAGTCCTACGTAAACCCCCCTAGGGCACCCATGCAGGGGGACCTTTTTCCAGTAGTTCTAGACACCACACCGAGAGGAGAAGCAGGTTAGCCTTGCCCTTCTTCATCCTTTCACCGAACAACTCAAGGAGCCTCTTGTAGCTATTTGTTGATCTAGTGACCATGCGGAGACCCCGCAGAGCAGCAGTAGGGGTGTTATCTCCACGGAGAGCCCTGAAGCTGGGTAAGATTCGCCGGCGTGCATGTCTTTGCCTTATCCCGTTTCTAGGCACCGGCGACGTTTTATTGGCTCCCACAATGATAAGCCACCCATTGGCGTCTGTCGCACCAACCACCCGACATTTGGCGCCCACCGTGGGGCCAGGTGCACCGTCCTCCGGAGACCTGTTCTGGACGGGAACCCTTTTCCCTCCCAGCGTGTGTAGCCAGCCCGGCTCGCCCGATGGCGCTTGCCCCGACGCGCTGCAAGGCGTCGCCGACGCCTGCGCGGCAAGCTACCTCGCCGATCTTCTTGGCGAGGCTCGCATCTCCAACGAGCCCGCGTTCGACGTGGGAACAAGCTGCCCCAAGAGCCACCTCATCAGCCTCCTCGACCAACTCCACGTCTCCGGCGAGCTTACCGCGGACTTGGAGTTGGTTGGCTCCACCGACCCGATGCTTGTCGACTCCGACACTGCATCGCTTGACGCCTTCCCCTCCAACATGGTGATCATCAACGACCCTCTTCCTCAAGCCGACAGCAGCGGCAGCACCATCACCGAGGTACTGGTCATCAGCCACAGCGCCGCCTCTAGCGAAAACACCCACGACGCCCTGCAGATGGCGCTGCGCGACTTGTCCGCCCCCATCCCGGCCGATGCCAATGCCAAGACGCTGGAGCCGCGCCGCCTCACCCTCGTCGCGGAGGGCCAGAAGCTAGCTTGCAAGAGACGCCTCACCGAGGCTCACCAGCGCGAAGTCGACCGCGCCGCCTTTGGCACGCCGCCTCCCGACGGGCCGAGCCGCGTCGGCATCATCAAGAAACACAGCGCGGCTATCGCCGACCTGCTGGGAGCAGATCGCCCAGTCTATGCCACACCTCTCGAGAACCTACGCGCTGCCCAGGTGGCCGCAGACGAGCTAAATGGACTAGAGCCCGACGAGCTCCCCTACATGACCAGACGCATCCAAAAGCTTATTGACGCGGCCACAGAGCAGCATGAAGCCGGTGTCCGCGCCGAAAGTCCTCATCCATGCCGAGAGCACAGTGCGACATCCCGGACGCCGACTGCGGGCAACACCCGCGCAAGGAAAGAAAAGGAGCCGATAGCCAGCCGCAGCCGGACTTGAATCTCCATCGAGCATGACGCAGAATGCCGTCCTCGAGCTGTTGAATGGCGGGGCGACCCTCCTCCTCCTCCGGCTCGTGGGGGGAGATATCCTACTCCGCCGCCTGTCACGCATCCGACTCTCAGCGGCCAGCTGGGCCGCTGCGAAGGAGTCGGTGAGAATGACGCCCGCCACCAGATCGACCGCCTAGCGCGATCCTTGGCTCTAGAAGAAGAAGATGATGTCGGCCCGCCTTGCTTCGGCTCTTGCATCCGCGACGAGCCCTTCCCCAAAGGGTTCTCGCTCCCAAGAGACACGCCCAAGTACAACGGCTCCGTGAAGCCGGATGATTGGTTGATTGACTACTCCACCGCGGTTAGCATCGCGAATGGCAACAGGCGTGTTGCCATGAAGTATGTCCCCATCATGCTCCAAGGCACGACGCGCACCTGGCTCAACAGCCTCAAGCCTTACAGCGTCAACAGCTGGCTAGACTTCATGGAAGCCTTCATTCGTAACTTCACCAGCACCTACAAGCGGGCTCCCAAGCCCCGACAGGTCTCCTTGTGTGTACAAGGGCCCAATGAATCAACCCGCGACTACCTCACGCGTTGGGCCGAGCTCCGCAATTCCTGCGAAGGGGTGCACGAGGTTCAAGCTATAGAGTATTTCACCGTCGGGTGCCGAGAAGGCACCCTCCTTCAGCACCGACTACTCTGCGACGAGCCGACTACCCTCGATGAGCTGCTGATCATAGATGATAAATACGCCACGGCCGATTCCTCAATGAAGACCGAGCTCCGAGTAGACGCCTCCGAGAAGGTTCTCGCTCCGAGTCCCAAGACACCGGCAGGAGACTCCAACCGACGCCCGTACCACAACGACCACAAGCGCATGACTCCCGTGCCGTCTTCCACCAGTCGGCAGGTGGCCACAGTCAAAGACGAACAACCCGAAGGGCGGCCCACGCCCAAGAAGTAGAAAGGCAACAGGCAGACTTGACAGCCGGCTTTCTCCTATGAGCAAGCACTTGATGCCCCCTGCAAGTTCCATAGCGGCGCGAAGCCTTCAAACCACACGACCCGAAAATGCCACTGGCTCACGCGGATCTCCAAGGGCGAGGGGATAGCGCCGCCTCCGCCTGCTGGTCAGCCGCCTCCGGCCCCTCTGCAGCCGGCTGCTCAACCAGCAGTCGGGGCTGTTCAGACGAGTTCCCCGACGAGCATGCTTCCTACGTCGTCTTTACGAGCCAACCAGAAGATCGGCGTAGCCGGCGTCGACACCACCAAGAAGTCAACGCAGTCGCCTCCAACAACCCCGAGTTCATGCACTGGTCCGACATGCCTATTAACTAGAGCCGGGCCGATCACCTAGAGGTGATGCCGTCTCCCGGCTCTTATGCATTGGTCTTGGACACCACCCTCGCAACAGAAAGGCGAGCTGCCCATTTCTCCCACGTACTGATTTATGGCGGGATCAACATCAACATACTGTACCGTGACACCATGGAGAAGCTGAGCATCAAGACAAAGAAGCTCATGCCTAGTCGGACTGTGTTCCATGGGATCGGACCCGTCCTGTCCTGCTCCCCAATCGGGGATAAGGATCATTTCCGCCGAGAGGCGGTGCGGTTTGAGGTAGTCGATCTGGAAAGCCCTTACCATGCGTTGCTTGGCCGACCTGCTTTGGCCAAGTTCATGGCTGTACCCCACTATGCCTACCTCAAGATGAAGATACCAAGTTCCAAGTGCATCATCACCATAACCGGAGACTACAAGAAATCCTCCGAGTGTGCGGCAGCTAGTTGCCGGCTGGCCGAGTCCCTCGTGATTGCCGAAGAAAAGAAGATACTGGATCGAGTCGTGGCCACGCCCGGCAAGCAGCCGGCCCTGTCCCCTGACCCAAAAGAGTGTGATGCCCAAGGATCTTTCCAGCCGGCCAAAGAAACAAAGAAGATACCGCTGGACCCGGAGCATCCAGAAAGGTTCGCCACCATCGGGGCAAACCTGGACAGCAAATAGGAAGGCGAGCTCGCCGATTTCCTCCATGAGAATCGGGACGTCTTCGCATGGTCCCCCAAGGACATGCTGGGTGTTCCGAAGGAATTCGCTGAGCACAAGCTACACGTCCGAGAAGGTGCAAAACCAGTTAAACAGCCCCTCCGCCGACTATCGAAAGAAAAGAGAAGGATTGTAGGAGAAGAGATTGCCCGATTTCTGGCCGCCGGCTTTATGATGGAGGTTTTCTTTCCAGAGTGGCTCGCCAACCCGGTACTCGTGCTTAAGAAAAATAACAAGTGGCGCATGTGTATAGACTACACCAGCCTCAACAAGGCATGCCCCAAAGATCCCTTCGCCTTGCCAAGGATTGATCAAGTGATAGACTCCACAGCCGGATGCGAGTTGTTGATCTTCTTGGATGCTTACTCAGGCTACCACCAAATAAAGTTGGATCCAGCCGACCGCTTGAAGACCGCCTTCATCACACCATTCGGAGCTTTCTGCTACTTGACTATGACATTCGGCCTGAGAAATGCCGGTGCCACTTTTCAGCGTTGCATGCAGAAATGCCTCCTCAAGCAGCTCGGCAGAAACGCCCACGTCTATGTAGACGATATTGTGGTGAAGACGGAGAAGCGTGGTACCTTGATGGAAGACCTCAGAGAGACATTTGAAAACTTGCGCCGGTTTCAGATAAACCTCAACCCCGAGAAATGCGTGTTCGGAGTACCAGCCGGCCAGCTTCTAGGCTTCCTGGTCCCTGAACGCGGCATCGAATGCAACCCAGTGAAGATCAAGGCCATAGAGCGAATGGAGATTCCCACCAAGCTACAAGACGTCCAGAAGTTCACCGGATGCTTGGCTTCCCTGAACCGCTTCATCAGCCGGCTCGGAGAGAAAGCTCTCCCCCTCTACCGACTCATGAAGAAGTCCACTCACTTTGAGTGGAACGACCAAGAAGACCAAGCTTTCCACGGGATAAAGAAAATGCTGACCACGCCGCCTGTCTTGGCGGCGCCGACTGAAAAAGAGCCCATACTCCTTTACATTGCCGCCACTAGCCGGGTGGTCAGCACAGTTATCGTGGTCTAGCGCCCAGAAGAAGGCCGAGCTTAGCTAGTCCAGAGGCTGGTGTATTATTTAAGCGAAGTATTATCCACCTCGAAGCAGAACTACCCACACTACCAGAAGATGTGCTACAGTGTGTACTTCGCCGCCAAGAAGCTCAAGCCCTACAGTGTGTACTGCCCCGCTTGCCGAGATCATAGGCAGCCAGGATGCATTCGGCCAGGTGGCAAAATGGGCCATTGAGCTAGCTCCCTACACGATCTTCTACCAGCCCCGCACCACCATTAAGTCCCAAGCACTAGCCGACTTCCTCGTCGACTGGGCCGAAACCCAGTATCTGCCACCGGCCCCCGACTCCACTCATTGGCGGATGCACTTCGATGGGTCCAAGATGCACAACGCTTTGGGAGCCGGCATCGTCCTCACCTCTCCCAAGGGCGACAAGCTCAAATACACATTGCAAATTCATTTTTCCGCCTCCAATAATGTGGCCAAGTACGAGGCACTCATACACGGGCTCCGTCTAGCCAAAGAGCTCGGCATCCGCCGGATCCTGTGCTATGGCGACTCGGATTTGGTGGTCCAACAGTCATTTGGTGACTTGGATGCCAAGGACGCGAACATGGCGAGCTACCGCTTCCTCGTTCAGCAAATCAGCGGATATTTTGAAGGATGCAAGTTCCTTCATGTACAACGGGCTAACAACATGCAGGCAGATGCCCTGGCACGAATAGGCTCCACCCGGCAAGCTATACCAGCTGGCGTTTCTCTCCAACGCCTCCTCAAGCCGTCTATAAAGCCGTCTCCCGAATCTGATTCCATCTTCGTACCGCCTAACCCCGACATAGTCGGATCCGACTTGAGGAACCAAGCGGGCGACTCGGGGACTTTGACAGGTGGCCCGGGGACTACCATAGTCGCACCCGGCTCGAGAACTTGGGAACTCGGCCTGGGGGCTACTGCAGGCGGCCCGGGGACTGCATCGGCACAACAGGCGGTGGCCGACTCCAACTCTTCACCACCCAGCCCACCCGCCCTGGTCACAGTAGCAGTTTTGACAGCAGAAGAAGTCACAGCTCCATCATGGGCCCAGCCCATCCTCAACTTCTTAGTAAACAGAGAGTTGCCAACTGACGAGATCTCGGCAAGACAAGTCCAACACCGAGCCGGAGCATACACAATAGTAAACCGAGACTTTGTTAGGCACAGTGTCACTGGAGTCTTCCAGCGCTGTGTCGAGCTAGAGAAGGGCATAGCAATCCTCAAGGACATCCACCAAGGTGAATGCGGCCACCACGCGTCCTCAAGATCACTCGTTGCCAAAGCTTTCCGCCATGGATTCTTCTGGCCGACTGCTTTAGATGACGCCAAAGAACTAGTCAAACACTGCAAAGGGTGCCAAGTTTTCAGTTCCAAGCAACACCCGCTGGCTTCTGCACTCAAAACCACCCCCCTCACCTGGCCTTTTGCCGTCTCGGGGCTGGACATGGTGGGCCCATTCAAGACGGCACGCGGCGGCATGACACATCTGCTCGTCGCGGTGGGCAAATTTACCAAGTGGATTGAAGCAAAGCCGATCAAGAAGCTGAATGGGCCGACTGCCGTGACGTTCATCGCAGATATCACAACCCGGTACAGCATACCACATAGCATCATCACGGACAATGGTATAAATTTTGCAAAGGGAGCACTGGCACGTTTCTGCGCAACACACGGCATCCGGCTGGACCTAGCATCCGTTGCCCACCTGCAGTCAAACAGTCAGGTCGAGCGAGCAAACGGCCTCATCCTCTCTGGCATCAAGCCCCGACTGGTCGTGCCACTGGAGCGTTTGACCAGCTGTTGGATCGACGAGCTGCCGACCGTCCTCTGGAGTTTGCGCACTACACCAAATAAATCAACCGGCGTCACCCCTTTTTTCCATGTATATGGTGCCGAGGCGGTCGTCCCAACTGACATCGAGTTCGAATCACCTCGGGTCATCATGTACACGGAAGCGAGGCCAAGGAAGCACGTGAAGACGGTGTCGACCTGCTGGAAGAGGGCCGGCTGTTAGCCCTCAGCCGGTCCGCCATCTATCAGCAGGGTCTGCGTCGCTACCACAGCCGGAAGGTCAAGCCAAGATCCTTCCAAGAGGGCGATCTTGTGCTCCGACTGATCCAATGAACAGCCGGCCAACACAAGCTCTCGGTCCCTTGGGAGGGCCCCTTTGTCATCAGCAGAGCGTTAGGCAACGACTCCTACTACCTAATCGACGCGCAGAAGCCGAAGGCACGCAAGAGAGATGATTCCGGCAAGCAGTCGGAACGACCATGGAACGCCAATCTCCTCCAAAAGATTTTACAGTTAAAAAGCAGTATGTACCACGCTACCTTTTGTACTAAGTACGAGGCAAAGGGTCCCCCGAGGAGTACTCAGGGACTACCCTCTTTTATCTATGAATGATGAATATCATGCCTATATATATGTTACTACATTCGCTTTTTTCGTCCGGCACCGGGTTCGACCAGTCGGCCCGGGGACTCGCCGCCTCGAGTTATATCTAAAGTTCTGCCTGCAGTCAGACAAGTAGTGTGCCGGCACCCAAGCCCCCTCTTGCCAAAAGTCGCAGCTCGAAGAATCGACTGTCCGACTAGCAAGAGCCAAGGGCAGGAAAGGATGCCCACATGAAAAACGGCTAAGGACTAACGAACTTATATAACGCCAGCCGGCCTCCCGCCCCGCCAGCCGGCTATCAGAGCAGCCGGCTGGTCGGCTTCCCGTTCACCTTGCTGCAATCTAAGAAAGCTCGAGTACTTGCCTTCCCCAAAAAACCAAGTCCTTCTCCAGCCACAGACTGCAGAGCAGCTGTCCGGCTGGGAAGGCGGTGGCCAAGGGAAGGCGGCAAAGGAAAAAGCCAAAAGGATGAAAAGCAAACATGAACGGAAGCCAAACACATGCATGATTATATTTACACAAAAGGCCTTCAAAAGGCCAGCATTCAACATAGTATGAATACACCCTCAGTGCGTGGAACTGCACAAATTTAATAAAAGTTGTTCGTTGGATCAGTCAGAGCACAAGATCGCCCTCTTGGAAGGATCTTGGCTTGACCTTCCAGCTGTGGTAGCGGTGCAGACCCTGCTGATAGATGGCGGACCAGCTGAGGGCTAACAGCCGGCCCTCTTCCAGCAAGTCGACACCGTCTTCACGTGCTTCCTTGGCCTCCGCTTCCGTGTACATGATGACCCGAGGTGAGTCGAACTCGATGTCAGTTGGAACGACGGGTGAGTCGGGCAGGTTGGTGGAGTCGGCAGTGCCGGCTGGAGGAGTGACTGGCTGGCGAGTCTCGGCATCGTTGCTGGAGGCACGATCAGGCTGAGGCGGGCTGGTCGCTTCACTGTCTGGCACAACGTCTTCACCATCCTCCCCCTCTTCCCCTTCGCCCTCATCGCTGGAAGAAATCTCCTCCACCAAATCCTCACCTTCTGCCGGGTTCAGCCCGAACCACTCCTCCGGCTGAGCGACGCCGGCATCATCCACCTCAGGGGCAAAAGCGCTAGTGTGTGTGTACTCGGCGATCGCCGAGGCGCGCTGGACGATAGCCGGCCGCACCGCCTCCAGATCCTCGCCAGCCTCCTACCGCCAGGTACTCAGCTGGTCCAAGTTCAGCCCAGGATACCAGGCTCGGACGAATTCCAGCGCCGGATCGGGCCGCTGACGCCTTCCAAGCCTCGAAGCGGCCGACTGCGACCTCCAGCCAGTTGGCGGTCTGACTTGGAGTGCGGGGAACCGCCTCGCCGGGCCAAAGGGCGGCCATTACTTGTGCCCCGACGCGCTGAAGACGGTGGAGCATACGGTGGGCTAGCTGCAGGCGGGCTTGAAGCGCCAAAAGCTGCTCCTCAAGTGACCGGCTGGCACCCGGTGCGATCTCGGCTCCCGCCTGCCGCCGCGCGTCACAGTAGGCCTCGATGGCTTGGGAAGCGGCAGCAGAGTAACTCGGAAAGTAATCTGCACAAAGAAGAAAGCAGTAGCACAAAGTCAAAAGACGAGACAGATGGCAGGAGGCAGGCAAAGAAACGAAGAAGAAGGCGGCCTACCGTCGATTAAGTCCTCCACCCGGCTGTAGCCTTGACTCAGCGCCTGCCTTGCCTCGGCCCAGTTCTCCGCCTCGGTCTCATATTCGGCTTTGACAGTAGCCTCGCTGTCCTGCGCCGTCTTCAGGGCCGCCCTGTGGCTCTCCTCCTGATCGGCTAGTTTCTCGGCCAGGCGATCGCGCTCTTGAGCCAGGGCGGCGCACTCAGCCTGCTTGGTGCGAAGGGCGGTCTGGGCTTCGCTTAGCTGGCCCTTCAGGTCTGGATTGGCCCCTACAGTTATGAAGAAAGAAGTCGTCAGGAAAAGATCCGACCCGACTGCACAGCAATTGGCCCAAATCTCAGGAACTACACCCAGTGGATGCGTTGACGCGCCCCCACTCGAGAAAAAAGACGAAGCACTTACTCTGGCTCTCAGTCAGATCGGTGGCTTTCTAATTCATCTCTTGGGACTTGGAGTTGAAGGCAGCTGCGTGGAGGTTACGTTACTCCTGCAGATAAGATAAGAGACGCGAGTAAGAACAAGACGACAATCGAAGTCTACCAAGAAGTTGCAAGCCGCCTGCTCAGCAGCCGACTCAGAACTCGGAACTCGGGGACTACACCTAGTGGGTGCGCTGACGCGCCCCACGGAAGAAATCAGGAGCAATCAACAAAAAGCGGGAGGACTCACCTGGATCACCGTGCGCGTCATGAGAAATTCTTGAGTATACTGCTTCAGCGCGGTAGCTTGGGCCTGAAGCTGGTTCCGGACGTCCTGCGCCGACATGTTCAGCACGACCGTCCCGCCGCCCGGTGTCCACCCGGACGAGCTATCGCTGGCCGCATCCAGGTCCTGGGCCGACGGGTTGGCGCCCGCAGTTTTTTGCGGATCTGGCACCAAAGTCGCCTTCCCCGCGCGCCGAGGAGATGACGACGAGACCACCAGATCCGCCCCCACAGTCGGCTCGCCTCCAGCCGACTCCACGAGCGGCGCATCGGGCCGGTCTCCTTGGCCCGTTCCAGTCGGCGGCGATGATGCCGCCTCCCTCTCCATCGCCGGCTGGCCGCGGCCGGCCTCCTCCGTCGGGGGCACTGGGATGTGAGGAGCCGCAGCGCGGAGGGGGATGACGAGCTGCGGAGGCTGGTTTTGCAGGGCCTCCGCCTCCTTCTCCACGGCCGCGGCCTCCGCCTAGGCCTTGGCGG
The DNA here is from genome assembly GCF_003073215.2 of Triticum urartu. Taxonomy (NCBI): domain Eukaryota; kingdom Viridiplantae; phylum Streptophyta; class Magnoliopsida; order Poales; family Poaceae; genus Triticum; species Triticum urartu. The sequence goes on along the minus strand of NC_053023.1, from coordinate 297,453,272 downwards.
CCGCGCTGGCTCGCGCCTCCGCCGACTTCTCCTCCACCTCCCGAGTCGCCCTCCACTCCTCCGCCTCCCGCTCCTCCCGCGCCTCTCGCGCGTTTTGCTCCATCGACTCTAGGAGATCGGCCTGGGGATCCATACGCCGGGAGCTTGAGGACCCTCCCGTGGGTCCGACCATGGAGGCGGCAGGGGCCCGTTCAAGACAAAGTGGGGCCCTGTTTGATAAGTCAAGAAGAAGGCTTAGAAGAATATCAACCGAAGAAGAAATAGGACGGCGTAAGAAAAACGACACTTACGCTGAAACCGCCTGCCGCTGCTTCACCACCTTGCGGAAGCGGGCCGCCTTCGCGGCTGCTTCTTCCCGCTTGGTCGCCGCCACGGTACTCTTGGGCTTCTTAGGCCGACTGCCAAAGTGGGTCGATGCGGCCCGACGTTTTTGCGGGCCACCATGAGCAGCCGGCGAGGCAGATGGGCCCGCCCCTCCATGATCGGGCGCCGGTCGGCGGTGCAGAATGACTTCGGCCACGACATCATCCGGCCAGTCCTCGAGGGCGGCCCCGAGCCCAGACCCGCCTGCCTCGCCGCCCTCCCCTGCGACGTCATCTTCCATGGCGGCCGCCCCCAGGTCTGGGTTGTCAACGTCGTCCATCGTGCTGTCGGGGAGGAACTGGCGTTCCACCCCCGCAGCCCCGGTTGCCGGCGGAAGCATGGGATTCTTCCAAAAACAAGCCGACTGGTCAGGAGTCGGCCATCAATAATCCGGCAACATGGAAAGAAGAAAAGAAGAGAGACTTACCACAGGCGGAGGATTGGCGCGAGAGTACGGCTCCTTGCCATACTGGCACTCCTCGGTGAGCTTGCACTTGGAAATGTAGTTCACCATGTAAGACACCTCGGTGTGAGGCATCTCCTTGGTGCTTAGCCGGCACGGGTCGAAGCGGCCGCTCATCTGGCAGATCATGTGAGGTCGGCCTTGAAGTGGGAGCACCCGGCGCTCCAGGAAGGCGGCCACCAGGTCAGCCCCGGTCAGACCCTCCGACTGGATCATCACCCGGAGCCGTGCAACGGAGGCGGCCCCACCTTGAGACAGCGACCTAGCCCGGTAGGACCATGAGGGCTGCCTACCAGCCGGCGGCCGGCTACATAAGCCGGCAGGTTGATGAAGTCACCTTGCGGAGCGATGTTCCTCACGTAGAAGTAGGATTTCTTCCAAAGCTTCACCGTCTGGATCTGCAGGATGGCCGGAAACGTATTATTGTCGCTTGTCCTCCGCATGGCGATGAAGGCACCGCAAGGGGCGGGCACACCCGCGATGACAGTGCCAAGCTTGCACTGGAAGAATTCCCCCCAGAGTTCAAGGGTGGTGAGGACGCCAAGAAAGCCCTCGCACAGGGCGACAAAGGCCGACAACAGCATCACCGTGTTTGGCGTGAGGTGATGCGGCTGGAGATGATAAAATTCGAGGAACGAGCGGAAGAACCCGCTCGCCGACAGGCTGAAGCCGCGCAGGTAGTGCGAGCGAAAGATAACTCGCTCGTCCTCCTCCGGTGCCGGCGAGATCTCCCTCTCCGGCGTGAGACGGACATGCACATAGTTTGCGCCTGGCAGCCGCCGCGTCCGGCGGAGGAAGTCGACGTGGTCATCATGGACGTTTGAGCCATCCCAAGAGCTCGACAACTCCATGGGGACGGCGCGGCAACGAGAAAGGTGCAGCGGCGGAGAGGCGCGCGACCCTGCCACGACGAAGCAACGGTGAGCCAAGAAGATTGGCGGGAAAGCCAAGCGGCGGCGGGTAGCTGTCGCGATAGAGAGGAGGAAGAAGAAGAAGGAAGGGGCGGGACGAGGGCGAGCGTGCGAGCATCTGGCGCTCCCCTCCTCTACCCCTACTTATAGCCTCGTGCGGCGAAGCCGAGGAGGCAGGGCGTGGGATTAACTGCGCCCACTCCCCCACGCCCCGCGATTATTGCGCCTTCACGGTGTGCAGTAACCGCCACTGGGAGGCGCGCGGTCCATCCGGGCCGCAGAAGATCCGTGCGTGGGCCGAGGCCCTGTAGTGGCGGGCCCCGGACTACGGCGGCGTCCCGTCGCGCGCGTGGGCTGGCAGGCCCCTCCAGCCGTCGGGTGCCACGTTCCGCGCAGGCGACGAGCGGTCAGCTCATAGCCAGACTCGCGCGCCGACTGGTTCCCGCCTTCAAGCTTCAAAACCCCCTGAAGACGGCGCGCCTAATCAAATCTGGCTCCCAGTTTCCGGCTCCTCAAGATAGGAAGCTGATTGAGCTTCTCGTCTCTTTTATGCCTCGGAGCCCAACCAGCTTCGGGAACTACTGTCGGAGTAAATGACCACGAGTAGCCTAGTCGGCTCCCCCTGGCTCTTCAGAAAAATTATAGGCCGATCGAGCCTCCAAGCATCCAAGACGCGAGGCCGCCTTCCCCCAGCTGGCTACCTCTCAGGCCGGCTACACGAAGGCGGCCCAGCCCTAGAATCCTTGGGAAACAAAACCACGATAGGGCCTGCTCCAAGAAGCCGGCCACGAGAGGGCCGACTCCAAGAAGCCGGCCCCTCTGTAGGCGGCCAAGACCGTGCCCTCAGAGTCTGCGCCCACGTAACGGCGATGAGATGGGGCGTTGCTATAGTGAAGCCTGCCACCCCCAAATCCCGGGGCGCGCATGGCCCCAGTATGCCGTACAGGGCGGCCATCACCCTTCTGGCGTGGCATTGTTGTCATGCTTACCATGACGTCGCCCATGGCGAGCAGTCAGTACGACCCGTGGGTGGCGGGCCCCCTCAGTCAGGGATACACCCAAAGGCGGCCATGCCTCCCGCAGTCGGCCTGGGGTAAGGCTGGCTTCCAATAGCCGGCCAGCTCTCTCCCTCGAAGGAGGTGCCTCATTAACGAGATAAGACGAGGTAAGGCTACAGTGATGAGCCGCCCGGCGACGGCACTGTAGCCATGCTTACCACGACGAAGCCCTTGTCACTAGAGGCGAGGCAATAGTAACCAGCCTCCGACAAGACCCCCGAGCCGTGGGACCGGACTATCGACCAGAAGGCCGGCAGCCGGCAGAGTCCACCAGTTGGCGGGCCCCATCGGTCAGCGGAGAAGCCGGCGAGCATAGACATAGACGGCTGGGGCCGTGCCCAGCCGGATTACCATTCTACCCCTGGGGGTAGGCCTATATAAACCCCCTAGGGCACCCATGCAGGGGGACCTTTTTCCAGTAGTTCTAGACACCACACCGAGAGGAGAAGCAGGTTAGCCTTGCCCTTCTTCATCCCTTCACCGAACAGCTCAAGGAGACTCTTGTAGCTATTTGTTGATCTAGTGACCATGCGGAGACCCCGCAGAGCTGCAGTAGGGGTGTTATCTCCACGGAGAGCCCTGAAGCTGGGTAAGATTCGCCGGCGTGCATGTCTTCGCCTTATCCCGTTTCCAGGCACCGGCGACGTTTTATTGGCTCCCACAATGATAAGCCACCCGTTGGCATATGTCGCACCAACCACCCAACAGTCCTGATACTCACGTATTTCACGGTACTTGTACATAGTGGGGTTTTTGAAATATAACTTTTTCGGCTCATGTGTGCGAATCATCATCAGTCTTTTATCGTCATCTGATCGAGCGAGGAACCAATTGAGCTTCCTTGTTTTTGGCAAAGGTTATGTGGTTACAAAGGGCAGTAACTGTGGGGACACTACATCATATAAAACAGGACATGCATTGTTAATGTAAGATCAACATTGTTCAGAGTATGAGTAGGATAATGCAAGAAACAACATTGATATGTCCCTATTCGAACTGAGAGGAAAATACAGGGAAATGCATACTGGGTTTGAAAATATAGAAGTGCCATGCATGGTTATACTCATGTTATCTCGCAATCGATTCTTCACAGGAAACTACCATGTCATGCGTGTTATGCACTCATGTTCTGTCCTCACAAACAAATTCTCCAAGGAAACTAACAGACCATGCATTGTTATATACTCATGTTCTATGGGCAAAACTTTTGTGAGGATATTATTCTAGCCATTGATTGCTGAAGGGCAAATATAGGTATGTACACATGGTAAGCATTACAAGATTTCACTACTTCCAAATATAGAGTTCTTCATATGCACATTTACTTCCCTAATGTATGGTTAGATGAATCCAACATTGTCATGCACGTTTCTACACCATAAAAATGAGGAAACTAACATGGCCATTGATACACACTCATATTTAGTAGTATATAGATTACTATAAAATAAGGAAAATATCCATATCTTCCTAACTGTTTGATTATTCAAGGGTACAAATTGGCTGTAATGACATGGTCACAATCACATGAATTAACTCATTCCAAATATAGCTGATTTATCGCGTCTCTAATACATTGGCATAGTTCTACTCAAATTCTGCTCAAACAGGGTGAGGGAGTCCTGGATTAGGGGGTCCTTGGACAGCCGGACTATATCCTTCGGCCGGACTATTGGATAATGAAGATACAAGATTGAAGACTTCGTCCCGTGTCCGCATGGGACTCTCCTTTGCGTGGAAGGCAAGCTTGGTAATTCGGATATGTAGATCTCCTCCCTTGTAACCGACTCTGTGTAACCCTAGCCCCCTCCGGTGTCTATATAAACTGGAAGGTTTAGTCCATAGGACAACAACAATTATAATCATAGGCTAGCTTCTAGGGTTTAGCCTCTACGATCTCGTGGTAGATCAACTCTTGTAATACTCATATCATCAAGATCAATCAAGCAGGAAGTAGGTTTGTTCGGAAGTGGATCTACAATGTATCCAACTCCCTCCAAAAGGAGGAGATGAAGGTCATCGGTCTCGACACAGAGTACACGGAGCGTGCCACTGGGAAGATCCAACGTGTCGTCGTCCTTCAGCTGTGCCTCGAAGATGATGTTTTGGTGTACCAAATCATACACGCGCCCTCCATACCTTGTGAGCTCCACCATTTCTTGTCTTGGGAGAATATATACTTCTTCAGGGCAGCCATCACAGGGGACAAACATAAGTTGGAGCCATACAACCTTGATTTGAAAAGCATCATTGATGTACAAGCCAAAATAAAAATTCCTGTAGAAAATTGTGATAAGCCGACACCATCCCTATTGGACGTAGAAAATTTTGTGCTCAAAACAAATCTTTAGAAGGGTGACAAGACGCTAGCATGAAGGTCATCTCGATGGGCGAATTATCCCTTGACATACGAGCGGATAAAATATGCTGCCCTCTGTCGGATGTGGGGCTCCGGCTAACCCTTAAGGTTCGAACACTGGGGTGCACGCGAAGTCTTTCCCTCCTACCGATCTACGCGCTAGCTCGCTAAGATCTTGCAGACGAACTCAAAGAACTCACAACACAGAAAGACACGGGGTTTATAGTGGTTCGGGCCACCGTTGTGGTGTAATACCCTACTCTAGTGTGGTGGTGGTGGATTGCCTCTTGGGCTAATGATGAACAATACAAGGGAAGAACAGCCTCCTGAGGTTGAGGTGTTCTTGCGCGTATGAACTTGTGGTGTGTCTCTGGGTCTGATCCCCTCCTACTATGGTGGTGGCTACTCCTATATATAGAGGCCCTGGTCCTCTTCCCAAATATTCAGCGGGAAGGGAGCCAACAATGGTTGGCTAATTCGAAGGGGGACAACTAGTACATGCCATCCTGACAAAAGTAGTCTTCGCCTTCACAAAGCTCTGGTGTTGACGCTGTCTTGGGCTCCACGATGACCTCCATCTTGCAGTCCACGGCCTTGGTCTTGTTGCACCGAAATTGCAACCTTTGCCTGATGCCTCGGTACTCCGCGGCAGCGCTTGCCTCCTTTGCACCAAAGAGGAAACAAGGACGCTGCACGCGCTGGCGCCCGCCTGGTGTCTGTCGGCGTTCTGGGAACGGGGGTCCCCAGACTTGCCTGCCTGCAGCCTGCGGCGTGGCTCAAAGGGGGGCCCAGCACGGCCCATCTTCACCAACACAGACCCAAGACCCTCGTGAGGGGCCAAGCCTCGCGGGGCGGACGACGCGGAGCTTCCTCAGGCACGGCCTCATCAGGCTGGCTCGCGAGGAGGCGGAGAGAGCAAGGCGGGGTACCTCACGAGGTGCCCGTGACGCAAGCCATGACGACCAAAGGCGCCAGGCAGGTGCCAGCCCGCGCAGCGTCCTCCTTTCCTCTTTGGTGGAAAGGGAGCAAGCGCAGCCGCGCAGTACCGAGGCATCAGGAAAAGGTTGCCATTTTGGTGCAACAAGACCAAGACCAGGAGGACTGCAAGATGGAGGTCATTGTGGAGCCCAAGACGGCGTCACCACCAGAGCTTTGTGCAGGCGAAGACTACTTTTGTCAGGATAGATGGTACTAGTTGTCCCCCTTCAAATTAGCCCGCCATTGTTGGCTCCCTTCCCGCTCGATATTTGGGAAGAGGACCAGGGCCTCTATAAATAGGTCCAACCACCCACCGAATGAGAGAGGGATGGGGGAAGAGGAAAAAGACGAGAGAAGGAAAAGAGAAGGAAGGAGAGAGAGAGAGAGAAGGGCGACTGAACTCCTCCCAGTAGTTCATCGCCCCAGCCAAGAGCAGACCCTCGCGAGGTTGTTCTTCCTTGTATTGTTCATCATCATCAGCCCAAGAGGCAATCCACCACGCCACACACTGGAGTAGGGTATTACACCACAACGGTGGCCTGAACCAGTATAAACCCTGTGTCATTCGTGTTGTTCTTTCCATTGCTTAGATCTTCGCAAGGCGGAGGGGTGCAGGTAGGTAGGAGGCGAAATCTCCACGCGCACCCCAGTGTTCGAACCTCAAGGGTCTGTGGGAACCCGAAATCCGACATTTGGCGCGCCAGGTAGGGGTGCGCCGGAATTCGTCTTCCACCGCCCCATTCTCCTCTGACCGTCGCGCCCATGTCTGACGCTTGTCTGGCCCGCGCCGAGCGCCGGGCCGCCCTCGCTTCCCGCGTCGCCCAGACGGCTCTTGTCGGCGGGCGTCCTATACGTTCCTCGTCACCTGCCGTCAACGCCGCCACCGGCCCGGCGGGGGATGAGCAGCAAGCATCGTCTCAGCATCCGTCCGTGCGGCAAGACAGCCGCACCGCTACTCCCTCGCTCACCCCAGCTGGTTCTTCGTCCCGCGCGCTCCGCGCACCCATGGAGGATCGAGCTGCGCTCCTCGCGGCAAACGAGCTCCTGCGCTACCGTCCCATCGACGACGTCTATGAAGAATGGCTCGACCGCGTCGCCGAGCTCGTCCGCGCCGCAGGGGGCTCTCCTGCGCCGTCCGCTCCACTGCACCGCACCCCACCCCGCGCGGGCGACGAAGCTCCAGCGGCGCCCCGGCCGCCTCCTCCACAAGAAGGCGCCATGGCTCCAAGGCGTGTGGCCCCTGGGCGGAACCCGCTCCGTCAGGTGCCAGCACGGCAAGAGCAGAGCTGCCAAGAAGTCCCTCGCCCGCAAGAAGCTGCCCGGGCGCTCCCTGCTCCAGCACGTCGCGACCATGCTCCTGCTCCCGCACGTCAAGACCCAGCTGCAGTGCGTGGGGACATGCAAGACCAAGCTCTCCGTCACCCAAGGCCTCTTGTGGCCACAGCAGGCTGCCGTGCCTTCACCACTGAGCTATGCAGCGTCGCGTGGCCCGGCAATTTCAAGCCGAACCTGCCTCCTCGTTACAACGGCACGGCTGACCCTGAGGAGTTCCTCTAGCTCTACGAGCTGGGCATTGAAGCTGCCAACGGAGACGAGAAGGTCATGACGAACTGGTTTCCCATGGCGCTCAAGGACGGGGCCCGCACCTGGCTCCTGAACCAGGCTCCAGGCACGATCTCCTCCTGGGACGAGATGCGCACCCGCTTCATCGCCAACTTCCAAGGTACTCACGACCGGCCACCCGCCGTGAGCGACATGCGCCGCATCAAGCAATAACCCGGGGAGACCCTGCAGAAGTACATCCAGCGCTTCAACAACGCACGCCTCAAGATTCCCAAGGTGACTGAGGAGGCCATCATCTCAGCCTTCTCCGACGGCGTGCGCGATGTCAAGATGAAGGAGGAGCTCGTGATGCATGAAGACCTATGCACTTCCTTGGAGCTGTTCAACTTGGCGACCAAGTGCGCCAGGGCTGAGGAAGGGCGTCTCTCCCTCCTCGAGCTGCCTGCCGTAGACCCAGAAGAGAAGAAGCCCAAGGCCAAGGACGTGAAGTGCAAGGGGGCTGCTGTGCTCGTGGCAGAACCAGACACCAAGCGGGGAAGAGATCAGCCCGAACCTTCCAAGGGCAGCAGGTACTATGTGTACCATGACCTCCACACCCACAACACCAACGAATGTCAAGAGCTCCGAGCCGTGCGAGAAGGAAGGATCGGCCGTGGCCCCGACCGCGGTGACCGGGGCTACGGTTGAGGAGGAGTAAGGAACGCAGGACGCTGGGAAGACCGTGGCCCATGCCAAGGGTGGCGCGATCAACCTCGTGAGGATCGCTAGCAAGACCCACCTCGAGAGGGAGACTGGAGGGATCAGCCTTGCGAGGATCGCCCGCATGGCAACGCAGGCCTCCCTCCGCTGCCGCCACAGCCAAGGAGAAACGAGGAACGCCACCAAGACGAGGGGGCTGGGGGCTTCCAGGAGCCGCGCGCGATCTCCTGCATCCTGGGCGGGGCTCAAGCCCCAGCCTCTCAACGCATCTTCAAGCAGTTCGCCCGCGAAGTGAATGCAGTCCTCCCCAGGCTTGAAGCCACGCGCCCTCTCAGGTGGTCGGCGTGCGCCATCACGTTCAGCTCAGCAGATCAGCTCAAGCGTGCAGCTACAGCCGGAGTCCTCCCGATGCTTTGTTCCCCAATCATCAGCAACGTGGTGGTCACCAGGACCCTCATCGATGGCGGGGCAGGGCTCAACGTCCTGTCCGTGGAAACATTCAACAATCTCCAAGTGCCCTACAGCCAGCTTCAGCCAACCAAGCCCTTCTCCAGAATCACCGACGGCTCCACGGTCCCGATTGGGCAGGTCCGCCTCCCTGTCACCTTCGGGGCACGCGATAACTACCGCACCGAGCTCATCGACTTTGACGTCGCTCACATTCGCCTGACGTACAACGCCATCCTTGGGTACCCGGCGCTGTCCAAGTTCATGGCCGTAACTCACCACGGCTACAACGTCCTCAAGATGCCAGGAAGTGGTGGAGTCATCACGGTGCCCTGTGAAGAGAAGGATGCGGTGTGTTCCCTGGAACGAGCCTTTCAGGCCGCGTCGCTGGAAGACCCGGATCGCAGAAGCAGGAGGCTTCCCGAGACCGCCCCCAAGAAGAAGAAGACATTGTCCGGCCCGGCCCCTCAGGAGGCAGGCCCCTCTGGGCCCGTGCCTGCCCAGGGGGAACCTCGTTCCGTCGCATAGGAAAGCGCGCCCGGCGCCCTCCTCAGGCAGGGCTCGGGGGCTCTCCCCTGGAGGGCCACCGACCTGGCTAGGGTCACGAGGGAGGCGCTTGGGCACCACATGGAGGCGTGCTTCGAAGCACGCTTCCCTCAAGAAGGAGTAAGGAAAGGAGAGCCAGACCCTCAGGAGTTCGTTAGCAAGGCCATTCAGGAGCTACAAGAGTCAAGGGTCATGACAGGCGGCCACCGTCTACCAGTAGTGGCTCCCCATCCAGGCGAGGATGGTGGGCTGCGCGTCTGCATCGACATACCAGGGCTCAACCGAGTCACCTCTCTGGAGCGCCTCTGGCCCTCGCGAGTGGGGCGCTGCGGAGGTCCACCCCACAGCTACGTTCGCATGCCTTACGGCTTGCCGAATGCGGCTGTCACGTACCAGCGCCTCATGAGGGGCATCATGGAGGCATAAGAGGCCAGGCGTTCCGCAGCACTGGCGGAGATGGAGATGGCCCGCAGGGAGCCACCAGCGCCTCCAGAGCCTCCTGAGGGCCCTGGGCCTGGGGGCTCATGAGGATCGGCTTCCGCAGCCCACCGAGTCTGCTACACCAACACCCCTTCGTCCTCAACGTCATCAGGTGACATCTTTCAAGTTTCACTTCTAGCTGGGAGCGCCCCCCCAGGGCTGCATTATTCCCAGGCCGCGTGGGTCCGTCCCTGCGACTTGTATCCCTTTTATTTCATGTTGTTAGCTTACCTTGTTGGGGGCGCCCCTCGGGCTGCACGATCCCCAAGTCGCTCGGGCCAGACCCAGCGGCGTGTATCTCATTTGTAGTTATTTCCGGTTATGCGTCATACCCACCATGCTTGATTATTTGATGCCGGCCCATGGCACCTCTTCTTCTCCATGCCGACCGCTTGCGCGTTAAAGGGGGGGTACCTGAGCATCGCGACTTAGGGCTCTTACTGGCTCTCCAGCCCTCACCCTCTAGCCTTGTCCACGGCATCGCGACCTGGCATACCAGCGATGGCTGAGACCAGCACGAGGGCCGGGACCCGAGGACGTAGAGTGCTGGCATCTAACCAAATTTGCAGGGACACATCACAAGATAAGGCCCAGTGCCAGGCGCAACCCGCCTAGAGGTAGGGCCCCGTGAGTCCCGCGCTGGCCCACGGGTGCCCAGATACACCTCGCCAGGCCCTACCGTGCCAGCCACGTGTCAGGGCGGGGCTGTACACGCCCCGGGGGCTCCTCCCGGAGGGGGGCCCCCTACAACATACCAGTGGAAGCACCATGCTCCGTGCTGGCTAACGACACTGCCGAGGAGCGGCTTTTGCCCGTACACATACGGAAGCGCTATGCTCCGCGCTGGTGATAAACAACTGAGGGTGGCCCCCGGGTCGCATCAACCTCAGGGAGCCCAGAGCTCAGTGTCTAGCCTCATCGTAACGCCTCCCCTCGGGAGTGCCGCGCGAGGGGGCTGGGCACGGGGGCTGCGCCTGGGTCACGCCCAGACGCACGCCGCCCAGCCAGGCCCCCCCCCCAGGGCCTGGTTCGTCGCGCGTCTCTCCCCGAGCGGAGCCAAGGTACGAAGGCCATTTGAGCGTCAAGGGGGACTCCTGAGCATCGCGACTCAGGAGCCTAACTGGTCACGTAGCCCCTCACTCCTTAGTTCCGAAAGGCTAACCCTGGGTGAGGTATGCGCGGCCGGGCTCTGCAGACGTAGAACGGTAGATCCACCCACATCACACCTCCCTACTTGCTGTTCATGCGCCAAGGGGGACTCCTGAGCATCGCGACTCAGGAGCCTAACTTGTCACGTAGCCCCTCACTCCTTGGCCCCGTCCTAGTTTCCGGTCGGGACTAACACGGGGTGAGGTATGTGCGGGGCCGGGCTCTGCCGCGTAGAACATAAGCAAGTAGGAAGGAAAAGCGCAAATTTCAAGGAATTCAAAAGCAAATATTACAGTCCACACTGTTATATCAATGCCAAAGGCAAGTTTAAACGCCTCCCCGAGGCATGATACATGTGCAGGCATTAAAGGCAGGACAGGAGCCACAACGGAGTCACTTGTCGGCGGTGGAGCATCACGGAGTGGGTGCGCCTCATGGAGCAGTGGGGTCGGCAGCGCCTTGCTTCGGCTTGGTGCTGAAGGCCCGGAACTTCCCCAGCAGAGCCTCCGCGCGACCCTTCATGGCCTCGGCAGCGGCAGCGGCACGCTCGCCGCTTACTGGCTCCAGCAGGCCGTCGATGTCGACGTCGGGATCACGAAGGTAGATGTTGGTGAGCACCCGCGTCAGTGCTACAGAAGACAGGACACGCGCCTCAGCCTCCGCCATGGGGCCAAGGCCAAGGGCGACATCTTCAAGAGCGCGAACCAGGAAGGGAAGCAGCTTGGCGGGGCCGTCCTCGGCGCCAGCCAGCAGGCTCTCCAGGCCGCTGTCGTAAAGCGTCCTCAGCGAGGAGTGAGCCTTCGCCTCCATCTCTGTGAAGGCCACGCGGTCCTCGGCAAGAACTAGGGCCTTGTCGTCCAGCTCGGCCTTCCTCGCCCCCAACTCCTGCTCCAGCGCGCCTAGGCCGTCGCGGTGCTTCCTGAGCTTGACCTCCCTCTCCTTGACGGCCGCCTCGCGAGCCTTCACACCTTCTTCCTGCTCTTGGCGAAGGCGGACCTCTTTCGCGAGCTGGTCCCGCAGGCCCTTGCAGCGACCACGGACGTCGACCACCTCCCCTTGGGCCGCATCATGAGCATCCTTTGCCTCAAGGACGGCCTGCTTCTCCTGATCGCAAGCCGTCGAGGCCTGGACCAGCGCCGCCCAAATCGAAGCGTCGGAGCGAACCCATTCGGAAGCCCGCTCCAAGCGCCCGGCCACCAAGCGAGGGTCGGCGCCAAGAAGATCCTGCCGCAGTCGGTCTAGCTCAGTGACAGCACGATCCAGAACGGCAGAAGGAGTCGGAGAGACAGTAGCCGGTGGAGTAGGAGGAGAAGGCGGCTGCGCGGCCACAGCATCCTGAGGCGGAGTCTGCTGCGCCCCGACAGCTGTAGTGGCGGCGGCAGGCAAGGACACCTCGGGAGTCACTTGGGCCGTGGGGGCCGAGCTCGCCCCAGCCGGCTCAGCCAGGCCTGGTGAGGACAACCGGGTAGGAGAAGCCCGTGTGTCTTGGTCACCCTCCTTCGCGAGCAGAGGCGCTACCACGGATGGAACCTCAGGAGCCCCCTTCGACTTCTTTGCTGCGGGCGCCAGCCTGTCCAAGAGATGCAGACGTCAAGCCTCAGAAGCAGAATAAGAAATAAAGACAAGAATCAAACGCTTACGGGTCGTCGCCAGTGAGCTCGAGCGGCCTCCGGCCAAATTTAAAGCCTGAAAGCCGGCTCAAAGAGTCAACCTCGGGAAGCTTGGAAGCGGAAGGTGCGGTCCGCCTCGGGGCCGGGGCAGACCCGCGGGAGATCAGCCCGGTCCTGTCCTTCTTCGGGATTGGGGGCAAGCTCCCGCCGTCCTGCTCGTCGTCATCCTCGCCGTCATCCTCATCGTCATCGCTCGGAGAGAGGCGGAGAACGCGGGACCTGCGCCGGGGGAGGGGAGCCCTCGACTCTCCGTCAGTCGCCTCGGAGTCAGGCCCTTTTTCCCGCTCCCCTCCTTCCTCCTCTTTGCTGGAGTACTCAGAGGGCATGTCCACCGGTTCTTCGGGAGTTTCCATGGGCACGGGCCCATCCCCGTTGAAGACGGGCATGGACTCCACTACCTGCTCCTAGTCGTCGCGGAGGAACAAGGGCGTAGGAGCACCCTCCAACCTCGCCACATCGCCCCCGACCAGAGATTGGAGGACCGCGACCAGATCTCCGTCGGCCAAGGCCGCGGGGCTCGGATGGGGCCTCCACATCGGGGGTGAGTACAGCCGAAGCGGAGCCAGTTGGTGTCACAGGAATTCCCTCAGCAGCGACGCGCCGGTCAGCTTCGCCGACGCCATGTTGGCCGGCCTCAGATCCGCATCCATCTTCTCCAACACCAGCTTCACGCGGGGGTCCGCGAGCTCCGCTCGACCCCAATCGCTGGAGCTCGTGGGCTGCTCCGTGGGCAAGATCAGCCGAGGGTGAATGCGCCCAGCATCCGCCAAGACCCACTTGCTCCTGAAGCCCTCAATCCTTTTCCCGGGGTTCGAGATGGCATTGGCGCCGCCGTATGCGATGAAGCTCGCGCATGCGGAAGCAGGACCGCGAGAGGTCCGGAGGTAGAAGTAGTGGCACAGCAAGGCCACTTAGGGCTGCACCCCTACGTGAGCCTTGCAGTAATAGGCAAAGATTGCCTGGAGAAGGACGGAGTTGGGGTGGAGATGCAGAGCCTGTAGCTTGTAATGGTGGAGGACAGAGAAGAAGAACTCGGAGAAGGGAGGCACCAGGCCAGCAGTAATGGCACTTACGAAGAACAGATAGAAGGTGCTCCCTTGACCCTCAGGGGTGGCGGAGCCGGCCTTGAACACCTTCGCCCCGTCGATGCCCCGCGCCGCCGCCATCCGATGCAACCGGGCAAGGCTTGCCTCTGACACGTTCGGCGAGTCCAGGGCAGACAAGTACCAAGCTACGGCCGGGGGCTGACGAGGCGCCATGGCTTCCTAGGTCACGCGGTCAGAGTAGATTTGGAAACTTTGGAGGAAGGAAGGAGAGGTGCAAGAAAGGGGATCTGAGCAGCAACCGGAGAAAGCAAAAAGCAAAGCCTAGGCAGATGCCGCTCCTTTATCAACTCGCACGGTTGCTAAGGCGCTCATGTCCCATCAACCGCCACGCGGCGCCCAAGGCCACAGGCTGTTAGGGCCCGCGGCGCTTTGCTCTTTCCCTTCCGCCTCCCTGCACAGCCAAGTCCGGGCGCGCCTTGGGCCCGGGGGCTACCGTCGGCGTTCTGGGAACGGGGGTCCCCAGACTTGCCAGCCTGCGGCCTGCGGCGTGGCTCAAAGGGGGGCCCAGCACGGCCCATCTTCACCAACACAGACCCAAGACCCTCGCGAGAGGCCAAGCCTCGCGGGGCGGATGACGCGGAGCTTCCTCAGGCACGGCCTCATCAGGCTGGCTCGCGAGGAGGCTGAGAGAGCAAGGCAGGGTACCTCACAAGGTGCCCGTGACGCAAGCCATGACGACCAAAGGCGCCAGGCGGGTGCCAGCCCGCGCAGCGTCCTCCTTTCCTCTTTGGTGCAAAGGGAGCAAGCGCAGCTGCGGAGTACCGAGGCATCAGGCAAAGGTTGCCATTTCGGTGCAACAAGACCAAGACCAGGAGGACTGCAAGACGGAGGTCATTGTGGAGCCCAAGACGGTGTCACCACCAGAGCTTTGTGCAGGCGAAGACTACTTTTGTTAGGATAGCTGGTACTAGTTGTCCCCCTTCAAATTAGCCTGCCATTGTTGGCTCCCTTCCCGCTCGATATTTGGGAAGAGGACCAGGGCCTCTATAAATAGGACCAACCACCCACTGAATGAGAGAGGGACGGGGGAAGAGGAAAAAGACGAGAGAAGGAAAAGAGAAGGAAGGAGAGAGAGAGAAGGGCGACTGAACTCCTCCCAGCAGTTCATCGCCCCAGCCAAGAGCAGACCCTCGCGAGGCTGTTCTTCCTTGTATTATTCATCATCATCAGCCCAAGAGGCAATCCACCACGCCACACACTGGAGTAGGGTATTAGACCACAACGGTGGCCCGAACCAGTATAAACCCTATGTCATTCGTGTTGTTCTTTCCATTGCTTAGATCTTAGCGAGGCAAAGGGGTGCAGGTAGGTAGGAGGCTAATCTCCGCGCGCACCCAAGTGTTCGAACCTCAAGGGTCTGCCAGAACCCAAAATCCGACTGTGTCGATCATCATGGCTCACGTCACAAGAGCCTCATGAGGTTCGCCTCGCCTTGATATCTCCGCCCCTAGCGAGCCTGCCTGACTAGGCCGCTCGGGAGGAGGTCTTGCGTCACCCGCCTCGCGAGGCTTGGACCCTCGGGAGGTTCTTGGATGCTTTGTTGGTGAAGATGGGCCGTACGGCCTGCTGGCTCGACCACGCCATGGGCCGCAGGCTGGCAGGTCTGGGGACCCCCGTTCCCAGAACGCCGACAGTAGCCCTCGGGCCCAAGGTGCGCTCAGGCTTGGCTTCGCGGCAAAGCCAAGGGTCAAGTTCGGAGCACCATGGGCCCCAAAAGCCCGCGGCCTCGGTTGACGCATGGCGGTTGATTGGACGTGGGCGTGTCTGCTTCCCCATGCTGCCTCGACAACTTCACAACTTGACAAGTCCCTACGACATGCAATGGAAACCATCATTACCTGCGATCGTGGGAGACGTCGGTTGGCCTTCTCTTGCTATAAATGGGAAGGGGGCGGAGCCCCCATTGCCCATCTCTTCCTCGCTTGCTTGCTTCTTCTTTTCTTCATTTCTTACTGCAATTGCGCCTATTAGAAGGTTCTCCGCCGAAGAGAAGGGGAAAGCCCCCCGGGATGTCCCGGAGCCACTCCAGCCGAAGAAGAGGTCGATCCATCGCCGCGATGAAGCGGCGATGCAGGTGCTGATGAGGCCTTGGTGGGCGCGGCCTCCTCGAAGGTACCTGCTACCCTTGTACGCCCAAGGCGAGGGCTCGGGAGGACGAAGTGACGAGCAGCGCCGCCCATGATGCATCCGGGGTCGCCGCGCCATCGCGACGCGTGCCGTCCACGCCGCGGACTCCTCGCGTGAGTTGGTGCTGTGGGCGCCGACTCCTCTGAGCTCCTGGATCTGCTTCCCGCGGTTCTTCTCCGACGTGATGCCACTGAGGGGGCCTCTCGAGCTCTGGCTACAGCACGCCGATTGCAACGCTCCGGCGAACGGAGCGAAGATCGAAGCGGTCCCCTCTGGCAAGATCTTCATGACTCTCGACTGGGGCGAGGTCGCACGGGTCTGTCGTGCGAGGGGCGCCCTCGTGATCCACTTCGAGTACGACGGTGCTTCCATGCTTTTCTTCAAGGTTTTCGATGTCGAGGGCCGCCTCCTGGAGTGCTGCTCCGGAGAGGGGCGCGATGCTGATGCGCGCTCCGCTCGCGACCACTCCAGTAGAAGCAGCCCTTGGGAGTCCAGCAGTTCTCCTAAGCTATACGAGACTCCGGAGACGAGCGAGGACAGCTACGTCCCCCCAAGCTCTCGCCGTGCTCGGAGCAGGGCTGTGGCGTCCGGCCGCCGCCGCTGATGTGGATGGGGTTGGCGCCGGCATCCCATGGCCCACTATTGATGATGGCGTCCGCCATGGGAGGATGTAGTTAGGATCCCCCTTAGCATCGGCTTTTGTTTCCTGCGAAGAATCATGAATCACCCCGTGGGGGTATGTAAGGATCTACAATGCCTTTGTACCTATCTTCCTTGTTATGAATATTTGATGAACGCGTGTCCCGTTAAGGCTCGGTCCCCCATTTCTTTCCTCGCGATAGCTTGTTGCTCTACACTGATGGGTCCCAGTCCCAAGGCTGCTACAGCCGTCGCTGGTATGCCAAGTCATGATGCCGTGGTCAAGGCCAAGAGGTGCATGGCCCGTGGTCCAGTAAGAGCCCTTGAGGCGTGATGCTCAGGAGGTCCCCCTTAGTGCCAAGCGACCATGGTAAGGAAAGAAAGGAAGATGACTTGGCCGCAAGGGGGTTGCTGCATGGTGTGAGAGACTACTAGGCCCAAATATTTAGCCGATCCGAGGGCGAGACTTATCTTGCTGACTTCGCGGTGATTTCTGATGTTGCACCAGGGCTGCGTGCCAACTTACGCGACATAGCTAGGCCAGTCCGTACGAGTTTTCCTTCTCCCGAGCTCTTCTTAATGCTCTACGTCATTAGGTCCTGGCCCTCGAGCGAGCTCAGCCGCCACTGGTATGCCAGGTCGTGATGTCGTGGTAAAGGCCAGGGGGTGAGGGCTGGAGAGCCAGTAAGAGCTACTGAGTCGCGATGCTCAGGAGCCCCCCTTTTAACGCACAAGCGAATCGCACGAGAGAAAAGGAGAAACATCCTTCCCGCTGGGTCCCTGTGGACAGGCACAAGAAGAAACATGGTTTGCCATTACTGCCGTCTGCCTACCGCTGGTGGGTGCGGATGAAGTGAAGGCACTGAGGGCCTGGTGAGGTGACGTGCACTGCGCGTGCCGCGAGCCAGAGCTCGACCACTCAGATTTGTCGGTCGTGGAAGGGACGGACCCATGCACTAGCGCCGTGCCTGTGTAGAGGCCCCAAGGGAGGCAATGATCGAGCAGCGGATGGCAGTTGGCAGGTTAAGCATGAAGAGTAGATCGACTTAGGTAAATTCAGGGAGATACATGCCATCGGGTCTGGCCTGAGCGGCATGGGGATGATGCAGCCTGAGGGGTGCCCCCAACGAGGTAAGCTAAAGACATAAGCAGAAGGGATACATGCCACAGGGACGGACCCATGTGGCCTGGGAATCATGCAGCCCAAGGGGCGCTCCCGGCTTAAATGAACTTGGAAGATGTCACCTGGTCCAGTAGACGAAGTAGAGTTGGTGCAGCTGAAGCCATGCGTTGAAGGAATGGCTCCTCATGAGCCACCGGGACCGTGAGCCTCGGGAGGCTCTGGGGGCTCAGGAGGTTCCCTGAAGACCGTCCCCATCTCCTCCAGAATAGCGTGGAACCTGGCCTCCTGAGCCGCCAGGACTTGCCGCACGTTGCGCTGATAGTCCGACGCCACGCTCGGCAAGCCGAAGGGCATGCGAACTAGCTGTGTGGTGGACCCTCACAGCGGCCCACATGTGATGGCCAGAAGTGTTCCTGAGATGCGGCCATGTTGAGACCTGGGATGCTAATGCAGACGCGTAGCTCAGCACCCTCGCCTGGATGGTGAGCCACACTCCGTGAGCGGTTGTCACCGCGCATGGCTCTTGCGTCTTGTAGCTCTTGGGTGGTCTTGGTGATGAACTCCTGGGTGGTGGGCACTCCTTGCCCTATGCTCTCCTGAGGAAAGCGTGCCGTGAAGCATGCTTCCAAGTGGTTCCCAAGCGCCTCCCTCATGAGGTTGGCAAGGTCTGAGGCTCTCCGAGAGAGAGCCCCCGAGTCCTGCCTGAGGAGGGCGCCGGGCACGCTTTCCTATGCGGTGGAGGGAGGCACCCCTGGAGCGGGCCATGATCCTGACGAGGCTCCTGACGTGACGCCATCTTCTTGAGGTCATGCGCGGCACGACAACTTCTTCTTGGGGATGGTCTCCAGAGGGCCTTCACTTCTGCTGTCAGGGTTGTCGATTGCTACGGCTTGGAAGGCGTGCTCAAGGGAGCACACCGCATCCCTTTCTTCACATGGGACCATGATGCTTCCCCCGCTTCCTAGCATCTTGAGAACGTTGTAGCCGTGGTGAGTGACTGCCATGAACTTGGCCAGGGCTGGATACCCGAGGATGGCATTGTACAGCAGGCAGATGTGCGCCGCGTCTAAGTCGATGAGCTCGGTGCGGTAGTTCTTGCGCTCCCCGAAGGTGACAGGCAGGCGGACTTGCCCTATCGGTGTGGTGGAACCGTCAGTCACACCAGAGAAAGGCTTAGTTGGCTGGAGCTGCTCATAGGGCACTTGGAGGTTGTCGAACATGTCGACGGATAGGATGTCGAGCCCTGCGCCGCCGTCGATGAGAGTCTTGGTGACTTGCACATTCCTGATGACTGGGGAGCACATCATAGGAAGTGTGCCAGCAGTGGCAGCGCACTTGAGCTGATCGGCCGAGTCGAAGGTGATGACGCATTGGGACCACCTGAGCGGGCACGTGGCCTCGAGCTTGGGGAGCACCGCGTTCACCTCGCGAGCGAACTGTTTGAAGATGCACTGAGAGGCTGGGGCCTGAGCACCACCCAAGATGCAAGCGATCGCACGTGGCTCCTGGAAGCGCCCAGCCCCCTCGTCCCGGTGGTGGTCGTCCTTCCTTCTCGGTGCCAGAAACGGGGGAAGACCGACGTTGCCCTGGGGGTGATCCTCATGAGGCGGGTCCCTCCAGGCGCCCTCGCGAGGTTGGTCCTGCCAGCGGTCCTCACGAGGCCGGTCACGCCACTCCTGGCGCGGGCCACGGTCGTCCCAGCGTCCGCCTCCGCGTCCTCCTCCGCGGACGTAACCCCGGTCATTACACTCGGGGTGTCGACCGAAGTGTCCTTCCCATATGGCCCTGAGCTCTTGACAGTTGTTGGTGTTGTGGGTGTTTAGGTTGTGGACGGCGCAGAACGGACGGCCATTCTTGGATGACTCGGGCTGATCTCTGCCTCGCTTGGTGTCGGGCTCCGCTGCGAGCACCACTGCCTCTTTGCGCTTCACGTCCTTGGCCTTGGCCTTCTTCTCCTCCACTCCTGCAGCTGGCAGCTCAAGGAGAGAGAGGCGCCCCTCCTCAGCTCTCGCGCACTTGGTCACCAGGTTGAACAGCTCCTGAGATGTGCAAAGCTCTTCGTGGATAGCTTGCTCTTCCTTCATCTTGATGTCACGGACGCCGTCTGAGAACGCGGAGATGATGGCTTCGTCCGTGACCTTGGGGATCTTGAGGCGGTTGTTGTTGAAGTGCTGGATGTACTTCTGGAGGGTCTCTCCTGACTGTTGCTTGATGCGGCGTAGATCGCCCGTGGCCGGTGGGCAGTCGCAAGTGCCCTGGAAGTTGGCGACGAAGCAGTTGTGCATCTCGTCCTAGGAGGAGATCGAGCCATGCTGCAGGTTCAAGAGCCAGAAGCGGGCCCCATCCTTGAGAGCCATGGGAAACCAATTCGCCATGACTTTTTCATCGCCATTGGCTACTTTGACGCTCAGCTCATAGAGATGCATGAACTCCATGGGGTCGGCGGTGTCGTCGTATCGAGGAGGTAGATCTGGCTTGAACTTGCCTAGCAAGGCGACGCTACGCAGTTCGGGGGTGAAGGCACGGCAGCCAGCCATGGTCGTCAGGGCCCGCTTCTGAGGCGGAACTTGGTCTTGGCGAGGTCCGCGCTGCGCCACTGCAGGCAGCACGCCGTCTTCACTAGGTGGTGCGGGGAGCGCCGGTGCAGCTTCTTGCGGCCGCGGGATTTCTTGGCAGCTTCTTTCTTCACGCGCAGGCGCCCGGTGCGGTGGATCACACCGCGGAGGCGCGCGCCTTGGTGCCAAGGCACTATCTTGGGGTCGAGGCGGTGGAAGCACGCCATGAGCCCTGTCGCCCGCAGCTGGTTGAGGGGGAGGCAGAGAGTGGGACAGCGTCGGAGAGCCCTTGCGGCATAGACGAGCTCGGCGACGCGGTCGAGCCACTCATCGTAGAGGTCGTCGACGGGGCAGTAACGCAGGAGCTCGTTTGCTGCGATGAGCGCGGCCCGTGCCTCCATGGGAGCATGGTGCGTGTGAGACGAAGAACCAGCAGGGGTGAGTGATGAAGTAGCGGTGCGGCCGTCCTGCCGCACCGAAGGATGCTGCGAGGACACCTGCTGCTCATTCCCCACCGGGCCGGTGGCAGCATTGGCGGCGGGAGACGGAGAACGACGAGGCGGCCCGCCGACGGGAGCCGTCTGAGCGACGCGGGCGGCGAGGGCAGCCCGGCGCTCAGCTCGAGCATGGCAAGCATCTGACATGGAGACGATGGAGCGACGGACTGGCGGAAAGGAAGCTATGGCGCACCCCTACCTGGCGCGCCAAATGTCGGATGTGCGGCTCCGGCTAACCCTTATGGTTTGAACACTGGGGTGCGCGTGAAGTCTTTCCCTCCTACCTATCTATGCTCTAGCTCGCTAAGATCTTGCGGACGAACTCGACGAACTCACAACACAGAAAGACATGGGGTTTATACTGGTTCGGGCCACCGTTTGTGGTATAATACCCTACTCTAGTGTGGTGGTGGATTGCTTCTTGGGCTGATGATGAACAATACAAGGGAAGAACAGCCTCCTGAGGTTGAGGTGTTCTTGCGCGTATGAACTTGTGGTGTGTCTCCGGGTCTGATCCCCTCCTACTATGGTGGTGGCTAGTCCTATTTATAGAGGCCCTAGTCCTCTTCCCAAATATTGAGTGGGAAGGGAGCCAACAATGGCTGGCTAATTCAAAGGGGGACAGCTAGTACGAGCCATCCTGACAAAAGTAGTCTTCACCTGCACAAAGCTGTGGTGGTGACGCCGTCTTGGGCTCCACGAGGACCTTCGTCTTGCAGTCCCTGGTCTTGGTCTTGTTGCACTGAAAATGCAACCTTTGCCTGATGCCTCGGTACTCCGCGGCTGCGCTTGCCTCCTTTGCACCAAAGAGGAAACAAGGACGCTGCACGAGCTGGCGCCTGCCTGGCGCCCACCTGGTGTCAATCGTCATGGCTCACGTCACGAGAGCCTTGTGAGGTTCGCCTCGCCTTGATATCTCCGCCCCTCACGAGCCTGCCTGACTAGGCCGCTTGGGAGGAGGTCTTGCGTCACCCGCCTCGCGAGGCTTGGACCCTCGCGAGGGTGTTGGATGCTTTATTGGTGAAGATGGGCCGTACGGCCTGCTGGCTCGGCCACGCCATGGGCCGCAGGCGGGCAGGTCTGGGGACCCCCGTTCCCAAAACGCCGACACCCTCGATGCCCGTGTGAGTTTCGATAAAGCTGCAAGGTCCAGAGAGCTTGTTGCGAAGCCCTCTCCCACAGAAAATGAGAAGAAGAAGAAGAAGAAGAAGAGGAGGAAGAAGAAGAAGTTGCACCAGCAGCAGGGCATTATGGATGGATGAACTATTTCCTCTCTTGTAAAAAAATTTCCTCTCTGTGTATATATTGATATAGATGTACTATTTCGATGCTGTGCATGTCTTTGGAACAAGTAGTAGCATAGGTCTGCTTGACAATAAGGAACTATTTATCCGCCTAGCTTTCTCTACTACTCCTTTAAGTGATCGATATGCAATGCATGTGTCCGTAGACATGATAGCTTGTCCATGGAAGTTCAACTACGGCGACCATCACGTTTCATCCACTGCCATTCACGATTCACACGACCCCTCTCCAACCCACGGCACCAGGTCCCCCGACGTGCGCCTCACCCCTCTCGGCTAGACCGCCCCTCTGCCTTTGTGTGCATGACATGTGGGCCACCTGAAATGCGGCGAGCAAAAAGTGTCTACCACAGCCACACGTGATTCCCACGAGGCCGCTCGAACCCATGACACCACACTTCCCCCGACCTACGGCTCACCCCTCTCGGTCCCACTGCCCCTCTGCCTTCCAGAGCATTACATGTGGACCAGCCACCTATCGGGTCCACATGTTATTGACTCAAAGGAAGGTGTAGTAATGCACTGAAGCTGAGTCCCGAGGGCCCCGAGAGGGAAATGTAACTCCTGCGCCAGGCCTTGTGGTGCTAACGCTGCAAGAACTCATGCCGAACTCAAGATTTGTTTCTTACTAGTACATGTACGCAATGATTTAATGGACATTGTAATCTCATCATGTGATGGGGAGCTCTAAATTTGAATTTGAAACTTATAAAACAAAAAATTCGAAACAAATAAAGTATGCCGCTGCCGTTTGAAGTCGTCCTTCGCGAAAGGAAGCGGGAGGAAATTTTCAGGCTGCCGTTGGAGATGCTCTTATGCTGGAAATAATAGAGTCGCATCCAATCCATTTGAGTTAATTGCGAGTATGATTCTCCCTCTATTAAAAGTTAATTGTATGTACAATGCACGTGACTTGCAGGGTGCCTACAGCTTCGTACAGAAAGTAAAAAAGAAACGAATCCATTCTTAATCTTGTATTCTAAGTACTTTGTGGATTCCAACTGTCAGTACAGTAGTGAAAGAAGTATATATTAAATATAAATAATATATAATACAAAAATCTATAGTTAAAGACAGAATTGGAACTCAGGTCCTCGCGTTGCAAGCATGCGGTGCTAACTAGTCTAGCACATTTTTGTTGTGGACCATGTTGGAGATATATCTCTATGTCTACTCTTATACTCCCTCCGTTCCTAAATATTTGTCTTTTTCAGATTTGAAATGGACTACCACATACAGATGTGTATGCAGACATATTTTAGTGTGTAGATTCACTCATTTTGCTCCGTAACTAGTCACTTGTTGAAATCTCTAAAAATACAAATATTTAGGAACAAAGGGAGTAGAAAACAGAATTGGTGATGATGGTGTGCGTGCCATCCTGCAATATAGGTCATCAGATTTTAATATAACAGATAGGAAGGAAACTATGGCAATTTTGCAATAAGATACCCACACCCCTCTCCACATTTGCAAATAAGGCCTTCCCTCGTTCATCATTTTCTCTCACAATATAAACTACTCATACAAATGCATGTTGATGTTCCGTGCAACACATGGGAATCTAGACAGTTTCTTTTAAAATAGTTACTGCAATAATTTGGTTGAAGTGCTATATTTTATGTATGTCCTGAATGATTACAGATTCACTAGTAGTTACAAAGAAAAGGTTGCCTGGTTAATTAATAGAAAACAGGGTTGAAACTATCAGATGAGGCCGGTAAAAACAAGGCACACTGGATTCAGCGTCATCGTCACTACAACTGTGCACGCGATAGAAGTCTACATATCGACGGGGCTATGGAGAGAAAGACATATCAAGTGTGTTTGAACAAGGCATAGAGACACAACTAGCGCACGCGTGTGTGTGTATAAGAGAGAGAGAGAGGGAGAGAGAGAGAGAAACCAGTTGATAGATTAAGATCAAGATCGAGTGTGTGTTTGAGAGAGAAGCCAGTAGATATGTTACTATCAAGATCGAGGTGCCACCCTACTCCTTCGGTGTTGGGTAGTGTACATGTGTGTGTGTTTGAGAGAGAAGCCAGTAGATAGATTAGTATCAAGATCAAGGTGTCACCCTCTTCCTTCGGTGTCAGGAAGTCTGTGTGTGGGTGTGTGTGGGGGGGGCAGTGACACTTAGATATAAGGACAAGGAGTTTGTGTGACACGTAGCTATATTAAGGGATAGGTAGATAGCATGTGTGCGATGCATACTTAAAGCATCACGGAGATAAACAAATGGTATGCATGCAAGTGTCGGAAAAAAAGAGAGAAACAATGTCCACGCGCGCGCGCATGTGTGTGTGTGTCAGAGACAGAGAGATAGAGAGAGAGAGAGATCTCAAAACAAAAGGTGCTCTGTTGGAATCCCATTGTATGTATTCATATTGTTCCAGAACTCGAGTTAACCTTAGGCATATGTGTGAGAGACATAATTACACTTTCAGACATTAGTGGCCGTGGGTGGGCGGAATCAAAGGGGTGGGCGTGTTCAAGAGAGAGAGCGTATGTGTTTCTGTGAGAGACTTGTAGGACGGGGTAGAAAGACGAACTCTAACCTTGACAGAGGGAGAGAAATACACGAAATGTGCATGTGTGATTCCGATGCACACGGAGAAATGAGATATGTATGCGTGTGAGAGAGATTGCACAATTCATTCACGTATCACTACCTAGCAATCGTGGAAGTGCATCGCTTGAACATAAATCAATATATACTTCATATTGTGGCCAAAGATACAATATCGATTCAACGCTATAAAGATTGGACACTCACATAACACATTTTTCCCTAAATAATCCTTTTCAATTGTGCATGCCAAAGTTACAGTGATGTTTCTTCAAACAACTAATGTAGCTATCATGTACATGCATTACTGTAGAAGGCTGCTAACCCGACACTACGATCAAAGACCCTTCGACAAAACTATGTGCGATGCAATAATTGCAAATGGTGGTGTAAAAACCCGTCAAAAAAGGTGCAAAACGTTGGCGATGGAGGATGCATCAAACACGGTTCAGATTTTAGTTGTGTGTGCGATGCAGGGCATACGGTGCAGTTCAATTACTATTTGTGATGATGAGGAACAAAAGAAATGGGCAGCCAGATGAAGGTGTGTGCGATATACAGCAGACGGTTCACTCGGATGAACTATTTGTGATTAGGCAACACAAAAAAAACAGTTAGCCAGATCAAGGTGTGTGCAATATACGGCATGCGGTTCACTCGAACAAACTGTTTTCTTTGAGCCAACAGAACAGAAACGGTTCAATATAACAAGATGTGTGTGATACGCGGCAAACAGGTCTGTAATCAGAAATGTGTGTGAGGAGCGAGAACAACACAGACGATTGCTGCTAATAAGCCATGTGTTTTGTGGGCAAACGCTTGGTGGTATACAATTGTAAGCGATTGATGAAATCATCACCGATGGGTTCCCATGTATGGTTCGTGTGCGATATCATTGCACACAAAACAACAACATATGTACTTACAAGTTATAAGGACTTGGTTCCATAAACAGATTGAACATCGAAGTACATATGTGGCTAGTACACACATGACCTTTGCACACACGAAAGTACATTTCAAAATGCCTAGGAAACTCAAATAATGTATAAAAAGGCAAAACAAACTGTGAATAATTTCATATTTTTAGGACGACGCTACTATATGTAGTTGCATGTTACCTTTGTAAAATAAATCAAGGCGGGAAGAGACAACGTATGTTGTTTCACACACATAGGTGACAAGGTCCCTCTCGGAACTATGAGCCTTTTTGAGAGAAGCTCCGATTTGTAAGAAGTATGTACCAAAACTTGTCCCAAATTGGACTAATTTTTTACCACAATATGTTGGTGCTATGACATAACACGATGCCAAGTTTCATGATTTTGAGGTGAGTTTTTGATTTAAAGTAATTTTAAAACCAGGTTTCTCAATGTTTACTGTCGAGTCGGCACTGCCCTGGATAGGCTTTTTCCTCATGGGTCCCAAATGATAAATCCAAATCTGTGACTACCATGCAGCTTTTCTTATTAAGAATTATAGCCCATTTGGTGTGCAAGCTGAAAAATAAGTTTGTGGGTGCTGGTGGGCACTAAGAACTTGCGGTTCTGTAATGAACAAAGATCTCAAGGATCTCGCGAGAGTGATTTTCTTTCCCTATGTTGTGAATGCTTATAATATTTATGTCTTAATTAAACAAATGGAAAGCCATTGGCCTAGTATGAAAGAAAATATTGGTCAAAGTAGAGTTGAGAAGGGCAAGAATATCTAACTCCAACTAACAAACAGTACAAAAGCACAAGGATTAATTTCTCATCAGGTTTAGAAAAAAATCATGATTGAACAGGACAATGACATCTAACTCAACCAAAGTTTTCAGCAGTCATAATCAAATGGATTGGTCTGATCCATAAAATCAAGATCCCTGGCCAGAAATTCTACTAGTCCATGATGACAAGCTGTTGTAAATAGAAGCCGAGCACGATCAGAAGCCCTTAGGTCCACCTGAAACTTCTTTTTATGTTGTTCAACACTTTCAGCCGTAAGAAATTTCTTGTTGAAAAACTTAATCCTCACAGACAATAGTGTCCTCGCATTCAACATGAAGAATGTGACAAAGCTATTGTTTGCATTGTTGGATGCATATCCTTCCAGTGTTACTGTCTTCAAATGAATGTCATGAGATTTGAGAAAATCCCGGTGCTTCTTCATCCATCGATTGGTTATACCTTCTTCTCCAGGTGTTAGTGCCTAAATAGAGATGAAGATTGAAAATAGTTAATGTCTAAAAAACATTATGCTGAAAGAGTGATAGCTGAACGGTTAATTATAGTACACTATATATGGGTTTTCAATCTGCATGAAATCATCACCTTTGTATACAAATTCTCTAGACATGGAAAGCATTGCAGCAAGGCAATAATGATGTTGAGATCAAAACACCACATATTGATATATAAGGTTTTGACAGAATCCACCACCACTGATAGGATGGACAAGCGCTTCATTGAGCATAGAACATAATATTAGCACTGAAAGTGTACTCCAAGATGATACTTAACTTATGCGCACAAATGAAAAATGCAAATTACAAAAGTGTACGTGAATAATATACAATACCTCAATAGGTGTGGAGGCAAACACCATCTCAAACCATTCAAACGGATCACTAATTGCACCCAAGGTCTCCAGTTTAGGCATAGAGACCATAGTTATTTGTGAAGGTTTATAACAACAATCAAGGAGCAACCTTTGAAGTGAAGGGGCGTCTTTGATGATGAGCTCATGCCCTTCAAAATGAATTGCAATGCTTACAAGGTGAGATGACTTTATTTTGAGACAAGGGATATGGATTCCTAGTCCAAAATAAGCACCAAAGGCTGCAGTGCAGGGCAACTAGAGTGGATGATGCTGTGAAGTGAGGCCACCGACAGATCAACCAACACAAGCACAAGTTTTTTCAGCAGTGGCAGTCGAAGCATTTGTACCAGATAGTTTGCTAGATGGCACCGGGTCAAAGTGGCGGTGTGGAGAGAGGAGGAAAACCATGAGATGGGCATCGATGGTGAGGGCACAGATGCAGCTCTTGGTGGTTGTAACACCCACGATGTGGCTATATCTCCCACGTGTCGGAGCACGACTTAGAGGCATAACCGCAAAGTAGGCATGTCGCAAGAGGGGTAATCTTTACATATCCCATGTACTGAATAAGAAAGAGATAAAGAGTTGCCTTACAATCGCCACTTCACACAATACATAAATATAGCATTACATCATCCAGAATACAATCAAGGTCTGACTACGGAACCAAAATAAAGACAACCCCAAATGCATAGATCCCCGATCGCCCCAACTGGGCTCCACTACAGATCATCCAAAAAAGACACATAGTAACGTCCTGAATCCTCGTCGAACTCCCACTTGAGTTCGGTCGCGTCCCCTGCACTGGCATCGTCGGCACCTGCATCTGGTTTTGGAAGTAATCTGTGAGTCACGGGGACTCAGCAATCTCACACCCTCGCCATCAAGACTATTTAAGCCTATGGGTAGGAAAAGGTAGTGAGGTAGATCTGAAGCAAGCACTAGCATATAAAGTGGCTAACTTACGCAAATGAGAGCGAGAAGAGAAGAAAAGCACGGTCGAGAAACTATAAAGATCAAGAAGTGATCCTGAAACTACTTACGTTCAAGCATAACACGAGACAGTGTTCTCTTCCCGGACTCTGCCGAAAAGAGACCATCACGGCTACACACACGGTGTTTCATTTTAAATTAAGTTAAGTGTCAGATTTTCTACAACCGGATATTAACAAATTCCCATCTGCCCATAACCGCGGGCACGGATTTCGAAGTTCAAACCCCTACAGGAGTGTCCCAACTTAGCCCATCACAAGCTCTCACGGTCAACGAAGGATATTCCTTCTCCCAGGACGACCCGATCAGACTCGGAATCCCGGTTACAAGACATCTCGACAATGGTAAAACAAGACCAGCAAGTCCACCCGCTGTGCCAACAAATCACGATAGGACTTGCACATACCTCGTTCTCAGGGCACACCCGATAAGCTAAGCGTACGGGAGCCAACGTAACCCAAGTTTCCAAGGGACGGCCCCGCACGGTGCTCTAGTTTGTACCAACACTCAGAGGAGCACTGGCCGGGGCTTTAAATGAAGATGACCCTTGAGTACGCGGAACCCAAGGGAAAAAGGCTTAGGTGGCAAATGGTAAAACCAAGGTTGGGCCTTGCTGGAGGAGTTTTATTCAAGGCGAACTGTCAAGGGGTTCCCATTATAACCCAACCGCGTAAGGAACGCAAAATCAAGGAACAATACACCAGTATGATGGAAACTAGGGTGGCATGAGTGGAACAAAATACTAGGCATAAGGCCGAGCCTTCCACCCTTTACCAAGTATATAGATGCATTGAAGTAAACAAGATATAATAATGATATCCCAACAATAAACATGTTCCAACAAGGAACAAACTCCATCTTGACCTGCGACTAGCAATGCTATAAGAGGGGCTCAGCAAAGCGGTAACATAGCCAAACAACGGTTTGCTAGGACAAGGTGGGTTAGAGGCTTTACATGGCATAGCAATAGAGCGAGCAACTAGCAAGCAAAGATAGAAGTGATTTCGAGGGTATGGTCATCTTGCCTGCAAAGTTCTCTGAGTTGACGTAAGCTTGATCCTCGTAAGCGTACTCAACGGGTTCCTCGATCACGAACTCGTCTCCCGGATCTACCCAAAGTAAGAGCACAAGCAAAGGAAACCATAATCAACCACGGTGCAATGCGCAAGCAATTTGATGCAAACATGCCATGATATGCGACATGTGATATGCAATGCATATGCGTGCTTCGGAAGGAAAAGATTAAACCAGGCATCAACTTGGCAAACCAAGTGTGCCTCTGGAAAGATGAGTTGATTTCGGTCGAAATCGATATAAAGATCACCGGAATCGGATGCATGGTTTGCAAATGGCAAGCAAAACAAGAATGGCACAATTCTGCGATTAACAGCACGATGCCATCTAGAATGCAACAAGAAACTAATCTACTGCACTCCAAAAAAGCAACAAAGCACATGACAGTGATCTGCTGAAGATGCTTGAGAAAAGATGAACATTGAGCTACAGCTAAATCACAAAAGAGCAGGTTCAAACAAGCATGGCAAAAGTGCAAAAGATAACAGCATCACAGACTTGAAAATAACAACATGCCAGGAATTAACATCAGGAAGCAAAGTTTAGAGCAAGATAACAACATGCTACAGGATCAGATCATAGAAATACAAGGCATGCCATGAATTTAATCAAAGCATATAACAAAAGTCCCTTACTGACCATAAGCCAAAAAGAATCAGAAGATATGATGGCACCCATGTAAACATAGCAAGTTCCGTTAACAGATTCAGACTTAGCAGAAAACTGGACATGGCGAAAGCAGAATTATGAAGGCCTCTTTGCGAGCTCAATTCACTCACCACAAGGCATTGCATGATAAACTAAGCATACTACCATCAAGAAGACATGATCATGAAGCTAACCAAAGCAATAACAAGCTCATAGCATGCATGGACCAACTACAACAACCTTGGAAAAATTGATTAACACGTAAACTATCTGCCAGGAACATTTTATAGAAAACATAGAGCAAGATTGAGTCATGCTAGGGCACTCCATAAATGCAAACAGGGGCATGGATGGATAGAGCACAACCATATGCCAAAATCATCCTTACTGAACATACTCAAAAGAAGCATGGATCACTCTGAAGCAACACAAATACATGGCATAAAAATAACAGCAGAGCAAAGACTTAGTGAAATTCTATGTCTCTGAAATCAGCAATATCACGAGAGGTAGTTTGCATGCTTGTGCTAGTCACCACAGTGATCAAAAAAATACATGGCATACACCCCTGTAAATATGGCATGGCATAGCCCAAAACACATGTAGAGGTCATGCCCATATGCAGCACTCTGGCATCAACAGGAACTAATATGGCATGACAAATGCTCACAATCTGCTAAGTAACAGGAACTAATATTTTATAGCACTCTTGCATCAACAATTTGGGAATCAAGATGGACTCAACAAGCATGGCACAATGGAACAAAATAAAGAGCACATCATGACGAACATTTTGATATTTCATGCATGCAAAACGGAGCTACGGTGATAGAGTTATGGCATGTTGAACAGGGCTTGAAAATGTTGCACGGGAAAGACTTAGGCAAAATTTCAACCTCCAGATCTAGGGTTTCATTGTAGCATGCAGATCGAGGATCACTGGAGTTGGAGGTCGCCGGAGTGGTTCTCGCTGGAGCAGAGGATGGACTTGCCGGACCCGGGTCGGGGACGGCGGGGACGGTGAGCTGCGGGCACGGGCGAGGTCACCGGAGTGCGGCTGACGGTGCACCGCGGTGCTAGGAGGGCGGCGGTGGCTGGCCGGAGGAAGATCGGCAGCGAGGTGGCGCTGGCGTGCCGGCGGAAAGCGGCGGACGGCGGCGGGGAGGTGCGGCTCCGCTCGGGCGGCGCGAGCGCGCAAGGAGGTGGAAGGGCAACGCGGGGGCGGCACGGGACACGTGGCGTGTGGGGATTGGTGTGGAGCGGCGGCGAGATTTGTCCAGCGGCGGCCAGACGTCTCCGGTGATGGTGGGGCGAAAAATTAGTGTTTGGACTATGAGATTTCGGGGGGAGGTGCAAATATATAGGTAGAGGGAGCTAGAAGAGTCCAAATGAGGTGCAGTTTTTGGCCACGCGATCATGATCGAATGGCCAAGAGGATGGAGTCGGTTTGGATGGGTTATGGGCCATTTTGGAGGGGTGTTGGGCTGCAACACACATGAGGCCTTTACGGTTCCCCGGTTAACCGTTGGAGTAGCAAACGGACTCCAAATGGCACGAAACTTGACAGGCGGTCTACCGGTGGTGTACCAAGGCCACTTGGCAAATCTCGGTCCATTCCGAGAATTTTTAGCACCCGCTCCTGAAAAGAGACAAGAGGGGGCGCCAGAGGACGTAGGAGTGCCGAATTGCAAAACGGACAACGGGGAAAATGCTCGGATGCATGAGACGAACATGTATGCAAATGCGATGCACATGATGACATGATATGAAAAGCATGACATGGAAAAAATGCAAAACAAAGACAAAACCCAACCACGAGGGAATATCATAACTTAGAGCTGAAAATGGCAAGAGTCGGAGTACAAATATGGTAAGTTACATCCGGGGTGTTACAACACTCCACCACTACGAAAGGATCTCGTCCCGAGATCTAGGACTGAAAGAACTCCGGGTATTCGGAACGGAGGTGGTCCTCGCGTTCCCAGGTGGCTTCTCGGTTGGAATGGTGTGACCACTTCACTTTCAGGAATTTGATAGACTTGTTGCGAGTCTTGCGCTTGGTTTCTTCGAGGATAGCAACGGGGTGCTCATGATAAGACACGTCTTCTTGGAGGTCAATCTCTTCGAAGTTGATGGTGCGGTGAGGAGTCTTGAAACACTTGCGAAGCTGTGACACGTGAAACACGTCGTGCACATTTGCAAAGTTGGATGGAAGCTGATGTTGATAGGCGAGGTCGCCTCTTTTGCCAATGATCTTGAAAGGACCCACGTATCTAGGGGCAAGCTTCCCTTTGATACCGAGGCGACGAGTGCCTTTCATTGGAGAGACGCGGAGGTAGACATGGTCTCAGATCTCGAAAGCCAAGTCATGATGCTTGCTATCATAATAACTCTTCTGGCGCGATTGCGTGGCTTTGATATTTTCACGGGTGGCTTTGCACATTTCTTCAGCTTCTGTGATTAAGTCATTGCCAAGAAGTTGGTGTTCACCAGTCTCTGACCAATTAAGAGGAGTACGACAGTTTCTGCCATAGAGAATCTCGAATGGGGCCTTGCCCGAACTCGCTTGAAAGTTGTTGTTGTAGGAGAACTCGGCATATGGAAGACAATCTTCCCACTTCATACCGAAAGAAATGACACAAGCCCTGAGCATATCTTCAAGAATTTGATTTACTCGCTTGACTTGTCCACTAGTTTGAGGATGGAAGGTTGTGCTGAAGCGAATGTTCATGCCCATGGTCTTCTGGAAGGAGTCCCAGAACTTAGAAGTAAAGATGCTTCCATGATCTCAAGATATCAACTACGGAATGGCGTGCAAGGAGACAATCCTGGAGGTATATAGCTCTGCCAACTGAGCTGCTGTGATAGATTCTTTGATAGGAATAAAATGAGTCACTTTAGTAAGCTTGTCGATGACAACAAAGATAGCATCATTTCTACGTTTGGACTTGGGAAATCCAGTCATGAAGTCCATCTCAATATGATCAAACTTCCATTCTGGAATGGCAAGAGGTTGGAGGAGACCGGCTAGTCGTTGGTGTTATGCTTTCATTCTTCTGCAGACATCACATTCATTCACGAGTGAGAATCAAACTATTGTAGTAAGCTTTTCTGCTCAAAGCGTCTGCAATGACGTTGGCCTTGCCTGGAGTATATTCAATACTCGAATTATACTCTTGAATCATCTCGACCCAATGAGTCTGCCTGAGGTTGAGGTTGGGTTGAGTGAAGATGTACTTGAGGCTCTTATGATCCGTGAAGATGTCCACTTTCCTTCCCAGCTAGAGATGTCTCCATGTTAACAGAGCATGGACAACTGCCGCCAACTAGAGGTCATGAGTGGGGTAGTTCTTTTCATTGGGCTTCAATTGGCGAGAGGTATAGGCCACAACTTTCTTCTCTTGCATTAACACAGCACCGAGACCTTGCAGGGAAGCATCACAGAAAACTTCGAATGGTTTGGATTCATCAGGAGGAGTCAGAACTGGAGCTGTGACTGACTTCTCTTTGAGGGTGTTGAAAGCGATATCACATTCAGGCGTCCAGACATACTTAACATGCTTCTGGAGGAGGTTGGAAAGAGGCTTCGTGATCTTAGAGAAATTCTCAATGAATCTTCTACAATAGCTTGCAAGCCCAAGGAAACTGCGGAGCTGCTTCACATTCTGAGGCGGTTCCCAATTCACGATTGCAGACACCTTCTCAGGATTAACAGCTATGCCATTGGCGGAGATGATATGTCCAAGGTAGAGAACCTCATCGAGCCAAAACTCTCACTTTGAAAACTTTGCATAGAATTGATTCTCTCTGAGTTTGTACAGCACCAATCTCAAATGCTTGGCATGATCCTCTTTGTTCTTGGAAAAGACCAAAATATCATCGAGATAAACCAAGACGAAATCATTTGTGTAAGGGTTGAAGATGAAGTTCATCATGCTAGAGAACATTGGAGGAGCATTGACAAGGCCGAAAGACATGACAGTGTATTCATAGGAACCATAGCTTGTTCTGAATGCTGTCTCGGGGATATCTTGTTCACGAATGCAAATCTGATGATAACCCATACGGAGGTCAAGCTTGGAGAATACTTGAGCACCTTTGAGTTGTTCAAAAAGCTCGTTGATGTTGGGAAGTGGGTACTTGTTCTTTATGGTCTTCTTGTTCAATGGGCGGTAGTCGACACAAAGTCGGTCCGTGCCATCGTTCTTCTTGACAAAAAGAACACCACAACCCGATGGAGAAGAACACGGTTGGATCAGACCCATACGCTCTTGTTCATCGAGTTGTTTCTTCAGCTCCTTCAACTCTTCTGGTCCAAGCTTGTAAGGACGTTTGCAAACAGGTTCCGTGCCAGGCTCAAGATCGATGACGAATTCAACTGGCCGGTGAGGAGGCATTCCTGGAAGCTCTTCTGGAAAGACGTCTTGATATTCACAAACGACTGGAATCTGAGAGATGGCATTCAACTCGCCCTTCTCATTGAGAGAAAACAGTCGAATGGTATCATCACGAGCTGCATAGATGATCACATCCTCCGACGAGTGTGTCAATTGAATCTGCCTGGCAGCACAATCAAGCTGAGCCTTGTGCTTAGAAAGCCAGTCCATGCCGAGAATTAGATCAATATCCGAGTGACCAAGGACCATTGGAGAATACAGAAATCTATAGTCACCCACCTCGATAGAAACATTCGGGATCATCGTGGTAGCCTCATAGACCTGGCCGGAGAAACCCCTGCCATGGGTTTACCCAACATTTCCGAAACGATGTCACGCTTTGAAACAAACGATCTTGACATGAAATAATGCGATGCACCAGTATAAAAAAGGACTTTTGCAGGAGTAGAGTTAACTGGAAAGTTACCCATGATCACTTCTGAAGAGTCCTCTGCCTGAGCTGCGTTCATCATGTTGACCTTTGCAAACTTGGGATTATACTTGACCACTGCATTGCTAGCAGATCTCACAGGAGGAGGAGGCGGAAGGCGCCTTTGGTTGAAGCATTTGTTCGCATAGTGCCCTTTCTGCTGACACTTGTTGCACGTAACCTCTAAGAGCGGACGGTGATAAGGAGCACTTAACCATGGGGCATGAGGCGGAGCTTTGTTCTGATAGCCTGGGTTGGGTGGATGGTAAGATCCATTGCCACCTTTAATCTTCTGGTGGTAAGGCTGACGGAATGGAGGAGGAGGCAACCAAAACTTTTGCTGCTTAGCTGCCACTTGAGTTGAAGAAGTAGAAGGAGTTGCATCCCTGACTCTCTTCTTGGAAGCATCGCACTTGATCTGAGCAGCTTCTTGCTTTAGTGCATGTAGTAGAAATCATCATACTTGGTCGGCTCAAAAAGCACGAGAGCTAGTTGCAGATCTTCTCTGAGGCCACCTCTGAATTGATAAATCATGCTCTTCTCATCAGGGACGTCTTGTTTGGCGAAGCGAGCGAGCCTCTGGAACAGGATGTTGTATTGGTAAACAGACATACTACCTTTCTTCAGATTGCGGAACTCCTCGCGCTTACTCTCAGCAACACTTTGAGGAATGTGGTGAGCTTTGAGGTCCCGGCGGAAATCATCCCAAGTAATCGCACGACCTCCTCTAGAATCTTTGTATTGTTGATACCACTCAGCAGCTTGGTCTTTGAGTTGGAACGAAGCAAACTTGAGAAAGTCCTCAGGCCTGACATTGCTACACTCAAAATGTTTGCGGATATCCACGAGCCAATCGTCAGCATCTGTGGCCTCGACACGGTTACTGAAGGACTTCGGCTGGTTTGCGAGGAACTGGTTGAGGGTAGCAAACTGAGCTTGATTGTTTCCTTGGCCTTGATTTCCTTGGTTGCACTCTTGCAAGAGTTGCAAAAGCATCTGTGTGTTGGCGTTGGTGGCGGCCATGAGAGCTTGCCATGCCTCTGGAGGTGGAGGTGGTGGTGGAGGTTCCGGATTCTGACGCGTTGGAGGAGCCATCCTGAAGAGGTTGAAATCCGTTAGCATCTTGAAAGACATATATTCAAGCTGAATCAATGGATCAAAATTGCAACATATAGCCTTAACATCCGAACAAGAATGAAGGAATGAAATCCAAACTAAATCATCACACTTCCATAAATTGAGAAGCCACTTAGATAGAGGTAGATGAATAATGCAACAAGGTACGGATATGAGCAAATAATTGGTAAGGATTACCCAATCACAAACCAAATATCTGCGGGAAGAAATACTAGAGCTATAAGAATTCCGACCTATGTAACTCCCGAAATTTCCAGTTATGCAATCACGTGCTGGGGATACAGGGGAAGCATAATATCTCACCCAAAACTAGCAAATCCTACATCTAGTTGTATCCATCCTTCAACACATAACCAAGAAACCCTCGGAAATTATTTACCTCAACCTTCGAAAAGCATCCATTATACGAGTTATGGCAATACTCCCGAACTCCCGCCCTAGTACTGGGTGGCGTCGAGGTTATCACACCAACAACTGCATAAAGGAGATTTTCGATGTCGGCGAACTCAGGTATTCTAGAACTGCAACGATAAAATTGTGATGACAACACCTCGGAGCTCAACTCCCCGGGACACTGCCACAACCCCTAAATGTTAGGAGGCACCAAGAACAATGTTCTCGTCACAAAACCATCGGAATGATTCCAAGATACCCGCGTGATCCTAATTTTTTTCGTGAAATTTGAGAAGAGAAAAGTCAAAACTCTATGTAAGGAAGCCTTGCCAGAGCGATGAAGGGACTGAGGAGTAAAAAGAATCGTACTCTCTGATATATATAATCCTATAAGACTCAAAATATTTTTCTAGACTCACCAACGCCAGTGATTCGATCAAGCAGGGGGATCCTTAGTCGGGGAAGGCTCTAATTACAAACTTGTAACACCCACGATGCGGCTATATCTCCCACGTGTCGGAGCATGACCGCATAGTAGGCATGTCGCAAGAGGGGAAATCTTTACACATCCCATGTACTGAATAAGAAAGAGATAAAGAGTTGGCTTACAATCGCCACATCACAAAATACATAAATATAGCATTACATCATCAAGAATACAATCAAGGTCCGACTACGGAACCAAAATAAAGACAACCCCAAATGCATAGATCCCTGATCATCCAAACTAGGCTCCACTACTGATCGTCCAGAAAAGACACATAGTAACGTCCTGAATCCACGTCGAACTCCCACTTGAGTTCGGTCGCGTCCCCTGCACTGGCATCGTCGGCACCTGCATCTGGTTTTGGAAGTAATCTGTGAGTCACGGGGGCTCAGCAATCTCACACCCTCGCGATCAAGACTATTTAAGCTTATGGGTAGGAAAAGGTAGTGAGATGGATCTGCAGCAAGCACTAGCATATACGGTGGCTAACTTGCGCAAATGAGAGCGAGAAGAGAAGCAAAGCACGGCCGAGAAACAATAAAGATCAAGAAGTGATCCTGAAACTGCTTACGTTCAAGCATAACACGAGACCGTGTTCTCTTCCCGGACTCCGCCGAAAAGAGACCATCACGACTACACACACGGTTGTTTCATTTTAAATTAAGTTAAGTGTCAGGTTTTCTTCAACTGGATATTAAAAAATTCCCATCTGCCCATAACCGCGGGCACGGCTTTTGAAAGTTCAAAACCCTGCAGGGGTGTCCCAACTTAGCCCATCACAAGCCTTCACGGTCAACGAAGGATATTCCTTCTCCCCGGACGACCCGATCAGACTTGGAATCCCGGTTACAAGACATCTCGACAATGGTAAAACAAGACCAGCAAGACCACCCGCTGTGCCGACAAATCCCGATAGGAGCTGCACATATCTTGTTCTCAGGGCACACCGGATAAGCTAAGCATACGGGAGCCAACGTAACCCAAGTTTCCAAGGGACGGCCCCGCACGGTGCTCTCGTTTGGACCAACACTCAGAGGAGCACTGGCCGGGGGTTTAAAATAAAGATGACCCTTGAGTACGCGGAACCCAAGGGAAAAAGGCTTAGGTGGAAAATGGTAAAACCAAGGTTGGGCCTTGCTGGAGGAGTTTCCTTCAAGGCGAACTGTCAAGGGTTTCCCATTATAACCAAACCATGTAAGGAACGCAAAATCAAGGAACATAACACCGGTATGACGAAAACTAGGGCGGGAAGAGTGGAACAAAACACCAGGCATAAGGCCGAGCCTTCCTCCCTTTACCAAGTATATAGATGCATTAAAGTAAACAAGATATAATAATGATATGCCAACAATAAACATGTTCCAACAAGGAACAAACTCCATCTTCACCTGCAACTAGCAACGCTATAGTAGGGGCTGAGCAAAGCGGTAACATAGCCAAACAACGGTTTGCTAGGACAAGGTGGGTTAGAGGCTTGACATGGCAATATGGGAGGCATGATATAGCAAATGGTAGGTATCGTGGCATAGCAATAGAGCGAGCAACTAGCAAGCAAAGATAGAAGTGATTTCGAGGGTATGGTCATCTTGCCTGCAAAGTTATTCGAGTTGACGTAAGCTTGATCCTCGTAAGCGTACTCAACGGGTTCGTCAATCACGAACTCGTCTCCCGGCTCTACCAAAGCAAGAACACAAGAAAAGGAAACCACAATCAACCACGGTTCAATGCGCAAGCAACATGATGCAAAACATGGCATGATATGCGGGGTGTGATATGCAATGCATATGCGTGCTTCGGAAGGAAAAGATTGAACCAGGCATAAACTTGGCAAACCAAGTGTGGTGCTAGAAAGATGAGTTGATTTCAGTCGAAATCGATATAAAGAATCCCCGGAATCGGATGCACGGTTTGCAAATGGCAAGAAAAACAAGAATGGCACAATTCTGCGATTAACAACATGATGACATCTAGAATGCAACATGGAACTAAGCTACTGCACTCCAACATAGCAACAAAGCACATGGTAATGATCTACTCGAGATGCTTGACAAAAGATGAACACTGAGCTAGGTCTAAATCTCACAAGACCAGGTTCAAACAAGCATGCAAAAAGTGCAAAAGATAATAGCATCACAGACTTAGTGAAAATAACATTCCAGGAATTAACATCAGGAAGCAAAGTTTAGAGCAAGATAACAACATGCTACAGGATCAGATCATAGCAATAAAAGGAATGGCATGAGTCCACTCAAACATATAACAAAAGTTCCTTACTGACCATAAGATAAAAAGGATCAGAAGATACGATGGCACCCATGTAAACATAGCAAGTTTCGTTAACAGATTCAGACTTAGCAGAGCTCGATTCACTCACCACAAGGCATTACATGATAAATTAAGCATACTTCCAGCAAGAAGACATGATCACGAAGCTAACCAAAGCAAGAACAAGATCATAGCATGCATGGATCAACTACAACAACCTTGGCAAAATTGATTAACACATAAACAATCTCCAGGAACATTTTATAGAAAAAGTAGAGCAAGATTGTGTCATGCTTGGACACTCCATAAATGCAAACAGGGGCATGGATGGA
Source organism: Triticum urartu (assembly GCF_003073215.2). Taxonomy (NCBI): domain Eukaryota; kingdom Viridiplantae; phylum Streptophyta; class Magnoliopsida; order Poales; family Poaceae; genus Triticum; species Triticum urartu. The sequence continues at coordinate 297,413,891 of NC_053023.1, read as the reverse complement.
TAGAGCACAACCATATGTCAAAATTATACTTACTGAACATACTCAAAAGAAGCATGGATCTTTCTGAAGCAACACGAATACATGGCATAAAAATAACAGCAGAGCAAAGACTTGGTGAAATTATAAGTCTCTGAAATCAGCAATATCACAAGAGCTACTTTGCATGCTTGTGCTAGTCACCACATTGATCACAAAAATACGTGGTATAAACCGCTGTAAAGATGGCATGGCATAGCCCAAAACACATGTAGAGCTCATGCTCATATGCAGCACACATCAATTGTAGCAAAAATGACAAATGCTCATAATTTGCTAAGTAACAGGAACTAACATTTTATAGCACTCTTGCATAAACAATTTGGGTATCATGATGGACTCAAACAAGCATGGCACAATAGAAAAAAATAAACAACACATCCTGATGAACATTTTGATATATCTTGCATACAAAACGGAGCTACGGTGACAGAGTTATGGCATGTTGAACAGGGCATGAAAATGTTGCACGGAAAAGACTTGGGCAAAATTTCAACCTCTAGATCTAGTGTTTCACTGTAGCACGTAGATCGAGGATCGCCAGCGTTGGAGGTCGCCGGAGTAGAGGAGGGACTTGCCGGATCCGGGTCGGGGACGGCGAGCTACGTGCGCGGGCGAGTCGCCCGAGTGCGGGCGACGGTGCACCGCGGCGCTGGGAGGGCGGCGGCGGCCGGCCGGAGGAAGGTCGGTGGCGAGGTGGCGCTGGCGCGCCCGCGGGAAGCGGAGGACGGCGGCGGGGAGGCGCGGCTCCGCTCGGGCGGCGCGAGCGCGCAGGGAGGCGGAAGGGCGACGCGGGGCGGCCCGGGCCTGGCGGGCCGGTGGCGGAGGTGGGCGGCGTGAGACACGTGGCGCATGGGGATTGGTGCAGAGCGGCGGCGGGATTCGTCCGGCGGCGGCCAGACGTGTCCAGTGACGGCGGGGCAAAAAATTAGGGTTTGGACTGCTTGATTTTAGGGGGAGGCGTAAATATTTAGGTAGAGGGAGCTAGGAGAGTCCAAATGAGGTGCGGTTTTCGGCCACTCGATTGTGATCGAACGACCGAAAGGATGGAGGGGCTTTGGATGGTTTATGGGCCACTTTGGAGGGGTGTTGGGATGCAACACACACGAGGCCTTTACGATTCCCTGGTTAACCGTTGGAGTAGCAAATGGACTCCAAACTGCACGAAACTTGACAGGCGGTCTACCAGTGGTGTACCAAGGCCGCTTGGCAAATCTCGGTCCATTCAGAGAACGTTTTGCACCCGCTCATGAAAAGAGGCAAAAAGGGGCGCTGGAGGAAGTAGGAGTGTCGGCTTGCAAAACGGACAACGGGGAAAATGCTCGGATGCATGAGACGAACACATATGCAAATGCGATGCACATGATGACATGATATGAAATGCATGACATGGACAAAATGCAAAATGAATACAAAACCCAACCACGAGGATATATCATAACTTATAGCCGAAAATGGCAAGAGTCGAAGTACAAATATGGTAAGTTACATCCGGGGTGTTACAGTGGTAACCTATCGATGTAGTAATGGTAGAACTCAAGCTGCTGGAGTTTAACGAATTGATAGAATGTCAGCCAGGCGGCCACCATGCAGGGTATGTCCAGCAGGTAGCATGCCGGGATGCAGATGCGTTGAACGGAGCCCTCGTGGGAGGAGATGATGGCTTCGGGGAGTTGAGAATCATCATTGACAGATAGCTGACGACTGTCAGGATTAAGAGGCGCGCCGCACCACAGAGTGTGCCACCGATATGCGAGGACTTGTGTGCGGCATCCATCCTTGGTGATAGAAGGGAGATGATCTCCCCAAGGATGTCGTCTGAGAGATCACTGATGCGGTCCGCCAGAGATTCTACTGGTTCCTCAGGTCTAGGGGCGCATCTGGCTACACAGCCGGGTCCAAGATCTACATCCGTCGGTGGCGCTGGTCGGAGCCTCATCTGTGTGCATACCAATGTGAAAGAAAAAAATGGCATAAGTAGTAGGACATTCAAAATCAATTCTCAAGATAAGGTAGAAAAAAGGCACAAACATATATGTAGGACATTCAAAATCAATTCTCAAGATCTGGCCATGAATTATAAGCACGCAAGCTAACCCTAATCGGATTATTAGCAAAAATCATTTGTACAGAACAAACAATTAATCACAAACTCTATACGGATAACATTCAAACAATCAATACACTACGTGCATCTAACAGATCTTAATTACTCTGATTTCATGGACTGAGAGAACATAACCATAGGATTTGTATTCCAGCAGAATTATAGAGGGGCGGGGTGGGGGACCGGTTTTCCGTCGGAGTCACAACCATTACCGGAGTTGTTGTTGACCTCCAACTCTGGCTGGCGGGGGCACGATTGTAACGCCCTCGATGCGGCTATATCTCCCACGTGTCGAAGCACGACTTAGAGGCATAACCGCATTGAAGGCAATGTCGCAAGTGAGGTAATCTTCACACAATCCATGTAATACATAAGGGAAAGAGATACATGGTTGGCTTACAATCGCCACTTCACACAATACATGAATAAAGCATTACATCATCCAGATATAAGCAAGGTCCAACTACGGAACCAAAATAAAAGAAGACTATCCCAAATGCTACACAGATCCGATCGTCCCAACTAGGCTCCACTACTGATCAACTGGAAACGGAAACAACATAACGAACTCGATCTTCATCGAGCTCCTCCTTGAGCTCGGTTGCGTCACCTGCACGGTATCATCAGCACCTGCAAGCTGGTTTTGGAAGTATCTGTGAGTCACGGGGACTCAGCAATCTCACACCCTCGCGATCAAGACTATTTAAGCATATAGGAAGGGTAAAAGGTATGAGGTGGAGCTGCAGCAAGCACTAGCATATATGGTGGCTAACATACGCAAATGAGAGCGAGAAGAGAAGGCAAAGCATGTTCGAGAATCTATGATCAAGAAGTGATCCTGAAACTACTTACGTCAAGCATAACTCCAACACCGTGTTCACTTCCCGGACTCCGCCGAGAAGAGACCATCACGGCTACACACGCGGTTGATGCATTTTAATTAAGTTAAGTTTTAGGTTTTCTACAACCGGACATTATCAAATTCCCATCTGCCCATAACCGCGGGACAGCTTTCGAAAGTTCAATCCCTGCGGGGGAGTCCCAACTTAGCCCATCACAAGCTCTCACGGTCAATGAAGGATATTCCTTCTCCCAAGACAATCCGATCATACTCGGCATCCCGGTTACAAGACACCCTCGACAATGGTAAAACAAGTCCAGCAAAGCCGCCCGAATGTGCCGACAAATCCCGATAGGAGCTGCACATATCTCGTTCTCAGGGCACACTCAGATGAGTCTAGCTACGAGTAAAACCAACCCTCAAGTTTCCCCGAGGTGGCCCCGCAGGCAGCTCAGTTCGGACCAACACTTAGAGAAGCACTGGCCCGGGGGAGGTTAAAATAAAGATGACCCTTGAGTCTACAGAACCCAAGGGAAGGAAAAAGGCTAGGTGGGAAATGGTAAAACCAATGTTGGGCCTTGCTGGAGGAGTTTTATTCAAGGCGAACTGACAAGGCGTTCCCATTATAACCCAACCGTGTAAGGAACGCAATATCCGGGAAAATAACACCGATATGATGGAAACTAGGGTGGCAAGAGTGGAACAAAACACCAGGCATAAGGCCGAGCCTTCCACCGTTTACCAAGTATATAGATGCATTAATTAAATAAGAGATATTGTGATACCCCAACAAAATATCCATGTTCCCACAAGGAACAAACTCCAATCTTCACCTGCAACTAACAACGCTATAAGAGGGGCTAAGTAAAGCGGTAACATAGCCAAACAACGGTTTGCTAGGACAAGGTGGGTTAGAGGCTTGGCTTAGTAGTATGGGAGGCATGATAAGCAAGTGGTAGGTATCGCAGCACAGGCATAGCAAAAGAGCGAGCAACTAGCAAGCAAAGATAGAAGTTATTTCGAGGGTATGCTCATCTTGCCTGAGATCCCGCAAGGAAGACGAACAAGTCCATGAAGAAGACAAACGGACGTAGTCGAACGAATCCTCACAAACGCGACATTATCGGAACCAACCCAAAGAAGCAACACCGGAAAGAAGCACACAACAAAGTAAACAACCACCACATAATCATGGCATGATGCACAGCCAAGTATGATGCATGTCCGGTTTAATGAAGCATGCCATGGCAAAGTGCAACAAACAACACTACAAATTAAGTGGAGCTCAATATGCAACAGAGTTGCATATTGAAGAAAACACCACATGACTTATTTAGATCGATCTTGTTTATGTACCCAACAATATTAAATGTTGTTAACCATGGCAAGAGGTGAAGCAGAAGCAAACTACACAATCTAAGCAATTTAAATGGGGCCGGAACCATCAAACAACAATTCCGGTAAATTCCCATATGCATTTAGCAATTTGGTGCAACAGGAATTTTAAACATTTAAATGTTATTATCATGATGCGAATGGCATGAGCAAGTTTTATGCAATATTTATGAAAATGTTAGCAAGAGCATTATGAAGCATTTGTCACCGTGGTGGAAAGGAAAGGGGTGCCACGGCAACGATAACGAAAACGGTGCCACGGCAGTGTTCCGGTTCAGGTAACCCGATTGAGATACCGATGCGAAGGAGAAATGTGCAGATGCGTGCAAAAGATGGTGGGGCGCTCCTGGATTTTGGGTGTCCCACGAGTTGGCGACAAGGAAACGAGTGACAAATTGGACACCATGCAAACACGAGCATCTCACACATCACACATGCATTCGTTCACGGGCGGTCGTCTCGGGGTTATACCTTCGAAGCATGCATTATCGGAGCAGTTTGGGTCAAATGGTGTAGTCGTTCACGATCATCGTGGGAAGTAGTGGTACTCGTCAAAGGCACGGGAAGTAGTTGTTCATGGTTCGTTGTGGGAAGTAGTCGTTCTCGTGGCGACGGTAGTCGTTCACGTTCTTAGTTGCACAATTTTCCGTAGATGTTCGGGATCATGACGAGGGACTTGACGTCCACGGAGGCTTCGAGGGTCGACGGTAGTTGTTCTCGTAACATCGTGGAAGTAGTTGTACTCGGTGATAGTGGTACTTGGCGTTTCATTTGGTACTCTCGATCATGGTGACGGTAATCGTTCCCGTTCGTTCGGAGAGGTGCTTGCTGACTCCGAGCCCTTCACGGTCGATGGTAGATGAACTTGACGCTTGTGATGCACATGTCTCTCTCGACGGTAGTTGTACACTAGTCAGAGAGGGGCTTGTCGAAGAATCCCGGTTACAGGTTCTGTAGTCGTTCAAAGGGCCCAACACCGGGTCTTGGCGAAAACGACGGGAGGCAGGCAGCGAACAACGACACGATGTTCAGGTGTCGTCGTGGTCTTGGCGTCCAGCGACAGCAGTATAGGAAGGCAACAGCGTGGCCCAAGGTGAGGTTTCAGTAGGCCTTGGGCGTGAACTCCGGCGACGAGAAGACGAGGAACGACGATATCCCGAACGGAGGAGGTCGGCGATGATGAGCTCGAAGCGGCGCTGGAGCATGGTGACACGGCGGTCGGACGAAGCAGGGAGGCGCAATGGAGGGACTGGCTAGTGGCAGAGCTCGCCGGGTAACGGAGGCGCGGTGCTGGCGAAGGGAGGCCATTGCAGATGGGGGTGGCGCGGAGCAGCAACCTGCTGCTGGTCGCCGGCGCGGACGACACAAGGGGCGGCGGGCGTGCGGCTCCAGGGACTTGGCGCGGCGGCCTCAACAGCAAGGGGCGCGGACATGGCGGGGCCTGCTTCTCGTTGGTGCTGGTCGCTGGAGCAAGCGGCGACAAGGGCGACGCTGGGTCGCTCTTGATCGAGCGAGGGGGCTGCGGGGATTGAGCAGAAGGGTGGATCGGGAGAGGGCTACAATGTGAGGAGGGAGAGATGAGGAGCCGGGCACCCTGCAAGCTATCGATCTCTCTCTCTCTCTCTCTCTGACGGCGCTGGAAGGGAGGACCGAACGAGGGGAGAGGGAGTCTGCGAGGGGATCGGACTAGGGTTATGGAACTGGTGGGGGCGGTTGGGCCTTGGAGCCGGCCCAGTGGGAAGGGCGCCAGCTAGGCCTTGGCCAACTGGTGCGGCTGCTGGGCTCCCTCTCCTTTCCAAAATCTTCCCTTTCTTAATTTATTGTTTATATAAATAAACAACCAACAAAGGAGAAAATCTAGGGGTTTTTGGTTAGAACAAAGAGATATATAAAAATATATCTGGAACCCTGGATTTATGTAGGGTTTGAATAAATTGCTCTGGCATTTTTAGATGGTAGAAAAATAATTAGAGTTTGGATTATTCTCAAACTTCAATCATTTTTGAACCTGACCAAAACAACTTCGAATGGGATGAAATCTGACAGAGAGGGTATAGGAAAAAGGCAAGATTTATAGGGAAAAAATGAACATTAATGGAGGAGGAATAAGGTCGCTTGCAAAGACATGCAAGAAGAAGGAAGTGAGAGGGATGATGCATGGGTATGGCTTGAGAGAGAGATGACAAGGAAAATATATGAAGTTAAGTCGGATACAAGAAGAGTTGAAGAGTAATGCAATTGTGTGATGTGTGATTCCAAGTTAATGGAATATTTACAATAGCTCTCTAAATATTAGGAGGATAATGTTATAAAGAGAAGTCACTCTTCCCTCGATTTAAATGGATCGAAGATCCACACAATTTATTTTTATGAGATGTAAAAGATTCATGAGATGGCATGATGCAATGCACATGATGCAAAGATGACTGCAACAAGCATAAACAAATCACACAACGAAAACCCGGAAACCCTGGAAGGCATCTGAAGCTCCGGCCTTGGGGCGTTACAACGATCGCGCCGACGAAGTCAAGGTCGTGTTGCTGCCCGCGCGAGACCTCGGCAGCGGCAACGGAAACCTCTATGGCTAGCTTCATGCATTGCGCGGGTGCTTCACCAGCCCCGGCGTCACCACTCCCTCCGATGCTGCACTTCGACGACATCGTCATACACTCCAGAGTCCAGACGTTGGTGACCACTGTGGACCGGGGGTGCGGCCACCTATTATGGCCGGTGACTCGGGCGCACAATTAATACGGACCAGTGGGAGCGAGGCAGGCTGCAGCCAAAAGCTGTCTCACCTCCCGGTGAGCCCGCGCGGCGGACTTCTACCATTCCTACCATCATTTCACATAGCTACTCGCAGGCCTCCCCTCCAATATGCACACCTACACGCACGCCTCCCGGTATGCGTGCGTGGCGGACTGCTTGCATGTGTCCCGTCAACTCACGCCTGCTTGCACGGCACATGGGGTGTGTGGCATCACGTATATTTTTTGGTTTACTTTCTACCGCTTTACTGCTTAACTGAACCGTTTGTGTTGAAGAGATGCACAAATCCCGCATTGAACAACTCGAACACTTCCCGCTGAACCTGCGCATCAGACGAGTTTTGGATTACTAGAATTTAAAAACCAGGTATCTCAACGTTTTGTCGGCAATCAACAGTGTTGTGGTGTTTGAAATTCATTCCCATTTCTTGCATGGGACCTAATTAAGCATGCACCCAAGGACACATATTTGATTTTTCAACCAATTTATATGCACTGGAGCATGTGCATGTATTTCAAATTTGAATTATGCACATAAAATGCCTATTAAAACCAATTAATGTATAAAAATGTCCAAACGAGCCCCGAAAAATTCCAAAACTTAACACAGCACTCCTGTTGTTCTATGTTGACACTAGAAATTTTTTGAAAGCAATAAGAGGCAACGGATATCGTTTCATCCCCAAAGGTGGCACGTTCCCTACCGAAACCACCAGGCTTGTTGTGAGAAGCTCTGGTTTGTGAGAAGCTTATACTCAAACCTGCCCCAAATGGGACAAATTTTTACCACGGCATGTTGATGCTGCTCCATGATACCATGCCAAGTTTCATGAATTTCAGCTGAGTTTTGGATTTACTAGAATTTGAAAACCAGGTATCTCAATGTTTTGTCGGCAATAAACACTGCCCTTGTGTTTGAAATTCATTCCCATTTCTTTGATGGGACCTAAGCATTCACCCAAGGACACATATTTGTTTTTTCAACCAATTTATATGCACTGGAGCATGTGCATGTATTTCAAATTTGAATTATGCACATAAAATGCCTAGAAACCCTAGTTAATGTATAATATGTCCATACGAGCCCCGAAAAATACCAAAACTTAACACACAACTCCTGTTGTTCTATGTTGACACTAGAAATTTTTTGAAAGCAATAAGAGGCAACTGATATCGTTTCGTCCCCAAAGGTTCCGTGGTGTTCGAAATTCATCCCAATTTCTTGCATGGGACATAAGCATAAACCCATGGACATAAGCAGATAAAAGGTCTAGCAATTCAAACACCATTCATTGCCGCTGTGACCCCATTATGTAATTCAAATCAAGATGGAAAATCAAGTAGATCCCACACAGTTTATTATCACCAACCATGTGAGATGTTGTACAAAATATCCTAGAGCACCGTTGGTGTATAGTACGCCTATCGCTTACGCGAGAAGGTGCGTCGAGTACAATCCACAGTATTACAGCCTCGTAATCTTGAAAACATCTACCGCCTGGAAGGTTTTAATGTTTGATATCACACGATTAGTATTGCGGACTGTGTGCGATGTCTGATACTCCCGCTCTACTTCAGTCCCTTGATTCAAATTTTCAGTAGCCCCGGCATTTTCCTCCTGCCTCTGCATCCCTCACAATCTCAAAAATATCTGCTCACCCTTGATCCAAATTTTCAGTAGCCCCTCCTTGTTACTCCCGCCTAGTCAAATTTTCAGTTTTCGTAGTATTTCCTCAAACACAACCTCCCCCCCTCCACACACTCCCCAAAACCTCCGCTCACACAGACACACACCACCCCTGAAAGCATTGGTAGGTCGCCACCATCACCGGCGCCTTCATCCTCAACCTCTGCCTATGTGCCCGGGAGCTCGAGGAGCCAATGCCAAAAAGAGGTGTATCATGGACTTTCCGCCCGACGCCGGCGAGGTGGCCACCGAGGTGTCCCCGTCGTCCTCCGCGGGGTCGATCCGCCATCGCCGGTCCCCTAATCTGCCCGCGGCCGCTCCCCTACACCGGCTGGAGGACTTCCCCGTCCTCCCTCGGACCCGGCAGCCGACAAGGTCCTACCTCGGGGTCCGGCAGCGGTGGTGGGGGACGTGGGTCGCCGAGCTTACGGATTGGGAGACCCACACCCGCCGGTGGCTCGGTAGCTTCCACACGGCCGAGCTCGCGGCCATGGAGTACGACCACTAGCAGGTCCGCTACCACGGCGCGGTGGCTAGGCTCAATTTCCCCTGCGGCACACGTCCAGTCGACCTCATTCCGCCAGAGCCAGTGGTGGTGAGCTCGGCTATGGCGCGGGAGGACCGCGAGGCGTGGGAGCGCCTTGAGGCCGAGGCCGTCAACGAGGCCTACATGCAAGAGCTCCGTCGGCAGCACCCGGAGCTCGTGGTGGCGGAGCTAGCAATCTTTGCCGGCGCATATGAGGATCCGTCGTCCATCTCGTCATCCCGCTGGTTTAGCCGCCCCGTCCTCCACCTCCATGGAGCTGCTCTGAAGATCGCCTCGTCTATCGCGGCTGCTCCATCCCCACAGCACTGCCTTAACCTGCTCCATCACAACCGCAACATCCTCACCGACTCCTCGGACGAAGCCGAGGCCTACTCGGTGCCACCAAAGAGGTTGTGCACTCATCGCATCACACCTTCTCCTTAACTCAACCTCCCGGCACCGACGGTGCTCCATCCTGTACCCCCATGGAGCGACTACCTCAAAGCCGGCGCCGTTGCCGACATCTCCATGGCGGCTCTCCCCCAGTGCGAAGCCCCTTCGGCGACAGCGTGCATACCAGCCAGATGTACTACTGCTACTCCGGCTCTCGCTCGCTCGCGCTACTGCTGCTGCTGCTCTCCCCCTCGCTTGTGCTGCTACTCTGCTCCGATTTAGCTACACTTCAGTCGACTGAATTGACTTTTGGGTCTGAGGGAGTCCTGGATGAGGGGGTGTCCGGATGGCCGGACTATACCTTTAGCCGGACTCCTGGACTATGAAGATACAAGACTGAAGACTTCGTCCCGTGTCCGGAAGGGACTTTCCTTGGCGTGGAAGGCAAGCTTGGCGATACAGATATGTAGATCTCCTACCATTGTAACCGACTTTGTGTAACCCTAACCCTCTCCGGTGTCTATATAAACCGGAGGGTTTTAGTCCGTAGGACAACATACAGAACAACAATCATACCATAGGCTAGCTTCTAGGGTTTAGCGTCTCTGATCTCGTGGTAGATCTACTCTTGTACTACCCGTATCATCAATATTAATCAAGCAGGACGTAGGGTTTTACCTCCATCAAGAGGGCCCGAACCTGGGTAAAACTTCGTGTCCCTTGCCTCCTGTTACCATCCGGCCTAGACGCACAGTTCGGGACCCCCTACCCGAGATCCGCCGGTTTTGACACCGACATTGGTGCTTTCATTGAGAGTTCCTCTGTGTCGTCGCTGTTAGGCTTGATGGCTCCTACGATCATCAATAGCGATCCAGTCCAGGGAGAGACGTTCCTCCCCGGACAGATCTTCGTCTTCGGCGGCTTCGCACTGCGGGCCAATTCACTTGGCCATCTGGAGCATATCGAAAGCTATGCCCCTGGCCATCAGGTCAGATTTGGAAGTTTAAACTAGACGGCTGACATCCGCGGGGACATGATCTTCGACGGATTCGAGCCACTGCCGAGTGCGCCGCACTGGCACGACGAGCATGATCTAGCTCTGCCGCCGAACAGTGTCCTGGAGGCCGCACCCGCATCGGCTTCGACCCTTAATTCGGAGCCAACTGCGCCGATCGAGGATGGGTGGTTGGACACCGCCTCGGGGGCTGCGATCCCAACGGCGATCGAGCCGAACACCAGCCCGCACTCCGCGAGACTCGTGACTCCAAGCAGCCAGACTCCTCTCCGGACTCCGAACCCTCCGCGCCCCTGCCGATCGAATCCGATAGGGCGCCGATCATGGAGTTTACTGCCGCGGGCATCTTTCAGCACTCGCCTTTCGGCGATATTCTGAAGACACTAAAGTCTCTCTCTTTATCAGGAGAGCCCTGGCCGGACTACGGTCAGCAAGGATGGGATACGGATGATGAAGAAATTCAAAGCCCACCCACCACCCACTTTGTAGCCACTGTCGACGATTCAACCGACATGCTCGACTTCGACTCCGAAGACATCGACGGTATGGACACCGATGAAGGAGACGATGAAGAACCAGCACCTATTGGGCCCTGGAAAGCCACCTCGTCATATGACGTATACATGGTGGACGCACCAAAAGATGACGACGAGGAGCGGAAGGACGCACCGAAGGCTTGTTCCCTCGAGAAGCAGTCAAAGCAGCGACGCAAGCGCCGCCCCAAATCCCGCCTCGATAGAAATAACAATCACACAGACCCAGCGCTGGCGCAGGGTTAACCGCTGTCGGACAACGGCAATCCGGATAATCAAACCGAACAAACAAATTCTATCAAGGATAATGGTCCGGACGACATAACGCCGGACAGGCACCCGGAGCAGCAGAATGCCCGTAAAAGGCTTGTTGCCACCGCGGGGAGTCTTAAAAAGCAGAAGCAAAGGCTCAAGGCTGCGCAAGACACACTCCAAATCAGATGGAGTAAAATACTCAACACAGCAGCGAGGTACGGCGACCATCGCCCCTCCAAGAGCTACCCAAAGCGGAAGCTACTACGTGAATTCGATGAGGAGGCGTCAGACCCCCCATAACCAAATATCAAAGCAGCCACCTGGCCGGATAGACGACCCCTCTGCCAACACAGAGCGGCATACAACGCCACTCACAATACAACAGCGACCCATGCGAGGGCTCGCACCCAAAGGACAGCGAAACAAGATCCATCTATGGACCATGCAAGCGCGCCCCAGCATACAATGCAACACAACAAACATCCGAACAACGCGGTACACCCAGCTAAAGGGGTGCCGCACACCCCCTATGTTTCACCGATGAGGTGCTGGACCATGAATTTCCAGAGCGATTCAAACCCGTAAACATAGAGACATACGACGGAACAACAGACCCTGGGGTCTGGATTGAGGACTACATCCTTCATATCCATATGGCTTGAGGAGATGATCTCCACGCCATCAAGTACTTACCCCTCAAGCTCAAAGGGCCAGCTCGTCACTGGCTTAAAGGCCTCCCCGAAAGCTCCATTGGAAGTTGGGAAGAGCTCGAAGACGCCTTTCGGGCAAATTTTCAAGGGCTTATGTCCGATCTCTGGATGCGGACGATTTAAGTCATATAACTCAACAGCCCGGAGAGTCATCCCGAAAGCTTTGGAACAGGTTTCTTACTAAAAAGAACCAGATTGTCGACTGTCCAGACGCTGAAGCCTTGGAAGCTTTCAAGCATAGCATCCGTGACGAATGGATCGCCAGACACCTCGGCCAAAATAAGCCGAGAACGATGGCCGCATTAACAAGCCTCATGACCCGCTTTTGCGCGGGTGAGGACAGCTGGCTAGCCAGATGCAGCACCAGCGACCCCAGTACATCTGAAGTTAGAGATGGAAATGGGAAATCACGGCGAAACAACAATAACAAATGCCGAAATAAAGAAGACAACATGAAGGGCACGGCAGTAAACGCCGGATTGAAAAGCTCTCGGCCAAGTCAGCAAAAGCCGCCCTCTAAAGGCACCAGGGATGAACTGTCCAACCTCAACAAAATTCTGGACCAAGTATGTCAGATCCATAGTACCCCTAGTAAACCTACTAATCATACCCATAGAGAATGTTGGGTCTTGAAGCAGTCCGGCAAGCTCAACACCATACACAAGGGGGAGGATACACCAAGTGAAGACGAGGACGAGCCACCCAAGCAAGACACTGGGGAACAAAAGAAATTTCCACCAGAAGTCAAAACAGTAAACGTGTTACACGTGATCAAGGGAAAAAACAACGCGGCACTCCCAGGAAAATATACCCAAGTGCCCGTCACCGCGAAGTCCTGCCACTGGTCGTCTCAACCAATCACTTTCGACCATGGTCGATTTCACAGCAAGTATCCGACGCGCAGGATGGGCTGCCCTGGTATTAGACCCAGTAATTGGCGGATATCACTTCACACGAGTCTTGATGGACGGTGGCAGCAATCTAAACCTAATATATCAGGATACAATCCACGGGATGGGGTTAGACCCAACAAAAATTCGCCATAGCAATACTACCTTTAAAGGAGTAACGCCAGGCCCAGGGGCTCGTTGTACGGGCTCCCTCCTACTACAAGTTATATTCGGCTCCCCCGATAACTTCTGTCGGGAGCATTTAACCTTCCACATCGCTCCGTTCCAAAGTGGCTATCAAGCACTGCTCGGAAGCTAAGCTTTCGCACGCTTTAATGCAATACCACACTACGCCTCCCTCACACTCAAGATGCCCGGTCCACGTGGCATCATTTTAGTGAACGGAAATATCAAGCGATCTCTGCGCACCGAAGAGAGTGCGGCTGCCTTGGCAGCCGCACACTAAAGGCGCTCGGACCAGCGAAAGCATCCAATAGGTCGTCAAGACCTCAAACACAACTAATCAAGTCCGGCGCCACTATTTATACCGAATAAATGTCACAACCCTATTTGTCAACACAAGGGGCTCAACGCGCGTAGACAAGTGGCAATTTATTCTCATCTTGAATTATACATGGTTTCTTTAAAAACTATCTTTTTGCACGAGAACTTTTTCACCTAAATTCCTCTCTTTTACAGACGATCATCATGCTACACCCCGTCCAGGATACGGCACAACAGAGACACAGGCGCAGACGTGCAGTAGGGACCCGCTCCAAGGATTCTTTTTTGATTAAGACCCTGTGTAAACCTTTTTTACTGTCTCTTGTTGATACATATCCACCGTTGAGAAGGATGCTGACGTCTTGGCATGTGGCCATGCCAGAACAATGCACGTACCTGGACACAAGGGGCTTCTTACAAAGGCCATTATTTAGGCCCGTTTTATACCACAAAGACCGAATACCTTAGGGAGTGTTCGGCGTCGCGAGTTTGGCCTTATATGAATCAGCTCCGATCATTGTCTTTGGTCAAATGTTGGGTTTGCCCGGCTCCTGTGTTTTGGTGCCTTACGTTCCGCTTTACCGGCTAAGGTAGCACTAGGAGAACTACTGCAATTGTGCCCTGGTTCATCCGGACGAGCACCTCAGTAGAGAAAGCCGAAAACTGACTGTCATGATATAGCGTCAGACTGGTCAACCACTCGATGACCTGTTGGAATGTTAGAATTCCTCGGCCTTAATGAAGGGCCGTTTTCCGGCCAGACATGTACGCACCCCAGGATTGGGAGAGTGCGGAGCCACCAGGGGCTATCTAGTAGCCCCACTGTCAAACTCCTATGGCTAAGTGAAAGTGCTAAAGCATTATAGTCTGGTTGCCTTTCTTGCTCCGCTATCACCTCCTTAATAGGACCAAGACGTTGGGTTAAGTGTGAACGCGTGTTTTTTGCGAGCACCTCCGCATTATATGCGTGGGGGTTGAAGCCGATGGCTGCAATCTTTCAGGTTATACACATGTATACATAAACGGCCGCCCAGGAGGCACCATATTACTTTCAGGCAAAAGTATAAAAATAGCCTTATAAAAATTTATAAAATCATTTCGCTTACAATGAGATTACATATCACTCAAACATAATATCTTTTGAGCACTGGGTCTCTATGAAACTGGCACCCTCAAGAACTTCTTCAAAGTAGTGCTCAACAGCCATTCAACCTATGGACGAATCCCGCGCTGCAACAGTGGTAGCATCCATCTCCGCCCAGTATGCTTTAACACGGGCAAAGGCCATCTGTGAGCCCTCTATGCATGCTGACCTCTTCATAGCATTAATGCGCATCACCACGTCAAGGAACTGCTGCACCAAGCTGAAATAGTTGTTCGGTTTTGGCCTTTCCGGCCATAGCTTATCCACAACAGACCTCATGGCGAGTCCGGACAACCTATTCAGTTCGGCCCATTCGGCTAATTGGTCAGTCAATGAAAGCGGATGCTCGGGAGATTGGAATTGTGTCCAAAACAGCTGGTCCATTTCACGGTCCGTCTGACCGTGGAAGTACTTGGCCGCATCGGCAGCGCTCGCCGCCAAATCCATATACACATCCTCCGAACTCCACAGCCGAT
This sequence comes from Triticum urartu, assembly GCF_003073215.2. Taxonomy (NCBI): domain Eukaryota; kingdom Viridiplantae; phylum Streptophyta; class Magnoliopsida; order Poales; family Poaceae; genus Triticum; species Triticum urartu. Next base: position 297,398,611 of record NC_053023.1, on the reverse strand, counting down.
CTAGAGAGGCATACCGTGGATCTCCGTACTTCCTCCGCAACATAAAGGATTTCCCAGCTACAATATCCCTGGCTTCCCGCAGCTCCTCCTTCTTCGCCCTCATAGCAGAGCGAATGCCTTTTCTCGTCACAGCAACCTTCTCAAGGTCTGATGCCTTCGCTAGGTTTTCCTTTTCAAGAACCCGGCAACGGTCGGCGGCGGCTTTAAATTCTATGGCCATCTTGGCCATCTTATCTCGGCTCTCGCCATGCGCGGCCTTCTCGGCTGTCAACTCTTCGGCCGCCTTCAAAGCAGCCGCATTACCAAACCTCGCTTGTTCCTTGGCTCAGGCAAGTTCTGCCCGCAAGGCTTCAACAGTGGCAGCTCCATCTGCAGTCACAACATATTAAAGATACTGGCATCATGCTTCTCTTACTATGTGGCGTTTACCAGATAATGACACTTACCATGTGCCTCATCAAGCCTTTTGTTAACAAGCTCGATGTCGGCGTCTGCCGCATCCAACTGCCGTTTTAAATGGGCAAACTCGCTAGTCCGGCTAGCCACCGGAGCTTCCATCACCTGCACATAGAGGCAGTATGGCTATTACCTGGGAATATGATCCTCTGTTCATCGTCGTTTCCGACGACAACCAGAGTCTCAGGGGCTACTATCTACACAGGGCACACCTAGCATGTGAGGACTATCATACATTATTTTACGTACCTCAGAGCCTATCAGTAGACTCATAAAAGCTTCATGCAATCCGCTTTCGACGGACGAGATTCTCTCCATCACCGTATTCATCAGCATACAGTGTTCATCTGAGATGGCCGCTCGCCCCACCAACTCCCTCAGAACATCAGATCGCACACCAGACGGTGTCGGACTGTTTTGTCTGCTCTCTTCGGGAGCCGGACACTGGGAGCTTCGGGGATCAATGGGATTATCTTCTGGCCTCACCGGACTCGGAGAGGCCCTCTGCGACGACACTTCGGGGTCGCCCGCTTCCGGAGCGGAGGAGTCCGGACGAGGCGTTTCGCTCTCCATCATCTCTAAGGCCCGAACTACAAAGGTATATGCGGTGGTTATTTTCTCAGAAGAAAAAGATGGCATACCTGTACTATTAAAGTATTTCGGGTCACTTACGACTCGCTGGAGAATTGATCCCCCCACGGACTTTGTGCGGCAAAAGCACCCCCCAAGGTAGGACCCTCTGTGGGAGACTTCTTCTCCCGTTTGGAAGCTTCGGCGTCCGGATCCCCGGGCACAGTTCTTTTCCTCCTCTGGTCGTCTTCCTTCATGGAGACGCTCGCTCCCTCGGTTAGAATGGGCAGCGTTGGGGGCCCGTGTCCGCCCGTATTATCCTCCCTAGTATCTTCCTTCAAGGGCTCTGGGCAAGGTGCGACCTGGAGCATCTTTTCCAATACCGGATTGTCCAAACCCTCAGGGAGGGGGGCCGAACACCGAATCAACTTTGCCTTTGTTAGCCAGTCCTGGTCAAAAAGCAAACTCTCAGAAATAACTTCGTAACAAATGAGAGATAGTATGTTCAGCCGGAAGATTCCTTACCTATTCGGCGATGCGGTTACTGCTCAGGCCCACGTCCTCCGTGATTTCCGGACACTCTACCTGAGGTCCGAAGAATGACTTGTACATCGCCTCGTGCGTCAGGCCGAGGAAATTTTGAATGACACGCGGTCCCTCGGGATTGAACTCCCACAAGCGAAGGGGCCGGCGTTTGCAAGGCTGGACTTGACGAACCAGCATAACTTGTATTACCGCAACCTAACTAAAATCTCCATTGAAGAGATCTCGAATGCGGATTTGCAGTATAGGCACGTCCTTGGCTGGACCCCAGCTCAGACCTCTACTGATCCATGACATCAGTTGTGGTGGAGGGCCCAAGCGGAAAACAGGGGCGGCCGCCCACTTGGCACTTCTAGGAGTCGTGATGTAGAACCACTCCTGTAGCCATAATTCAGACACCTCTGGAATGGAACCTTTGGGCCATGGAGCTCCCGTCATCTTGCATATTGGGGCACCTCCACACGCTGCATGTTGCCCCTCGATTATCTTCGGCTTTACTTCAAAGGTCTTGAGCCACAGGCCAAAGTGAGGGGTAAACCGGAGGAAGGCCTCACACACGACAATAAATGTCGTGATATGAAGAAAGGAGTCCGGAGCTAGATCATGGAAATCTAGCCCGTAATAAAACATCAAACCCCTGACGAAAGGATCCAGAGCAAGGCCTAGACCTCGGAGGAAGTGGAAGACGAACACGATGTTCTCGTTAGGTTTGGGGGAGGGGACGGTATGCCCTTGGGCAGGCAGCCGATGCAAAACCTCGGCGGTCAGATATCTTCTTTGGGCCATGGAGCCGATGCAAAACTTTTTGATGTCTTCTTCCGTGACGGAGGAAGGTACCCATCGGCCTTGAAGGCTAGATCCGAA